>NC_081531.1:6685938-7018938 GCF_030273125.1 Centropristis striata | reverse complement strand
TATTCAATTAAACAAATTATAATTAAATAGGACATAAATGTTTATCATGAATTCATTTCTTAATGTTCCTTTCCTTTATTCTTCCTTATATCTATTTTTACTGTAAAATAGTCAACTTTTCATGTCAGAAAAACAGAAACCCTTTTTCAGCTTTGTGAGGGGCTTTTTGTGGCGTCTTCTCCTCTTTTGTGTTTTTTTTTTCAACACAAACCACTGCACACACTAGAGCACATGGAGCCAAAAGCTGCTTCTCCTTTTTTACTAAGAGCATGATGGAAAAAAAATTGCATGGTCGGAAAAAAATGCTAAAAGAATCTAGTTGTAGTCTTGTAAATAGTTTCCCTGCAAGATTCACAGTCTGTCTAAAATCTCAGTGTGAGACTAAAAACTCTAAACACTTGTCTTTAGATGTGAGCAGGTGTGACACGATAGTTTTCCAGGAGTCTTTTCCAAATCTTTTCAAAGTCTTCTGATGTTTAGGTAGCAATATCCAAAATAATAATAATCATCTGTTGGTGCACACAGCTCAGTGAACTTCATTGCCTTCTGCTTCTGCATGAACTGTGTCCGGCTTTTACAATGATGTTACAGCAGTATGTACCCAACATAAACTGATTTTGCCATCATTTAAATGCAGTAACTGTGTCAAAAGGATGCAGAAATGACTATAACATTAAGCCAATGTGTAAAAAGTTAAAAAAATGTATGCCTTGTCAGGTCCGTCTGCAAGACGACAAGCAAACAACTTTCAGAATGCTTGTTTTCTGAATGGGCTTTGGATCGATCAGAGGTATGCTATGCAGGAGATTCTCAATACCTGGTGGAGATGTGAACTCTACTGAGTGAACATTTCTGGTTTTCTGCATGTTTGACCTCCGACCTATCAGCTTTGACACTGCAAACTGTAACCAGGGCAAACCCTCATTACAGCAGAGCAGTTACATGCACATCCTGCAGTCCTCCAGGCAGGTGGCAGAGAGAGTAAAAAAAAAAAAAAATGTCCATACTTTTTTTCATATTATTCCAATCCAATCCACACACATATATATATATATATATATATATATATGCAAACACAAAGGTTTCCAAAGTGCTGCACAAACAATAAATAGATAACACAATACAAAGAGATGTAGTAAGCAATAGAACAGTAAAATGCAATAAGATACAATAAATTAAAAGTAGGATAAAAATGTAAAATGTACTGCATGCACAAAATAAAATATGCATGTATACAAAAAAAATAAATAAATAATAAAATCAACTCTATACATGGTGTTAAAAGCCAACGAGAAGAGGTGGGTTTTAAGAAGAGACTTAAAATGAGACAGTGAGGACGTCTGTCTGATGTGCAGCGGCAATTCATTCCATTTTTTCATTATTATCGTCAGTGATAGAAATATATTTACATGCAAATAAATTCACAGCAGAAGGGGATTATCAAGAATGTGATAATCTGTCATTAAATCCTCATTACTTCAATCTGAGTCCAGCCAACTGTTATTAAGCCTTTAAATCCTAATGGTGACCCGTGCATATGTGTGTATATGGCAGACAGCTGCATGTAATCTGATGCCTCACTGTTTCTAGTGTTTGGTGTTCTGATGTTTGCACTTTCCCTTTCAACTGCTCCAAGATGTAAAAGTTGAGCTGGTGCCTTGGTGTATGGCTGGTTTGGAATTCTAATATTCAGGTGCTGTGGGATTTTAGGGATGAGTCTCTCTGAAATAGTTTCTTCACTTCAGTACCTTTCGTCTCAGCTTCTCTCCTTCTGGTGCTGCTCAACGTTTGTATTTTGTTGTGCTTTTATGGCTGAAAGGAAGAGTTTTTTTGTATATATATATATATATATATATATATTAGGGCCGGGACTTTAACGCGTTAATTAAGATTAATTAATTACACAAAAATGAACGTGTTAGAAAAATTGACGCATTTTAATCACGATTATTTTTGCACCGCGGAATGTTTCTCACTGGATGAGTTTCAGGAGGACCGATTATACTGGAGCACCAACTAGCGTTGATGAGTTGAGACAACAACAAACCACAGTGAACATGAAGGAAGAAGCTGATGAGACCTTTGGTTGGCCCCGTGGATGATGGGACATTTAGTTACTAAAAACCAACGGATGGAAGCGTCCATAAGAGCATGGTTGTGTTGCTATGCAACAAGGAATTCACGTATCACCTCAATGCTAAACATATAGCAGCTAGCGGCTAGTGTGGTAGCTAGCGTGAATTGTGTTTTGCTTAAAAAACCAAAGTATTCTAGTTTACAGAAGGTCTACCTACCTATAGGCTACCTGAATTTATGAAATGTACTATATCTCTAAATATGCTATTGCTACACTTAATGGCAAAAATTGCACTGATCTGTTGGACTTGAACAAAAATAAACAATATTTTTGTTGTTTACGCTTATGTATTCAGTCATTATTCAATGGTATACTAAAAATCCATGTGGAAAAAAATTACTTCTCACTGTTCTCAGGTCAAATATTTATATGCGATTAAAATGCGATTAATTAATTACAAAGCCTCAAATTAATTAGATTATTTTTTTAATCGAGTCCCGGCCCTAATATATAATATATAATATATATACGTTTATTTTCGTAGGATAAGCCCCTTGAGTTGTCACAACTCGTTTACAAGGGGGTCCTACACACAAACCATCAAGACATAACACAACTCAGCACAATACAATGAAAGGAAACAAGACAATACAATACAGACAATGCAATAAAATGAAAAACAGACAAGACTGACATATACAAAGATCACTTAGACGAAATTGCAACCAGAGTTTAAACAAAAATTAGATGAAATATGGTGACAGCGTTAACCCTCTGGAGTCCATCTATTTATTGAAATTACACATGTTTAATTTACGGTAATAACTTTATTTATATATGATATGTAGACAAGCTTAGAAAGCCAGTTGAAAGTTCAATCATAGGAGCTTTCACAGTGTGACATTTATGTTTCTAGACATTTTTAAAATGTGAATTTTCTTTCTACAATGAAAACTATTACTATTTTTAATTTACGTGCAAAAAGACTGTTTTGTAGTTTCATTATTTTTTATTTTGTCTGCTTTTGTGTGTATAAATGGTAAAAAAAAAAAAAAAAAAGAAGGTACATTTCCATAGACACCTGTGTCTTTTGTTTGTATTTTGGGTTCCTGGCAGAAAATGAAAAATCTGACTGATAGCCAAGTTTGTGTGGAGGAAAAGGAACCATGCATGTGATGTAAGGACAGACTGAAAGATGCTAATCAGAGACAGAAACGAATCCATAGGAAGTTGACAAATTTGTACCAAAATCTCCTGGACTTCAGAGGTTTAACTACAATTTTAATTCAACAATAAAATAAGAAGTGTTAAGAGATATATACTCACAGAAATGAGTGATGATCCTCTTTGGTCAGCGTGTAATCCTGTTAATGATTCAGGTGCTGATAACAGTGCTGGGCCCTGATGTGTCAGCTGTGATGAACAGACGGATCCATCAAGTTCTCTTCCCAGGGAAGGAAAGCGTGTTTGGTGCACATACGAGCACCAGAGTTGGGGTGACAACTAGCAGATCCGGTGGGTGCTATCCAATCCTCGGGTAGGGTCGCGTCCTCAGTGCCAGCCCCTGTAGAGACAGAGGAGGTCATCCCTCTGGAAGAATGCTGCTTCTCATTGCAAAAACAAAGGCCGGGATTGTCAAAGCTGATGGCAAGGGGACGGGGTGGAGGGGCAGCCATGGCCGGAGGACTCGGGACAATAGAATAAATCACATGAAAAATGTCACAGACGCACAAATGGAATTCTCACTTGCGGATGAAGCGGGATTTGAAAAATTGAGAGAGCCATGCATAACGTGGGTGTTGTTTATCTGAGGCATAAACAGCTATAGTCACATGGTCCACCAGTCAGACAGTAAGGCCATTTCTATTCATTTTGCTTTCATTTCCTGACAGCCATATGAAAAGGAGTGCATTCTGAATGGACTACTGTGTTTGAAAATTATAATAAAGGGAAGGGGTAAAAAAAAACTGTAGAAATGTTCCGTTGTTTTTACAGAAAAAAAACTGGCAGCTGTGGTTACCAGAATATTTCTGTAAAAAATACATACATGGGTCAGTGACAAATAAGGATTGGCAAGATGTCAAATGGTGTAACCACAAAAAATTATAAATATTAAATACTTTATCCACCTTCAGTGTATTTAAGTGGACTTATACATATAACTACTTCATTTAAAAAAAACCCATCAAATTAAATGTTTTAATCATTTCTACATTTACACATTTTTGTCAGTATTGAGCAGAACATATTCTAAATACAATTTTTTCTAAAGTTTTGACAAATTATGTAAAATTTGTTATGTACCATAGTGTTGCAATGTAAACATGGGTTGTATTTTTTTTTCTCATTTTAGTTCACATTTATTTTCCTGTATATAATCAGATTTTTATGGGGAAAAAATTACTGGTTACACCAACTGACACTGGGTTAGATTACGTCATTGACCCATATATGTCAGAACAACTTGTAAATTTTACATCCTAAAACTGTAGTAATTTAAGAAAAAAAAAACATTTTTACATGCATTTACATGCAGATTTAGCTTATTGTGCATTGAATACCAGTAAATTAACATTCAGTTATTATTTATTGTACACTGAATACCAGTAAAATGTACAAGTTGTTCTGTAAAGTTGTTTACATTTGTACTGTATTTTTTGCAGAATTATTCTGGTAACCACAGCTGCCATTTTTTTTCTGTAAAAGCAACATCATTTTTTACAGTGCAATCTAAAAAAGGCAGTACACTCTCATCAGCAATTAAAGAAGATGGTATTATTTACGCATGTGACAAAGTGCAATGGCTGTAAATGATGCTGCAGAGAGTGACTGCTTATGAATGATAAGGTCAGTTGAAATCACAGACTGAATTAGAGGCAATTTGCTCACCAGCATGAAGGCAGAATGATCAAATATCAAATAAATGTTTTCCACGTCAGACATGACTTGCAGGAAAATCATCAGTCATGTAATGCCACAATCACAATCTGACTATTGGGGATTTCTGACGAGATGACGGTGATGATATCTCCCACTTGATGAAAAGAAATGTGAACAAACCAGCTGCAAAACAACCATTGTTGGCAGTTATATCTGAATAAATTCCAATATTATCACCAGCTAAAAAAGTGCCATCAGTAGAGTGCAGATAGAGTCTAGATCATGGGTCTCAAACTCACGGCCCGCGGGCCAATTGAGGCCCTCGTGACGATATTTTGTTGATATGAAAGTTTAATGTGAGTTTTATGTGAATGGCACTTTACCGTGTTGTGTGTGGAAGGTCCCTTTAATTACTTTTTTGGGTAATTTTGTGTCTTTTTTAAATAATTCTGTCTCTTTTTTAATAATTGTGTGTCTTTTTAATATTTTTTGTGTCTTTTTTAGAAATAGAAATTTCATATGAACAGTTTAATATTATAGAAATACTGTGAACTTTTTCGGGATGGTACTGTATGTGTAATGTTAAAAATGTTGAATATTCCATAATTTTGTATCTCAAACCGACTGAAGGGTGCCAATGAAGTGTAATACTCTTGCGTAGTGTTTATATACAAAGTGTATATTGGGTAATATATGGATGTATATTGAGATATAAAGAGACACAGAAATAGTTATTTTAAGAAAAAGAAGCTTAATCATTCAACATGGTTAGACATATATACAGACACAGATATAGGAGGGAATAAGATGCAGCACAAACAGATGGATGTGAATAATGTGAGTAAGGGTTATTAGGTGTGTTGTGGAATATGTAGATTGATTGATAACTATTGTGTTTCATATATTGTGGCTTTTAGCAAGACACTGCAGGGAGTTGAACCCCATTCAACTGATGAGGAAGAAAGGGCTTAAATCTCTGATTAGCATGCTAATGGTGAGATAGCACATTACGCAGTATGCTGCACTAAAAGTACATTAACATGAACAAAATTAGCTGATATACTATATTGCATGTAAGTATCTCATATCAAATGATTATGGGCATTACGCTTAGCAACATGAATGTCATCCCTGAATTACATAGTAATGCAACATAAGAAGTGAATAAAGCTAAATCTCCGCTTAGCATGCTAATCGTGCTACAACAACGTCTGCAACTCCATAAAACACTTACTTTTCATAAGGTACCACACCATCCAGCACATACACATTGAACATTGATATTCGCTGGAAACTATTTGAATATTATTGGAAAATCGAACCTTGTAGCCACTTTAAAACTCCTAAAGATAGGTAGACTAAATAGACTTACAGATGAGATGAGTCAGGGTGTAAATCCAGAGTGAATTGTGTTACTGACCAGGTGTAGGCCTATCACACAATGGGGCGGAGCTCCACTAAAAGGCGTCCGATCAGAAACAGTGCAATGCTGCAACTCGTCCTACGTAAATAATGATATTTAGAAAAATGAATAAAAAAAATTTCAAAATCGAGGATGCACACCTTCGTGCCATGCGCAAGCCACATACGAAATCTGAGGTCAGTCTGAACGGTCACACACACACACACACACACACACACACACACACACACACACACACACACACATTCTTGTACTTCTATCTTTGTGAGGACCCTCATTGGAATAGTCAATTCCCTTGCAAGGTTATAATAGTTTTGAATTTTTCATTATTTTTCGGCTGGGAGATTAAAAGAGGTCACAGTAAATGTTTCTTTTATTTCCTTTGCCTCATCCATCTTCATTATGTATGAAAAAGGTTGACAAAGACGAAAACGAAGGACATTTTCACGATCATTTTTCGTTAGTTTTAGTTAGTTTTGTAACCACAAAATACAGTTTCAGTTAGTTAATTAATGATCTTTTTTTAAACATAAACCTGATGTAAACTTTAACCCTTAAAACAAAGTCTGAAATCTCAAAAAAGCCTTTAAAGAAGTGAGGACCGGCCGAAATGTCCTCACTTTGCAAAAATGCCCTCACTCTGTTGGTTAAAAATGTGTCCCGGTCCTCACTATGTAGGAAGTACAAGAACACACACACACACACACACACACGCTTCTTGCTTTCATAGATAGATTTCCAACCTGTGCTTCCACTGTTTACTCTCTACTCCTGTGAACCGTCCCAACCTCAATTTCCCATTTTATTTCTTTGAGCACAAGCACCATAATGTGTTGTCATTATCCCAGTAATTCATATCAGTCATCCTCAATATTTCTTAGATATTAAAATGATTATCTGGATATGTGTGCACCTGGTCACCTCTGAGGGGTTTTCATTGTGGGACTCAGCCTTATTTTCCTCAGGAAATATGTTGTTTATTCATGCATATGTTATTAGGGAGCCAAATAAGATGGTGCCAAAAAAAGAGCCTTTCACGACCGAGAGAACGAGCTGCATTATGATCCGCGGTGCTGTTAAAAATAATGTGTTCACGTAAACAAATCCATTGTAAAAGAATAACTGCTCTCAGCTCAACACTTCTTCTCTGCCTGTTGTCTTTGTACCCAGCAGAAATCCAACACCTGCTATCGACCAGACGGAAATCATTTCTACACCATTTTTTTTTTTTGCTGCCTTGTCCTCACATGACACCACAGGGATAATACTGCAAGAAATGTGTTGATCTGGGTAAATTCTGCATGAGATTATCCAGAAACTCAAACTCAAACCGACTCACTGATAGTTCTCCTTGTGCTCTCTTTAATCACTTCCATCACTCCATCAATATTCTGTCTGCATCTGTTTATGTGCCGAGGCTCAGAGAAATGCCATTCAGTGTTTGACAGATGGGTGATTAACGATGCAGTTTCAAAGGTGTCACATGCAGAAAGAAGTGTAGGTGTGCAATTAAAATACAAATCATTAAAATTCAAACTCAATTAATAGCGTCTTAAGCTGGCTGTGGCAATATGGATGTGTATGTGATGGAAACACTGCGGAGCATAACTGCTGTATTTTTCAGTGCGGTGGGCGCTTTCAAAGTCATCTGGGTGATAATTAGTGGCTTTTCACAGCGACAGCTCTATCTCCGCAAGTGTCATTTCTCACATAGAATGATACGACATGCCGAAAAAAAAAGGTGTAGTTTTTGGAACCTGGATATTGTGTTGTTTTCTTAGAGAATCTGCACTTTGTTAGTTTGGGCTTTCTTCACATTCAGAAGAGTCAACATTCTTCAACTCTCTTAGATCTACACTGCAAAAAAAGCCAACTTGCGTTTTTTGGCCTAAAACAGTGATTTCAGTTGGTAAAACTTGGAAATATAAATTATTGACATTTAGGGCAATAATGTAAGTTAGCACAACAAAGGGAGCCAGTTGTTTGCTCAAAAACAAGTTTGTGAGTTGTTGTTACTTATATCTTTAAGTTGGGGTTCAAAACAAGGGACAATAGTTCTGCTAACTCTTATTTCTTTGTTGTGAAAAGAGGTGAAATTCGGTCATTAGTGAAAGCTAGCGGCTAACTGTGCTAGCGGCTAACTGATGCTAGCGGCTAACTGATGCTAGCGGCGCTGCTTGTTACAGCTACAAGAGGAGCCATTAGCGTATCAATGCTAACTCAAAATTGTGGTCGCAATATTAGCTGACATTTCATAGCGGCGTTACAATCGTGCCACTTCAGCACATTGCAGAAGTTAGCAGAAGTAAGGATTAGAAGTTATTACAATGTAAAATTATAAGTTGGTACAATTTACAGTTGAGTTGACAAAAATCTGAATTCAGAGTTGAGCAAACTCAAAAACAAATCTCAAAATATTTAGTTTAATTGTCAAACTTAAAATTTTATCGAAATTTGTTGCCTTGAAATTTTGAGTTCACTCAACTTTTCTTTTTTTGCAGTGTAGGTACAACTAAAAAAATTTGAATATTGTGAAAAAGTTCAATGTTTTTTGTCAGTTATTGCAGAAAGTGAAACTCATATATTATATAGATTCATTACACATAGAGTGAAATATTTCAAGCCTGTTTTTCTTGTAATTTTGATGATTCTGGCTTAGAGATGATGAAAACACAAAACTCAGTGTCAGTCACTTCCAGTTTGCATTCAAAGGGAAAAGAAAGGAAAAGATTTAAGATAGTGATGTGAGAATATTTGCTGCTTTCATGCATCACGTTAAATATTTTTATGTTTTTACATCATAAACTTGTTTTTGAATAAACCAGAAAGATTTTTATAAGGTTTTTATTGCACCTGCCATATAATTCATGTAAGAATTATCTAGATATCTAGACATTTTCCATGGTTTTCATGGTTTTCCTGTCAAGGTACCGGGGAATACAGGCGACTAAAGTACCGTGTAACCAATCCGAGAGCCAGAATGAGCAGCTTTGTACTAAGTACTGAACAAAATAAATAATATAATGACCAAATGGTGGCGCTGCACAAAAGTCAGAGTATCACAGAGGAACAATAAAGTTTGTCCAAAAAAAGCAACAACTCAGATTCCAAAACAATTAGGACGATTTAAATCGATATATCGCCCAGCCCTACCAAACGCAGAAATATTCAAATACAATAGGCGAAAAAATAACACATTTAATGCATGAGAAAAACTGTCGTTTTCGCTTTAAACTGAATTTGATCATCATAAAACAGGCGTGTATGTAAAGACGAGACTTGTGCCTACCCTTAGAGCCCATTTTCATTCAGATATCTTGAGGTCAGAGGTCACAGGGCCATTTAAAAAAACCTTTCCATAAAGATACCATGGCATGGTACCAATGAATTCCTAAGATCTTCTAGTTTCATATAACATCAGTATCTTTTCTATAGTCCTAAAGTTGAGCCTCTGAAAGGGGAAAAAAAAAACGCAAGTGTATTGATCTGAGCAGTGGTGCATTTTATTGACTGTGAATTTAACTTTTAATTTGTAAGAATAATAATGATTGATGATTGATGTTATATGAATAATATGAATAATATGAATAATAATGTGTTATTTAATATCTCTAAACTTTCGCATGTTGTTTTTTTACCACTATCCCAAAAGCAACTTCAGGCTGATCAGAAACACCTTGAACATGTTTTCTCACTCCTTTGAGCTATGAAATACATGTCCAGTGATGTTCCATGGTGGATTGTAGTGTAAATGATTTGAGAGTTGTTGTTGTTGTTGTTATTCTTTTTAATCTAGCCAAGATACTGTATACACAATAAGACCCTAATTGCAAAAGCACAGTGTGCTGTAAGTGGGAACATTTTCCCTGTCGGAGCTGTGAAATACATTGTTGGTGCAGCGCTATGCAGCACTCATTAACACTTTCTCTGAAATGTTAGACTTCACACCGTCTGTACTTGCAAACACTCACAGCAGAAAGCTGTAATTGCATTCGCCCACATATCAAATTATTAATAATCTCTCACTCACTATACTTTTTTAATAACTCCATTCCTACTGGAGACATTCTTTTGAATCAACTTCTCGGCTCTTCGCTATGGCAGTTACCTTTTAAAACAGGGTTTGACTTTTCTCTACACATATTTTATCTATAAGCCAAATTAGTGTAAATTTATGATTCATCACATGAGTTCAGCTGTAATTTTTATATAGACATGACTTGGGTGATTGGATATAGACTGCTGTTATATGCAATCAATATGTAATGTGTGTGTGTGTGTGTGTGTGTGTGTGTGTGTGTGTGTGTATTAAATGCATGCATCATCAGAGTCAGACTGAAACCAGCATGCTGCTGCTGCACCACATCAGTTAAATGAGTCTGTTTGACTTCACTTTCCTCAATGCAACATTAATGCTATCAACATTATTGTTATCAACTCATAGATCATCCCCTCATCAGTGCTTTCTTGTTGTTCCTTTTACATCCTCATTTCATGTAGAAAATGGTCAAACGGCTTTAAAACACGGGAAGGTTTCCAAATATGGACTCATCCTCCCCTGTGAGAGTTAACGTTTGACTGACAATTTGTGAATTTGATGCATTCTGGGTTGTTTTTTGCAGTGATACAAAAATGTCACAGTAGGATAGGATATCAATAAAATATCAGCGATCTGTGAAAAATGTTACATGAGATTTTTGCTCTCACTTAGCTCTCAAAGTGCACAAGATTGATGCATTTTACTTAAAAATGTACAAATTTTATCCTGGGGTGGGGGGGAGCATTCAGGGCGGCTGTGGTCCAGCTGGTAGAGCGGGTTGCCCACCAATCGGAAGGTTGGTGGTTCGATCCCCAACCATGGCAGCCTACATGTCGAAGTATCCTTGAGCAAGATACCATGGCATGGTACCAATGGATTCCTAAGATCTTCTAGTTTCATATAACATCAGTATCTTTTCTATAGTCCTAAAGTCCTAAAGAGCCTCTGAAAGGGGAAAAAAAACCGCAAGTGTATTGATCTGAGCAGTGGTGCGTTTTATTGCCTGTGAATTGAACTTTTAATTTATAAGAATAATAATGATTGATGATTGATGTTATATGAAACTAGAAGATCTTAGGAATCCATTGGTACCATGTCATGGTATCTTGCTCAAGGATACTTCGACATGTAGGCTGCCATGGTCGGGGATCGAACCACCAACCTTCCGATCGGTGGGCAACCCACTCTAAGACTAGAGTAAAATGCATCAATCTTGGCAGCCTACATGTCGAAGTATCCTTGAGCAAGATACTGAACCCTAAATTGCTCCTGAGTTGTGTTCATCGGTGTGAGAATGAATTCCCAATGGAGGCACCGTTTAGGGTAGCCTCTGCCACCAGTATGAATGTGTGGGTGAATGAGTGCAGTCTGTAGTGTAAAGCGCTTTGAGTGGTCACAAAGCGACTAGAATAGCGTTATATAAGTGCAGGTCCATTTACCATTCCCCCCGGACCCTCCTAGATGGTTCGGTTTGATGATTTTAATTGTCAGTACCATGTCAGTAATAACTTTGATGTGGATCTCCTTTTAACTTAATGCTAATTGTAATCAAGGATGAGGACTATTTCATCATACATGATGCATCATAGCTTTTTGCATGCCTGTAGAACCTGATAATGTAATAAATTCCAGATAATGTAATAACCCCGATAATGTAATAAAAATCTGCACTTGAGTCCATTGAAAATGTAATAAAACCTGATAATGTAATAACTTCCCGATAATGTAATAAAGTGCGTTTCCCAATAATGTAATACACTTTTTTTTTTTTTACCAATAATGTAATAAAGTTTGACATTAATGGGAGGTTATTACATTATCAGGTTAGCCTTCATTTGGCAAGTCCTGATAATGTAATAATTCCCCAATATTGTAATAATTTAACAGCAGACCACCCATTACTTGGGTTCAAGTGGTGATACTGTGTATCAACTCTAGCGCCACCAACAGGTCAAAGTTGAATGTTTATTAACTTTTGACCCGTTCATCCGTTTTTCAACAAACGAGGTATCCATGACAACCGAATGCATTCAACAGTTTCTTGAAATCTAAAGGTGTTTGGTGTTATACTTTATTACATTATTGGTAAAAAGTGTATTACATTATTGGGAAATGCACTTTATTACATTATCGGGAAGTTATTACATTATCAGGTTTTATTACATTTTCAATGGACAAAAGGGCAGATTTTTATTACATTATCGGGAATTTATTACATTATCAGGTTCTACAATGCTGGTAGGGCTGTTGGGGTGCAGAATGTGCCCTTTTTATTTTTTTGCCCCTGCCCTTCAAATAGTCCACCACTGACATTATTATAGTGTGTATTGGTAGGAGGATGACAGTGTAACACCTTTACATATTACAGTTATATTTTCTCTTATCCATGCATAATGTGGTGGCCTTGAAATACGGCCTCAATAAAACATAATATGTTCCGGTGATTTATACAGTCATTTAAATGAAATGTGCTTTAGATTGGAGTCTGCTTTGTGAGAAACTGTTGTGCTGGCCAGTAAAATCATGGAAGCAAATCAAATTCAGCTCACTGACATCTATAATAAGCAGATGAGGAGAAAAAACAGTGTCACAATAAACTGCCCAGACTCTCTTCATGCATGAGGAGTCTCATCTTAGTAAAAAAAAAAAATCATTATGAAAGTTATATCACAGATAAATTTGCACTTGGTTGTTGTGTTTTTGTTTTGCAATTTGTGCTCTCAGGTGAGAATCTCATTGTATTACATTCTCTTTAAACTGCTGCACCGGAGATTAATTCAATAAATTAAAAAAGTTTTTAACTTTATGTCAAACTTAAATCACTTGTTTTAAACTTGTATAGCTGTTAAAAAAAACTGAAAATGAACCAATATATCCAAAAAACCTTCCTGTTTACAGCCATTATCATTCACTAGCTTGTGTTCCGGGCACACTATAATCTAATTACTGCATGTACTTGGTGTTTGAGAATAATTTGATCAAGCTGTTCCCTCAGTTAATATTCCCACTTTCATGCTATTTTGCATTTTTGTTGATGGAGTAAATAATTATGTGCTTGTTTTCCTTGAGGCAATCAGCATTCATCAAAATGCATGTCTTATCACAATATCTTTTCGTAAAATATGACCATAATCACAGTAATAATTACGTTAAGATGCTTATATGGCCGTGTCGTAATTGATGCATTCTTGTAATAGAATTCAAATCAGCAGCCGGAGGCAAATGACAATCAGTTCCATCAAAAATCACAGTGTATACATGAGTGCTGAGCACAAGTGTAATATTCTGCTGGGCATGTAATTAGCTTAATCCAATTATTCTCATGATCAAAGCGAGAAACAACAATTCTGTGTAAGTTGTCACAGTTAATGAAGCCGCTGCTCATTTTGCCTTGAAGTGACATCACAATATTCTCGTCTCTCCGTTTGACACAAATAGGAGATCAATGCAGTCGGTTGGAGATCTACAAAAGTGTTTTTTTTTATGGTTTAAGACAGAATACGGTTCATATCTGAAAGACTTTGCATTTAAAGTGCTGCTGTGTTGAATAAAGTATTGATCTAAATGCAGACTTTAAAGTGAAACCAAAGGGAAAATGTATCCATTCATGTGTCGTACAAACTCCTTGAGTGAAGCAGCGCTTGATCACATCCCACTGATTAAAAGTATTCTACATCGCCACAATGTGCACAATACTTACAGTGTATTCTATACAATCAGCAGCACAGGCACTAATGATGTGAATGCATGGCCTTGATTACAATGCACACATTATGTACTACTGTATTATTCTGCACAATACCCATGCTGATTACTGACACACACACACACGCACACACACACACACACAGAAAACACAGAAAACACAGAAAATTGTTCCTAAGCGCAGTATTTGAGTAAATACTGTACTTAAGTACAATTTTGAAAAAGCTACATTACCACAAATGGTCACGTGCTCGCGTGTGCACGCACGTGCACACACGCGCGCACGCACGCACGCACGCACGCACACACACACACACACACACACACACACACAGACACTTATTGTAAGTCGCTTTGGACAAAAGCGTCAGCTAAATGACATGTAATGTAATGTAATAAAATACCAATATACACACACACAGACACACAAACACACACACACACACACACACACACACACACACACACAGGGGACAACATAGGGCTCATTTTAACTACTTAATATACTGGTATGAGGTTTAAAAATGTCTTTCCACTTTAATTGTATCATATTTTTTTATATTAAATCTCAACCTGGAAAGTAACTAAAGCTGTCAGCTAAATGTAGTGCAGTAAAAAGTACAATATTTGCCATAAAATGTAGTGAAGTAGAAGTATAAAGTTACATGAAATGAAAATACTCAAGAAAAGTACCTCAAAATTGTGCTTAAGTACAGAAGATGTACTTACATTACCAGAACTGCACACACACACACACACACACACACACACACACACACACACACACACACACAGCAACTTGTTAACTAGATTTTCAGTTGGTGAGCATGTGAGCCCCAGGGGGGTGAAAACTTTAAAAGTAGTGCACTAAGTTAGTCCAGTCATTATGGTCCAGCTCATCTAGAAACACACACTGCTGCTTTTTCACTTTCTGTCCTCCACAATCTGAAGCTCGGCCCACTGATACTGAAGGTGGAAGTCAGCCATCGATTTGTTGCTTTTGTTTTTGTGTGCACATTGAGTCATGCACAGCTTTATATAATTCTGCTTTAGCAGGAGAGCAGGTCCAGGTGTTTGTTCTTTCCTCTCCAACAGACTGACGTCCAAGATGTAGAGACGGTATCTCACTCTGTGTGGGTGCTGCTGATGTGTGTTTTATGGCTGGATTGAAGCAGACTGAGGCAAACAATGCCACATACTGTGGTGCATTGGTCTGCACGATATTTACTAAAGATGTACAGTGACATCATTATCTGTCTCTGTACTCGGATAGAAGACCAGAAGAGGGGGTTGTTTATACTGGAAGTCACGTTAAATCAGGCACATGTTGAATTTTCCAGTCTAAAAGTTGCTGGCAATACAATGTATGTGCCTTCAAAGCATCAAATTTAAAGAAATATAGATAGAAGTTGATTGAAGTATATTTCCAAATCCTCATACTGTACTAAAGGTTTCCCCCCAGAAAAATAACAAGCAAGTTCAGACTAAAAAATGTATCTGCTTCCATCACATCATTTATGTTTTCCCAAACAATGTATTTGGATTCGGGTACATCCCTAATGTTCACTACTTTATACTCGACTGGTGGCTGAATCAGAAAGAGACTGGTCCCTAAAAAACATCAATATAAGGCGTTTGTACATGCAGCAAAATACAACTTTACATTTATGTTTTTGACTGTCCTCCACCACCGAGAGCAGAGTTTAAATGTCGGATATCACATTCAGGGAGGGAGTGAGGGGAGGTGGTGGGTCAAACAAACAGCCAACTTTAACCCAAGAGAATGGGCTTCATGTCCTGTGTGGAAACAAAAATGAATGAGTTTTCTTAAATTTTTTTAACGTAATTTCCGTGGCTCATGGTTTTTGAAATCATGTTTTTTTAACATAACTAACATATTTTACATAACTTACGCCTTTTACGTAACTTACATCTTTTATGTAACTAACATATTTTACGTAACTTACTTCTTTAACGTAACTGACGTCTTTTATGTAACTTACTTATTTTACGTAACTTACTTCTTTTTTGCGTTACTTATTTCTTTTACATAACTTACTTTTCTTACATAACTTACTTATTTTGCATACCTTACTTATTTTACGTAACTTACTTACTTTTTGCATAACTTACTTTTTATGTAACTTACTTTTTACGTAACTTACTTATTTTGCGTAACTTACTCCTTTTACGTAACTTACTTATTTTGCGTAACTTACTTCTTTTTTGCGTAACAGACTTTTTTTACATAACTTCCGTGGGTCACGTCACCTATGATGTCACCTTCGTAACTACTTCACTTCCGGCATTTCTGTACATGTATTTACTGTTTAAACTGTCTTTTATAACTCCTTTCCAGGAAGTTTTCAGCCCTAAACCGAGGTCAGTGGTTTTGTAGCGTAAAATTCACCAAAACTGCAGCCTTTTTTACAACCTCGAACCATATGTGTATATATAATGACGTGTGTGCTATTTTTAGAACGCTCCGCTGTACCATGATGGGTAATGGTAATAATGGGTGGTATTTACAAATTATCTATTCGGTCTTTTAGGTTGGGGATCTTGCTCAGAAGTAATTAGACCCTTTACTTAATCAAAAGTAGGAACACTATGAAATTACTCCCTTACAAGTGATATTACTGCATTCAAAACCTTACTTAATTAAAAGTATGTTGCAAAATGTGCTGATTCATCACTTCCGGCAGGGAACTTAGCATGTAAACTGGCACTACAATGTCATGTGCGCAAATTAGAGAAAAATGTTGCATCAATAAGCTGATACAAAGGGAGTATTTCACACTGAGATGTCTCAGGCTGCTAAAGTTGTCTCAAGACTCTTTGTTGCGTCAGTGGATGCTTTTGAGATGTCTATTGGAAAGATGAAGAGAGAAAAACTCACTCTTCACTCATGTTGTAAGCTGTGGACACAGCAGCCACTCAAATTAAAGCAAAGATCCAGGGTCTGTCTCACTTTAAGAGGAATGTGAAGCTCATTAGCTCATCTGCTGTGGGACATTCTGTATCTGTATCTCTTCTGCATTTGCTGCACACTTGTTCCCATATAAATTCCAGTGTAATATCAGAGTAATTAGGAATAACCTGTTATTGTTCAAAGACCTTTTTGGTGGTTGTGGGCTGTGGATGTTTAGGGGGAGATAGCAGGTCAACAATAAATGCCACAGTGGTGACATCATCTGAAATCTGTGAACCTGAAGATTAATTAGAGATGCAGGTCAGCACTGTGTGTCAAGTTGTTCTGGTCAAGAACATCTAATTAAAATGACTGAATGAATGAATTATTGATTTATTGAAGCCTATTATGGTGAATAAAGGGTCATAACATTAGGGGACGCCTTCTAAAGTCCAGTCCATGTTCAACTGTGTCCCCGAAGTTGTTGCAGCAATTGTTGGGTTGATACCATTTGCTACACACATTTGGTGCTCAATAATGCAATTTTATTCATATCGAAAATGGATAAACATGGTCAAAAAAACCCTCCAGAATATTACATCAATATATCAAGACCTTTGGAAGAACATAGAAGAATCCATGCTGGGATTTGGGTTAAAAAATGTTGGTCATTTCTGTATTTTCAGCGATTGGATGATGAGCACTTCTGTTCTTCAAACTGCTGAGAAACCCCCTCATTGTTAATAAACATAGGAAAGCTGCACATGCCCTGAATGCTCTAGGTCTCTAGTTTGTGGTTGTAAAGTTTCATGAGGCTGTGATTATCCTAGAGGCCACAGCAGCTCATTTTATACACTGAGGTCCAGACACAAGAAATGTCCTCACTGCAATGAACTGGCTAGTACTGATGACTCACATCATCTCACATGAAGAAAACTGGACTCATTGAATCCACAAGAGTCTCAGCTTTACACTGATACCCAGTTTATGTCATTCAAAGCCTGTTTAAGGACCTCAGTGTGCACAAATATTCAAATACTGTAGGCGGAAATGGAAAATTTGTGCTACATGACAAAAACGATGTGGTTTTTGCCTTAAACTGCATGTTATCAGCATAACCCAGGTATGTATGTAAAGAGGAGACTTGTGGGAACACACAGAGCCTATTTTCAATTAGATAGCATGATGTCACAGGTCACATGACCGCTTTGAAAATCGCTTTGAAAATCACTTTGAAAATCGATTCGAAAATCGCCAAAATCGCCTAAATTTGCAGCATTTTTTCAACAACTTCCCGACATGGTATCCTAACATGCTTGGGCTCTGTAGATTCCTTAGATATTCTAGTTTATATTATATATATATAGCATTATATTTAGTATACTCCTAAAATTGAGCCCACTACGGCCACGGGACTTCTGAATAGTAACAGGATAAGAGTCATAACACATAAAGTGCATTCATAATGCCTACTTAGTTTGACAACTTTGCATGAAAACAAGTCATTCCAATACAACCACTTGATATAATATACTCTTTTGTCTGTGGACTGGGGACTTCAGAGAAATGCTAAATCTATCTATCTGTCAGTCCCTGGGTTAGCTGTAATGATACTGTTCCTGTTCAGTCTACAGATCCCCTACTGTACATTTGGCATGACTGATTACAGTTCAGCAGGAACTACACAGGAGTCAGCATCCTGCTTTGTGGGATGATGGTGCTGGTTTTGTGAGGACCCGCTCTGTGTATTGATCTGCTCATGCAGCATTCCCTCCCGCTTGAAGTGAGAATTTGCCTCTGATCTGAACCAGCTTTCAAGTGGGCAAAAACAACCTCAAACAATCTGACTCAAAGACATTTTTTTTTTGTAATGTACATCAAGAGCAGAGCAGAGTATGCAGATTAAAAAAAAACGGCAAGCCTGCAGAGCTAGTTCAAAGCGTAATGATTTTCTCTTGAATATCCTGAGCCACTCTTAATTCTGCTGAGATGCGTTCGATACAGATTACGCAGGAAGTGATGCAGAATCCAAACTGTTGGGAAGGAGTTCAAATGCTCCATGAAACAGCCCACTGATGAATCCCCAAGCTGCTCTTAATTCTACATCAGACTATTGCAACAAGAACCGTTTGTCAGCAATTTGTTAATGATCGAGTGAAGAGGAAGTTAAATCTTTATTCTTCATTATAAATGTCTATAAAGATAATATGACAAAGATCCATGGCTGATGTAGTCTTGGAGTTTATTATGTAAGGAGCCTGCAGCACAGGGTCGCGTGTTTACATCTGCTGTAAAGTGTGAAAAACATTTGCAATTAACGCATTTTAATGAGGAAAAAAAATCCCCTTCTTTTTTTTTACTCCACGATCAGAACACTATGTCTCTTTGTAAGTGAACATTGAGACTCAGTGGCGTAAGACGCCATCAGGGGCCCATGAAGGAAGAGTCGGGTAGAAATTTGATAGTATATGCGATTTTTTTTTTTTTAAACAGCATCGCACAATTGTTGATATGAATTCATCTATCTAATTATTAATTCATCAGAGGTTCCAGAACCAGGCGGCAACCAGGAAGTGCCTTAAGCTGCATTCTATCGAAAATTCCAGCAGGGGGCGCTGATGGCGGCTGCATAAGCATTTTAGTCCATTCATTTCAATACAAAATGAGAAAACTTCTCACTTGATTTATTACCTGAGAAATGTTTTTTAGGACAACACTATGGTCTCAATCGCTAGAAAAAAATCTTCTTCGAGACAATTTGATGTTAATACTGTAAATAATGGCCCCATTTAGAAGAAATAGAAGATTAAGAATCATATGATTTGGGGCGTGGCTACCTTTGATTGACAGGTGGCTACAATGCGTAATAGTAAAAAATTATATATATATATAAAACCTGACAGAACATACTGAATGTGTATATAATGCAGAACAATTATGGGATGATTTAGATATGGTGTCATATAGATATTTATTTTATTTAAATGGTCATCAATTGACTGATACTGAACATACAACTGGCAATCGTGCAACTCATTGCGAGTGCTTATTATTCATACTTTGATTTACAGATTGGGCTGGGCTTTTTTTGGGAGATTTAGTTAAATTATATCAACATTTGCACATACACGATCACCCATAATGTTTGAATAATGTTGTTTTCAGACACAATCCTCTGCTAATTGTGGTGTCATTTTCATTGTGATATATTTGGAAGACATTGATTAATAAAGTTTTGAGAAGATATACACTTTGATTTAATGGGGAGCTGTAAAAAATATTTTATTCCACCTTTATGGGCAAGACAAAGATATATTAAGTTCTATTCCATTGCAATCATTATCTAAATGAATGCAAACTTTTGTATAAAAGATGCACAATACTAAGGCTTGGATATGTTTTATGAATTCAGCTTCAGTTAGTATCTGGAGAAAGAAGAGTGAGATAATCTGCAGTTCACTCCAGACAGTTTGGCAGCAAGATGCCACAAAGTCCTCTTGAAGATCATCCAAAGTCTAATTAAAAGTTGCATATTTCAGTAGTTCTGAGCAGAGCCAAGGATGACACATTTTAGGAAGTTTGACAGTGACGACAGAAAACACAGATCATATTCAGGTATCAGGCTTTTGTAGCAACAGAAAAACAAATAAGCACAGATCCTTAAGAAACCAACACTTTGATTAGGGCTCTGCAATATATCAACACTATATCTATATTGCATTAAAACACTGGATATAGTCTTTCTGACTGTTCTTAGTGTTTCATTATAAGCCTAACTTGTCATTTTATACACCAAATCTCTTTTTTTTAATCTAAAATCTATGTATAAAGCAAGAAGCGTCTGTGTGTGTGTGTGTGTGTGTGTGTCTAGGGCATATCTTGCTGACTGTTGTCCTATGTGGCTTGCACATGGCACGGAGGTGTGCATCCTCGATTTTGAAGATTTTTGAATTCATTTTTAAAAATGTCATTATTTGCACTGTTTCCGATCGGACGCCTTTTAGTGGAGCTCCGCCCCATTGTGTGATAGGCCTACACCTGGTCAGTAACACAATTCACTCTGGATTTCCACCCTGACTCATCTCATCTGTTAGTCTATTTAGCCTACCTATCTTTAGGAGTTTTAAAGTGGCTACAAGGTTCGATTTTCCAATAATATTCAAATAGTTTCCAGCGAATATCAATGTTCAATGTGTATGTGCTGGATGGTGTGGTACCTTATGAAAAGTAAGTGTTTTATGGAGTTGCAGACGTTGTAGTGGTCTGCATGTAATGTGCAAATTCTGTTATTCACATCCATCTGTTTGTGCTGCATGTAAACTTATTCCCTCTTATATCTGTGTCTGTATATATGTCTAATCATGTTGAATGATGAAGTTTCTTTTTCTTAAAATAACTATTTCTGTGTCTCTTTATATCTCAATGTACATCCATGTATTACCCAATATACACTTTGTATATTAACACTATGCAAGAGTATTACACCTCATTGTACATCCCACTTTCACACACAACCTCATTTGACCAGAATTGAAAAATCGACTTAATCTCCCACTATAAGAATACATACTTCCTACTGCACTGCACTAGTTGTGTTAAAACAGTGGATATAGTCTTTCTGACTGTTCTTAGTGTTTCATTTTTAGCCTTTTTATACACTGAATCTATTTTTTTAATCTAAAATCTTTCTGTGTAAATATTTCATAAAAGCACAAATACACAAGCCTACAATATCACGGCAAAACCGCACTCTGATCTCAACAGTGTAAAGGACTTTTATCAACATGAAAGTTGTCAGATTGACACCACAGGCTTTGACAAACTCATCTCAGCTGCCTCATTCATCACCCACCGTGATCGCAGACAAAAGCAAAAACATCCATAAACAGAAACACGCACTGTCTGTCCATACTGCATCTTTTAAAAGGCTGCTGGATCAAAGGCGAGAAAAAGGTCCAGACCTTAATTGTAGACTTGAGCAGCTCAGCATCCACTTCTCTGCATGTCGCCTTCTCCTCCTCCTCCTCCTCCTCCTCCTCCGAGCTCAGACGCTTTCATCAAGACAGATTTAAAACAGCGGCCGATAACGTCTCAACAGTGTCGCTGCCTCTGAATGCTGCAGCCCTGAATGAATGAATGAAGAGGGCTTACAGGTGAACATGTTGGGAATGCGCTCCAGAGCTCACGCTGTGCTCCACTGCTCCCAGACTGAGAGATGAGGAGAAGAGAGAGAGAGAGAGAGAGCAGCTTATTTGGCACTAAACCCTCCCTCTCTATTCCACTCTCCTCCTGTCGCTCTCCTTTTCTCTCTAGCACTCTTTCTCCCTCTTAGTACACTTTACCTTTTTGCTCCCCTTGCACCAAATGAATACCCTGGGCTTCCTTTTTTCTTCCTGTTGGTATTAATTCTGGTCTGATTCCTGCAGGTGTGAGAAACAGAGAGAGAGAGAGGCAGACACGACTTGAAGCAAAGACATCTGTGAGTGTATTTATATGGGACTGAGGGAGTCTCTTGCTTTGAGGGCAGGACCAACCCCCATCCTCTCTCAAACAGCCAGCTATTGGCATGTACCAGAGAGGGATCGGCAGCTTGCACGGGCACAAGAGGAGGATGAAAAAAGAAAGACATGTGGAGGCAGCATCTTTTTATCAGCTGTTTGTTTGTGTCTATAAGAAAGACAAAGAGATTGTGAGAAGAGATCTGACAGCCGCTGATTTAAAATCACCGTCAAAACAGGGAAGCAATTAAATTTTTTGACATTGAAAGATCGCCCCCCGAGGAACCATTAAGTGCTTCTTCTCCTCTTTTTGAAAGGTGTGACATTTAGAAGAAATGCTAAGATACTGGGGGTAATCCACCAAACTTGAGCCTAACCTTTACTAGATAATGGTTTGGAGCTACGCAGCATGTGCAACCTTCTGTAATTGGAAAACAATATTAAAATCTATTAAAGTGGCTCACTGTAACCGTTATAAAGCCACGGTGGTATGCACATTAGACTCTATAGTCTAATGCATTATATTGATTAATAGCAAGGAAACAATGTTGTTTTAAGTAAGACGTGCACCTCAGCCAACAAATGATGAGGTGAAACAACACTCTCTGAAGCCATCAATCATGTTTTAAATCTTTCCTCTGCAGCACAGTGACAAAGCTGAGATGTAGCCTATACATCACCGGCTGGAAGTGTTTTAAACAGTCAAGAGCCAAAGTGATTGCCTTCAGTACATTGTTCATTTTACAGTAATAACAAACTACAATATGGATTGTAAGCTTACATTAAATACCAGGGCCGTAGCAGGGGGTGGGACCAATTCTGCATGAGGGTCTGGGGAGACTGTTCGACCCATTTCATTAAGTGAAAATACAGTGAAAGGGTCAAAGTTATGAGACCAAACCGAGATTAAATATTATTTATAACTTTATTGACACGTTGCCGTGGATACACATTGTTCTGCTTCTGTTCTGATGACAGCTCACCTTGTTAGTGACCTGTCAATCAAAGGTAGAAACGCCCCAAATCATACAATTCTTTATCTTCTATTTTCTTCTAAATGGGGCCATTATTTACATTTTTTTTTTTAAGATATTTTTTTTGGCTTTTTTGAAAGAGACAGAGTGAAGGGGGAGACAGAGGGGAAGACATGCGGAAAAGGGCTCCGAGCCGGATTCGAACCCGGACCGCCTGCTTACGAGGACAATGCCTCTATGGTATGCGCTCTACCAGGTGTGCCACCGGGAACGCCCGATTATTTACATTATTAACATCAAATTGTCTTTTACTAGCGATTGAGACCATAGTGTTGTCCTAAAAAAATCTGAGGCAATAAATCAAGTCAGAAATTTTCTCATTTTGTACTGAAATGAATGGACCCAAATGCTTCTGCAGCCGCCGTCAGCGCCCCCTGTTGGAATTTTCAGTGCAGTTTAAGGCACTTCCTGGTTTGCCTCCCCTCCCCGGAGGTTGCCGCCTGGGTGAGACCAATTCTGCATGAGGGTCTGGGGAGACTGTCCGACCCATAGACTGTATATGAATAATGGACGTAGTCGCTGTCCCCCGTTGGTTTGTGAACTGCCCGTCTTGCTTTACGTCTTTTAGTACAACTGAACGCTGAAAAAGACATTTTTTATGAACAAAATGTTCAAATAAACTTTAATGAACTGAGAACACATGGTGAAAGGGTCAGAGTTCTGAGACAAAAACACAACAAACAAGTTCACGGCTATTTGGATGCCGTGGATACACATTGTTTTGCTGACGACAGCTCGCCATGGTCACCATCACAAGGTAGTCACTCCCCAAATCATACCCTGCTTTGTCGTCTATTTTCTTCTAAATGGGACCTTTATTTACACAATTATCATATTGTATTGAAGAAGAAATTTTTGAAATTAGCGACTGAGACCATAATGTTGCCATGAGCGTTTGAGGTCATAAAACAAGTGAGAAGTCATCTCATTTTGTATTGAGATAGATAGGACCGGACATCTTTTGGATTTTTGGAGGATTGCAGGCTTCAGGCACTTCTGTGTTTGTTTACTGCTCAAACTGGGGGGAATCGTTTGTACAGAAACATATCATGAGCCATATGTACATGGGTACTTAAAGACACCCTCTAGTGGCTGTAGTAAATATTAAGGCCGCCAAGGCTGAAGTGACATTAGCATGAAGCAAAGAGGGAAGTGAGGAAATATATAAAGTATAAAGATAAATAAATAAAGTATTAACCCTCTGGAGTCACCAAAATCACCAAATCCTGACTTCTTCATGACATCCAGACTAGAAAACAAAGCAGCGTGGAGCCCTACTGTAAATTTACCTCTAAAGTTCTGGCTGTAAACTCCATGAGGCCAGTTTCAGTTTGATGATGATATACCAAGTAAAACTGGAGACAAGCTCAAATATATTTAGTATAAAATGATAGAACTGGATGGAACCCTCTTATATGTTAGATTTGACACCTTTGTTCACATTTACAACATTTAAAATTCTTTATTGAGCATGATAGTGTTTTGAAAGTAAAAAAAAATATTCAAAATCACATTTTATGTTGGACTAAAGGACTAAAAAAAGACAAAATGATTAAAAAAGACACAAAATGACTAAAAAAAGACACAAAATGACCAAAAAAGACACAAAAAGACAAAAAATGACTTCAAAAAGACACAAAATTGCCAAAAAAGACACAAAATTACTTAAAAAAGACACAAAATGACCAAAAAGACAAAAAATGACTTCAAAAAGACACAAAATTGCCAAAAAAAAAGACACAAAATGACTAAAAAGACACAATATGACTAAAAAAAAGACACAAAATGACAAAAAAAGACACAAAATTACAAAAAAAAGACATAAAATGACTAAAAAAGACACAAAATGACCAAAAAAGACACAAAAAGACAAAAAATGACTTCAAAAAGACACAAAATTGCCAAAAAAGACACAAAATTACTTCAAAAAGACACAAAATGACCAAAAAGACAAAAAATGACTTCAAAAAGACACAAAATTGCCAAAAAAAAAGACACAAAATGACTAAAAAGACACAATATGACTAAAAAAAAGACACAAAATGACAAAAAAAGACACAAAATTACAAAAAAAAAGACATAAAATGACTAAAAAAGACACAAAATGACTTTAAAAAATAGACAAAATGACCCAAAAAAGACACAAAATGACCAAAAAAAGATATGAAAAGGATTCAAAAATGGAGTTAAACGTCACGTGATCTGATCAGGACGCCACCATCATAGAGTGTAAAGAAGGACAAGGTCCACGGAACAGTGACAGCAGCCAGAGGTGGACAGACTGGAATTTCTGGCCTCGAACAAAAAGGTTTTTTGCGCGAAAAATTCATATTCCGTAGAGAAAAGTAATAGCACACCGATCCCGATCAAACCGCACGTTTTGATATATAATTTGTCCTGCAACTCTTCAAGTTGTAGGACTAGTAGCGGGACGAAATTGCGTCCGGAAGAGGAAGAAGAAGAAATCCACAGTATAACAGTAGTGCTCCCTACAACTATTGCTGTATGGGACCAGTGCTCGGTGATATTGCCCCGTGGCCCCTAATGATTATGATAAGATTTAAAAATGTTTATTTTAGATGGTGGTGAGTGGTTGCAGTTCAAAGCTTATTTAAATGTATTATTTTTAGTAGTACATTAGGGGCATTTTAGGCATGTTTTGATCTACATTAAAATTGTTATATACATTATATAGCTAAAATAAAAATGTTTTTTGTTCTTTATAATGCAGACTTTGCTTGAGCCACTCTGTATAAAGATGCACCCTCCCTCCTAGCTTCATCACAATGAGACCCAAGGGTGCAGCAGCTGTGGCCTTTCAAAGTTTGAGATTTGACCTTTACATTTTGTCCCCAATCACAGCGATTTGTAAGTAAAGCTGGATATGAGCTGAGTGCTTTATTCTCCTGGAAGTGTTGCAAATTTCAACGCAGAAAAAAAAAGAAAGAGAGTGAAAAATGCACTTATTGTTAGAGTTCCTTGTTATGGAATTGTACAGTGAAGTGCATTGAAATGCATAAATCAAACAATACTGATTTATTTTAGATCAGTATTCCAGTTTCATTTTCAGATAAAAATGGTGAAAGAAACAAGTTTTCATGCATTTCTAATGAGTGTTGACTTTGCAGAATGTCAGAAATTGGTGACTCTGCAAAATATAATACAGTTTTTCTCAATTGCTAAAACACTAAACCCTACTGTCTGAACCAAATGCTCAGTGATTGAATCAATCACTCTTTTGGCAAAACCATAAGCACTTTCCACCTGTTTAGACATAACTTGACAACACATTTTCATTGATCAAAATTGATCACACTTGTGGCTAATGATGTGAGGCAGGGGTCTCAAACTCAAATTACCTGGGGCCCGCTGGACGCAGTGTCAAAATGACAAAAAAAAGACACAAAATGACCAAAAAAAGACACAAAATTACTAAAAAAAAGACACATAATGACAGAAAAAATCCCTAAATCACTTAAAAAAGACACAAAATGACCAAAAAAAGACACAAAATTACTTTAAAAAAAGACACAAAATGACAGAAAAAAATCCTAAATTACTTAAAAAAGACACAATATGACCAAAAAAACACACAATATGACAAAAAAGACACAAAATGACCAAAACAAGACACAAAATTACAAAAAAAAGACACCAAATGACAAAGAAAGACACAAAATTACTAAAAAAGACACAAAATGACAGAAAAAAATCCTAAATTACTTAAAAAAGACACAATATGACCAAAAAACACACAATATGACAAAAAAAAGACACAGAATTACCATTGTGTTTTCTATTTTTCTATGTAGTGTTTAGTGACTGCTCAGTCGTGTTTTTAATTTTGATTGACTCGAGGCACGATTTGACAACATAGTTCAGTTTTGAGCACAGATTGAACTGTTTTGAGGTGAAAGTTTGTTTGGTAACACTTTACAATAACCATCATTTATAAATGGTAAACAGATTTATTAATGTTTAATCATCATTTATAAACCGTATGTAGGCCATTTAGAATGATAAATACATAATTTATTAATGTTTAACTAACTTAATCATTTATAAATGGCAAATAGATGGTATATTGTATGTAAGTTTATATTTACTTTACCAATAACAAACAATTAAATTATAATTAATAGTTCATTAATAGTTTTAGTTGCACTCATTATAACATTTTTAACACCATATTAAGCATGTTAATGATTTTGAAATGATTCATATACCTTTAAGAAATTGGTTGAAAACATTTAAAGATTAAATATGTATAGTGCTTTGAAAATGGTTAATAATAGGTTTATAAACCATCTATAAACATTATTTAGTTGGTTATTGTAAAGTGTTACCGTTTGGTTTTGCAAGAAGAGTCTGACGTTTTGTGAATTTAGCTTGAAAACTGGGTTTTGTGTTCACAGTTTAGAGAAAAGCAGAGCAGCTTTCAATTTTTATTTTATTTTTTTATCTAACCTATATTTAACCAGGGAATATCCCATTGAGATTAAGAACCTCTTTTTCAAGGGAGCCCTGGCCAAGAGGCAGCAAACACAGAATACAGTTACATATTTACATAGCATACAGACCTTAAACACGTCATGAGAAACAAGTGCATGTTATGGAATTGGCCTCAATAACTCTTAGTTTGGATTTAAAAGTGCTCAAAGAAACAAATTCAGTTAATTTCCATTCTTTCTGGCGCATATTCCAGCATAAGGTGCAGAGTAAACAAATGCTCATTTACCCAACTCCGTACGAGCATAAGGGACAGAAAGCAACAACTGATCTTGTGAACGAAGAGAATAAGATCCTGTATTTCTCACAGTAATTAAGCTGCAAATGTACGAAGGCATTTTGAGAAAAACTGGAACTGTAAGTCTGGCCAAAACAGCAGCAAATTAATATCTGGTGTGTTTTGTTTTTAGATCCTACTATCTTGGTGTTATTTTGTATCTAAATTAACACATATCTTTTTATCTCACTGTGTAAAATCAAAGAGCAGAAGAGCAGTGCTGGTTCAGTAACCTTCAGCATGATGAACTCCAGCGTGGTGCCTTAACTTGATTTTAGTGAACTCTGTTATTCACAGCTTTCCTGATGCGAATGCTGGCGGTGATGATTGGATGCTTTATAGTTGTGAACTATTTTCTGTTTCTCTACAGTTTGCCTTGCAAGAGGAACAAGTAGGTCAAAGCGCCTGGGGACCCCGAAAGCTTTTTGACAGACTTCCAGATCTCCTGGAAGTTGGTCTCCAGAGGGGTGAAGGCAATATTTAGGGCAAAGCATCGCACTGTAATCTCCTTCCTGCGGCTAGTGCATCAGAACACCAGGAACATGAAAGGAAAAGAGAGAGATAAATACAGTTAGTAAATATAATGAGGCGCGGGGAGCTTGATGAAGGCAGTTACACAGATGGATCCGTGATTCAGGCAGTCAGGTGTGATATTGTTTGTGTGAGATGGTTGAGTTTTCAATATGCAATGTTTGGTTTGTAGGTTATTTAAAGCAGCTATTCTCAACCTGGGGGTCCCGGCCGCAGTTGGGGTTGTGAGATGATTTCTGGGGGTCGCCAAATCATTTTGGAAGTCAGCCACTTCCACTGTGTTAAAGTGTTCATGTGTTTTAGTCTTTTTGGTCATTTAATGTCTTTGTTTTTGGGTCATTTTGTGTCTTTTTTTTTTTATTTTGTGTCTTTTTTGTCATTTTGTGTCTTTTTTTGGTCATTTTGTGTCTTTTTAGGTCATTTTGTGTCTTTTTAGGTCAATTTGTGTCTTTTATGGTCATTTTATGTCTTTTTTTGATCATTTTGTATTTTTTTTTTGTCATTTGTGTCTTTTTTTGTAATTTTGTGTCTTTTTGTGTCATTTTGTGTCTTTTTTTTGATTATTTTGTGTCTTTTTTTGTCATTTTGTGTCTTTTTAGGTCATTTTGTGTCTTTTTTGGTCATTTTGTGTCTTTTATGGTCATTTTGTGTCTTTTTTTGATCATTTTGTGGTCAAATTGTGTCTTTTTTGGTCATTTTGTTTCATTTTTTGGTCATTTTGTGTCTTTTTTTAGTCATTTTGTGTCTTTTTTTGATCATTTTGTGGTCAATTTGTGTCTTTTATGGTCATATTGTGTCTTTTTTGATCATTTTGTGGTCATTTTGTGTCTTTTTTTAGTCATTTTGTATCTTTTTTGTGTCATTTTGTTTCTTCTTTGGGTGATCTGAACTGTGCGTGTGAGATTGTGTTCAGTGAGCGGGGATCGCAGACAACATGCAGGTTAAATTGGGGGTTGCGACTCAAAAAGGTTGAGAACTACTGATTTAAAGCACAGCAGAGATATTGCCAAAGCAAGTCCCTTATGGGAAAGCATCATCTACCCTGTCACTGCCACTGTTACCAGACACACAGTAGCAATGATGGTAGAGGGAGAGAATGAGAGAGAGAGAGAGAGAGAGAGAGAGAGAGAGAGAGAGAGAGAGAGAGAGAGAGAGAGAGAGAGAGAGAGAGAACAAGGCAAAGGAAGTTGCAAAAAAATGGGCTCAGCCAACCTGAATGGCTGGGTATTTTGTCTCTGGGTGTCTCAATGGGCAGCCAACAATATATGTTAATTCATCCTTCACAAAGAGCCTTGAAGCGAGGCTTTCCCAAACCAGCAAACAAATCACTTCCCTTACTCAATTGGTATTCTGCAGCTGATTCTCCAGTCTTTGTGTTGGGAAACGAACAGTGGAATAACAAACAGATTGGAGTTGGAGGTGCGGTTCACTTACCCAGAGGTGACTTTGACTCAAACTACTCTGCATGCACACACAGAGTGACGTGTCCTTCCTTGTTTAGGAGCCAGCCATTAGTGTTGATTACATGTCCTGCTGCTATTCAGGATGCCACAGTTGTATAACTGCTGCTGCCCGCCTGACGTCTCCGGGATGACGACTTAGCGCTTATACACAAACACCTTTCATCCACTTTTCAAATGTTGGAGCATTATCTCTCTATTTATGAACCTGGTCTCACAGGAATCCGTGAAATAGCCACGGATTCGCTTAACTCAAAATCCGTGGAATAGCCACGGAATCACTCAAATTTCTGTGAAACTGACACGGATTTCGCTACAATGCAAGTTAATGACAGTCATATCCCGTGGCTATTTCATGGATATTTTCTCCGATTGGTTTGTTCCAAGTCACGTGACTTTAAAGGTTCCGGCGGTCAGAACAAAAAACATGGCGGACAGTTCTCTCATTTTTAGTGAAAAAAATCAATATTTTGACTTAGTTTCTGCATAAAAATGGATTTTGATCACATTTCTAGCGAGAAATATATGTTTTATTTTCTAAATATTCACTCAGTGAGTGTACATAATCACTTTGTATGTTGGAATAGCCACGTGATATGTCATTAACTTGCATTGTAGCGAAATCCGTGTCAGTTTCACGGAAATTTGAGTGATTCCGTGGCTATTCCACGGATTTTGAGTAAAGCGAATCCGTGGCTATTTCACGGATTCCTGTGAGACCTTGTTGCTATTTATTATGTTATCGCTATTGTAACTCTTATTTCTTGTCGGGGTAGCGTTCTCCAGTCTCTCGGCTGATGAGCGACTAGATAACTCTACTATTTATTTTAGTGTTTATTTCCTGTTTTATTTATTTTATTGTTCTGTTTGCTTGCTTGTGTACAGCACTTTGTCGAGGCTATGGTTGTTCTTAAAGTGCTTTACAAATAAAGTTGAGTTGAGTTGAGACACTTATTTCTGAATCTTCTTTAATAACCAACATCGGCACAACAGTATTCCACTTAACGGATCACAGCAGAAGAGAAACCCCGCAAAACTACTCCACCCTTCACATACAATTGTCCCCCAAAACAAGGACAGGTAGGAACTAATAAACTTTGGACGAGGGGACAAGTAATATCAACTTAAATATAACACATGAAAATGAATACATAAATTATAGTGAAGGTGCCACAAAAATTCCTTAGAATTAGTGTATTCTAACTAATAACAAGTGATTTTTTTTATTGTTGTTGTTAAATGTTTCATGTTAAATGTTTAAATATCAAGTGTCAATTTACAGCTTTGTGCCAGTATGTACTAGTTATTTACATTCATACTACACAACAATACACACTTCTATTGTTTCATTGATAATTAAAAAAATTGGCTGTTGCTTGTTTTAAGTATGTGAAGAGGTCCAAATATGTCAAAGTTATGATTTCTTAGTTATGCTTGAAATCAGAAATTATTACTTTGAAATAGCAGTTTTATACTTGTAAGTGTTGATGAAACAGCTTTGTAACTTTTGATATTCTAGTTTCCAGCATGTATTTACTCAGTATAGGTCATAAATTCTCAGTAACAAGCTGCAATATTATTATTATTTAGATAATTAAGGACCAAAACACTTAAAACGTCTTTTTTGGTCATTTTGTGTCTTTTTTTTTTGTCATTTTGTGTCTTTTTTTGGTCATTTGTGTCTGTTGTTGTGTCTTTTTTTAGTTATTTTGTGTCTTTTTGGTCATTTTGTGTCTTTTTTTAGTCATTTTGTGTCTTTTTATGTCTTTTTTTTTGTCATTTTGTGTCTTTTTTTGGTAATTTGTGTCTGTTGTTGTGTCTATTTTTGGTCATTTTGTGTCTTTTTTTAAGTCATTTTGTGTCTTTTTTAGTCATTTTATGTCTTTTTGTGTCTTGTAAGTCTTGTAAGTGTTGATGAAACAGCTTTGTAACTTTTGATATTCTAGTTTCAAGCATGTATTATTATTATTAGGTCACAAAATCTCAGTAACAAGCTGTAATATCTTATTTAGATAATTAAGGACCAAAACACTTAAAACAAGTGAAACAGTCTAAAAATAAAAACTGCTTACTAAGAAGAACTATCGGTAACGCTTTATATTAAGGTCCTTGTAATAACCATTAATTAACAAGTAATAAGGCATTGTTCTCGCTTTAGATCCCTTTAGCTGCAAAAAGCATAGTTAACTGTTAACAAGTGCATAGTTAACTTATAATAGATGAGCAATAAAGTATATTTTAATATCAATAAGCAAACAAAAGATTAATAAAGGCATGGCAAAGACGTAATGGGTGGGTTATGGGTGTTTGTAATGAAATTATGAAGAATTATAAGATACTCATGAGGCTATTATTAATGTTCTTATTATGAATCTCTTATAGCCTGCTATTAGCTGTATTTTAATGCCATCATTAACACTTATAGAGGCTTATAAACACACATTAATGTTAATAAGCATCTTGTAAGGACTTACAAGGGCCTTATTACTTGTTAATTAATGGTTATTACAAGGACCTTAATATAAAGCGTTACCGAACTATCTTATCAGACAACAAAATATGCATATATCCCTTTGATCTAAGATATTTAATCTTACTTAGTTTTCAGTTTTTGCAGTGTGTCTTCTGTCTGCACTGCAAAAAAGCCAACTTGTATTTTTTTGGCCTAAAACAGTGATTTAATTTGGTAAAACTTGGAAATATAAATTATTGACATTTAGGGCAATAATGTTAGTTAGCACAACAAAGGAAGCCAGTTGTCTGCTCAAAAACAAGTTTGTGAGTTGTTGTTACTTATATCTTTAAGTTGGGGTTCAAAACAAGGGACAATAGTTCTGATAACTCTTATTTCTTTGTTGAGAAATTTGGTCATTAGCGAAAGCTAGCGGCTAACTGATGCTAGCGGCTAACTGACGCTAGCGGCGCTGCTTGTTACAGCTACAAGAGTAGCCATTAGCGTATCAATGCTAACTCAAAATTGTGGTCGCAACATTAGCTAACATTTCATAGCGGCGTTACAATCGTGCCAGAGAAATTCAGAGTTGAGCAAACTCAAAAACAAAACTTTAAATATTTAGTTTAATTGTCCAACTTAAAATTTTATCGAAATTGTTGCCTTGAAATTTTGAGTTCACCCAACTTTTCTTTTTTTGCAGTGTGGATCCACTGCTGTTTTCATAGCTTTAGAGCTACATGCTAATAGTGAGAGAGAATTGCATTTGAACATAAGTACAGGCTATTATTTACTTCAACAGTGCTCACAGAAACACTCCTCAAGCCCATTGGACCTTAAGACCTGTTGGAAATTACATCTCTGTGTTCTTTATGTTCCACATTCAAAGTGGCAGGATATCAGATGACTCTTTGTCTGAAGCCATTTCTTAGCACTTTTAGTGGTTCTCTGAAGGGGAAATGGTGCTTTACTTTAAAGTAGAGCTATAAAAAAAGTGATGAAAACTAAATTGGATGGGTAATTACACTCACATAGAAAAGGTACTGATGTAAAAAATGGAAACTCTACACAATTTAATCAATTTAAAGGGTTTCACAGTTACTTCCTGTGTTCGCTGCAGTAAAAACCAGCCAGGCTGACATTCAAATGTTCCTGCACTTTTATCTTTTGCGCAAGGTTATTTTATATCATAGTATGAATTATTAATGAACCAAATGGCCTTGCTTCATTATTCAATAACAAATGGTGCAAGTCAAGAGTCTTGTCCATGTTGATGTGTTTTGGTTTCAAGTCCCTGTAAGAATCATGTCAGAGCCCTCATTGGGGACGATGAATATTTCACGGAAAAAGAACATTCATTTAGTATTCATGTGGTTCTGGATTTTGTACTTTTATAGTTAAATTGTATTTAACATTTAACTGGCTTTTGTTTGATGTAGTAATGGTTTAAATAGCTAGATTTCATTAACTGATGTTGGGATGTCAAAGGTTTCATCCTTTATATTTGAGAAAGAAAAGGAGAATCTCCACATGGTCACAAGGTTGTTTTTTTTTAAAAGTGCTTCAGCTACTAATATACTGTCAGCTGTTTTTTTTATTGCATAATAACATTTCCTGTTGAAATATTCAAGTCACCTGAGTATTCCTGCTACAGACCAATTTAGGTCTGCAACTTTATGTCCCTAAACACTCACTGCACTTTGATAGAGGCGTGTGTTTGTTTTTTTAGGTGATTCTTTCTGATTCTGTCTTTCAGCAAAATCCAGTTTCCACTTTCCACACAATAATTATGTCAGTCACACACACGTCATGTTAGGGAGAGAGCATATTTAACCCTGCAGATCATATGGAGACTTTAACTCTTGACTTATCACTTTCAATATGTTTGTCTTTCACACATTGAGCAGTGAGTTATACAACTGTATCAAAATGTTAACCCAGGGATGGGCAACTTAAATGCTGCAGGGGGCCACAATTTTTCATGTTCACTACCACAGGGCCACATATAGGACCATGCACTTAACCAGATATGATGAAACTGCAATTTTAAACATGTTTACAGTGCAGTAACTTAACATATCACATATAACAGCTTGTTTTTTGTTAATTTTGTGTCTTTTTGGTTTATTTTGTGCCTTTTTTGGCCTTTTTGTGTCTTTGTTGTTCATTTTGTGGGGGTTTTTTTGTTCATTTTGAGTAATTTTTTGGTCATTTTGTGTCCTTTTTTGTCCTTCTTGGTCATTTTGTGTCTATTTGTTTATTTTGTGTCTATTTGTTTACAGTGCAGTAACTTAACATATTGCATGCTCAAATGCATGTACACTGCAAAAAAGGTGTGTCTAAAAACAAGATAAAAACACTAAATCTGACGGAAATGATCTTGCTTTATGGACAGATTATTTCACTTGACAAGATTTCTTGAATTAAGATGATTAAATATAGAAATAAGCATGATGAACACTTAAAATAAGGAATTAACTCTTAAAACAAGATAAATTATCTAACACTTCTAAATCTAAGTTTGTTTTACCTTAAGAGCCAAATAATTTGCAGTGTATAAAAGTATAAATAGGAATACAAAAGGTTTGAAGCAAATAAAAAATAACCACTTACTGTGATTTCTTTTTTTTTTCAGTGCAAGAACAGCAGACCAACATTAATTGCAAGAAGTAATTTTGTGCATTTTTACACTGCACTGCACAGATTTCATGCTCAAATGCATGTTGTTGTACTGAGGGCCACTTCAAGTGAGGGTGTGGGCCGTATGTGGCCCCCGGGCCTCCAGTTGCCCACCCCTGGCCGAGGGCATCGGTGGAGAAGGTCGGAGAGATTGGCAAGAAGAACAGTTTTTTCTTTTGCACTTGTATATATTAGTTTTTGCTGTCTACTATGTCATTTTTTAAGCTGTGAAGCTGTGTGTAATTGTGCGAAATGAAACCACATTTCCTTGATTGAAATGTCATCCACTATAATCCAGCTACGAACACTGCATTAGCACATTCTGTTTGCTCAGAGGCTTTGTTTGCTCATGTATGAGATTTTATTTCCTGAGTCCGGCACGAAGCGAGGACCATTAAGACATGTTTTATTAATGAGATTGTAAAGTTAAATCCTCAAAGTTTTTGTGTCCACAGGAAAAGGAAGAAAATGTGTGTTTACAGTGAACTTATTTCATTTGAAAATCCACACTAAGTGACAGGGAGCAGTATCAGTGTGTGAACACTGCAGTGTTATCCAAATGAATTATTAAAAGGCAGATCCAGTAGATGTGGTTTGCTGGGTCACTTGTCTTTTGGGACTATATCATCCAATTTAGAGCAATAACTGTAGTAACCAAGCATCCATCATCATTTTCCAGGACAGTAGTAGAGCAGAGCTGCAGGTTCTGTTCATTTTACAGCAACAATCACAATGAGGCTGATTTAACAGTTTTATTAAAGGCTTTTTAAATGTGTGACCACCAACTGGGATATAAAGAGGAAGATACTGAAGCAACAGTGACGGAAGCTCCGAATCATTAAGTATTTATGACAACATAACACAACACTTCTATAAAATATTCTTTACATTTAGAGCCTGTCCACTTTGCATGTATTATTGAATATGTTTTAGTGTATAATTTATACAAGGTGTGTTAAAATTCTAGTAAAATGAAGGCATGTGAAAAAGTGGAATAACAATGTGTGTCAGTTGATGAGAGACCTTGCATCGAGCCTCGGCCGTTGGGAGTTTAATGTTCAAATAAACTCACAATATGTCGTAAAAAAGTAAGCATTCTTGCACAAATTTTCCTATTAAAGCGAAAAATACACCAAACTCTTAATTGAGTTAGATGTGAAAATAAGCTGACTCTACACCAGGGGTGGGCAATTAATTTCCCCAAGGGGCCACATGACCAACACCATGAAGGTTGCAGAGGCCGGACCAAAACTCTGAACTAAATTCTGCTCAATATTAATTTAATCGCTTTATAAAATACAGTAAATTATCTGGTTTTGAGCTGCTACTGATAAAAAATACATGTTATAATAAGACTGTTAATCTGGACTAAATCAAATATAACAGTAAAAAGTAGTAAATACTCCAATCACTATATCACTATTCCATTTATTTTAAACACAACTGTAAATGTCCTTTAGTAAGCTTCCTATTGGTGTTTTTGTATTATTTAGCTTGTTTTTCATGTTTGTACATTTTCAAGGTGTTTAACAATGTTGTGATGCTTTTATTTTGAAAAGTGCCGTCCAGTGTGAAACGGGTGCTTTCATTTTGAAAGGTAGTGACAGGAAATAACAGGTGAAACGGTTAAATGAAAAAACGAACGGTAAATAATAACGAGTGCGTCGTAATTCATATAAAGTTGATATAAAGTATCAAAAAGGCTTCTTTAGTGGCGGCTGACAGGACACACGTTTGTTAAAGTTTATTATCTTCTGTCATACATATTATCATACTTATTATTCTGTCGTATTTTGGAGGCTGACCATTGAGTAACAAAAAGAAATCGCCCAAAAACTCAACCAAATAAAACAACAACTTGGTTATGTGCAACCTGGTCTCACAGGAATCCGTGAAATAGCCACGGATTCGCTTAGCTCAAAATCCGGGGAACCATTCTGCAAAGATGCTGTCTTGGATGTTCCCATAAAAGTATTACATGATGCATACCACTTAGTGTGGCACTACTTTCAGTGGATAAAACATGATAAAGTGTCCTATAGCCTGGATCTCTCTTACTTCTACCCCTACAGACAGCCTGAGTCCCCCACTGCCTTACTGGGTTATAGATAGTTACTTAACAGACATTTATTCAAATTAAAAGGAAAAGATTATCACTTTAATGCAAAGCTCAGGACTTTCACAGCTAATAATGAAGAAGGTGCTGCACTGAATTACAGTCATCAGATGAAGCAGTGCAGAAAAATGGATATTAAGCACTTAAATAGAAAATGGATACATTTCTTCCTGTGTCCTAATGAAATATTTGACATTCACTCTTCAGGCTGTAGTGGTGGAAATGAGTGTAATGAGAGCTGAAACCAGGACAGATACAAAGTAAAGACTAAAGAAGGTCAAACAAGACAAAAAAAATGTGAAGCAGTGCATTATAGACTGTTCAAAATAATGAAAAGAAGACAGAAAACAATTCACCATTATACCTCTCACATAAACATATTTTTTTGTGAATGTGAGAGGTAAAATTGTGAATATGACAAGTAAAATTGTCTATGTGAGAGGTAAAATTATTAATGTGAGAGGTAAAATTGTTAATGTGAGAGGTAAAATTGTTTATGTGAGATGTAAAATTGTGAATGTGAGAGGTAAATTTTTTAACGTGAGAGGTAGCATTTTGTATGTGAGAGGTAGAATTGTGTATGTGAGAGGTAAAATTGTGAATTTCAGAGATAAAATTGTTAATGTGAGATGTCAAATTGTGTATGTGAGATGTTAAACTGTGTATGTGAGAGACAAAATTGTGTATGTGAGAGGTAAAATTGTTAACGTGAGAGGTAAAATTGTGAATGTGAGAGATAAAATTGTGAATGTGAGAGGTACATTTTTTAACATGAGAGGTAGCATTGTGTATGTGAGAAGTAAATGTGTTAATGTGAGAGGTAACATTTTTAACGTGAGGGGTAAAATTGTGAACTTCAGAAGTAAAATTGTGAATGTGAGGGGTATTTTTTGTGTTTATAGTGTTCAATGAGTTGCATGTACATAAAACAGTGAGTTATCCATGCATATGTACAAGTAGTTTGTCTTCTCCCCTGGCCTTCAGTGTGGAGAGGAGGCTGTCTGGAAGTTGCTTGACATCTTATCTTTTATAAATTGTTTACAATCCGTTCACACACCATCTATTTCCTGCCTGTCTGTCCTGGAGGAGGGATCCTTCCTCTGTTGTTCTTCCTGTGATTTCTTCCTTTTTATCCCCATTAAGCTGTTTCCTCATTCAAACCACAGGTGTAAAGATAGAGGATGTTGTGCGTGGAACACTTTGTAAAGCCTGCTGTTGCAGAGTTATAATTTGTGATTTGGGGCTGTATGAAACAAATTGGCTGCCATCATTTCTTCTCCCACGTTTCCCACATTAGGTACTTGCACCTGCATGAAAGTATTTAGAGGTTTATGACTAATCGTCCACATAGGACACAGCCTAAAAGCAAAGTGTGACGTTTATGGTGCTTCGCTTGTAGACGAAGGGCATTAGTTTGTGTTGGAAAGTGGTCATAAGGGCTCAGATGGAAAAAGAAAATGTTTTTTCAGAGCTTTTAATGGAGGATGAGAATGAGGTCAAAGAAGATATTTATGACAATGAGACATAAGAGGAGGATTTATTTTTCATCATGCAGTTCGGGAATAAAGTTGAAATGATAAGAATAAAGTAAACTTTCCGTGTTGGTAGAGTCGGAAAGATATTGACAGATTGATATTTCCCGTGTCAATAAGTCAAATTAAAAAAAAATGTGTATGTGGGAGGTAAAATTGTGAATTTCAGAGGTAAAATTGTGAATTTGAGAGGTTAAAATGTCAATGTGAGGGGTAAAATTGTTAATGTGAGGGGTAAAATTGTGAATGTGAGAGGTTAAAATGTCAATGTGAGAGGTAAAATTGTTAATGTGAGAGGTAAAATTGTGTATGTGAGAGGTAAAATTGTTAATGTGAGAGGTAAAATTGTGAATGTGAGAGGTTAAAATGTCAATGTGAGAGGTAAAATTGTTAATGTTAGAGGTAAAATTGTCATCAGAGGAACATAGTTTTCTATCTGAACAGTTACTGCAAGCTACAACCAGAAAATAAGCAAAAACCACAATATTAAAGGGTTTAGTAGCACTAAAATCCCCGAACACATAAATTAGTTGTTCTTGGTAAAAAATCTGCTTTTCTGTAATTTATGTGAATTTTATATTACATATATTAGACAAATTGAGGAAAATCTGCTTGTAGCTCGCAGTCTACTTTACCGAACTCAAAAAGTTGACTTTATTCTCGACATTGAGACTTTCTACTTGACATTTAGACTTTTTTTCTCAAGGTGCATAATGAATTTTATTTTTCCTCCTCTAATTATTTTTTGCTCCTCCTGGTCCTAATCCTCTTCCCTACTCCTCCGTAGCCACAAACATTGATGATTTCCAACAAAGCCCCTACAACCCACGTCCACAATAACAATAATCCATATGCAACTGATTGCTGCAAGTTGTTTTTTTTAGCTTGCATTATCTTTTCAGAAAAATCATTTTTTTTCTATAATTGAATTGCATTGTATGTTACAAATAAACATTTCTCCAGGCCTTCTCATTTATAAGTGACCATTTCATGGACATGTCCCCTGCATCTCCAGGGTTGAGGACACCCTTGATGCAGACCCCCTTAGGAACAGATATTAAACTGAGCCTACATAGCCCATTGTGTAGCTGCCTTGTTCTGTATATATACAGTCATGGAAAAAATGATTAGACCACCCTTGTTTTCTTCAGTTTCTTGTTCATTTTAATGCCTGGTACAACTAAAGGTACATTTCTTTGGACAAATATAATGATAACAACAAAAATAGCTCATAAGAGTTTTACTTAAGAGCTGATATCTAGGCAGTTTCCATGGTTTTCTTGCTAATGATTTTGGTTTTGATCAAGAACCATGGAACCATGGAAAATGGCTAGATATCAGCTCTTAAAGTCTTTTGAGCTATTTTTGTTGTTATCATTATATTTGTCCAAACAAATGTACCTTTAGTTCTACCAGGCAATAAAATGAACAAGAAACTGAAGAAAACAAGGGTGGTCTAATATTTTTTTTTCCATGACTGTAAACATGCATGCTTAAATATGCTACATTACTATATTGCATACTAACATTAGCAAATCAATACTTTCAATAATACGTGTAAATTTGGCACCACAGCATTTTAATTTTTATACCTGCTAAATGTGGCAGTAATGGTTAAACACTCAAATTTAGAAAAGTCATAACCTGCCTAGTAAGAAATGCACTCCTCCTCCTCTAATTAAACCTACAATTAATCAGCAGGTATTGGCTTTCATCAAAGCTGGTTATTATTTTGTTACTCTGTAGAGGAAACACACACACACACACACACACAGGGAGCAGCAGGGCGATGTTGGCTTGGATGATAAGAGGAAAAGTACACTGTAAAAAAAAATCTGTTTAATTTACGGTAAAATACCGACAGCTGTGGTTGCCAGAACTTCACCGTAAATAATACAGTGAAGTTTCTACTGTAAATTTAAATGTAAATATCAGCAAAAACTGTAATTTATACGGAATAATCCCATTAGTTTTAGGATAATTGTGTCATAATGACATTTCTCCATTAATTTCACTTGAAAATTGTATATTTTTACAGCAAAACTGTGTGTTTTCTACAGTTTATGACAGTAGAATTTAAAGTTTTATGCTATTCTTTGATTTATGGTAATTAAAAGCGTACTACGGTGAAATACAATGTTTACTTTTACTACCTATTTCTGATGCAATTTGACAGTATTTAACTGTAATCTCTACAAGCATTTTTTACAGTGTAGCGTTAGTTGTCTTTATCATAGTCTCATTTGTTTACAGTAGTTACCACATAGTTAATTTGACAGTAGGGGTGTGAAAGTGCTTACAGAGCATCTTTAAAAGCTGGCGCACCAGCCTCATGTCAGCCTTTATTACCATACAACAACAACAACAAAAACCCTGGAAGCGTCTCTCTGCAGCCATGTTGCTCCTTAACTGTTTAAGTTATGGCCGAAATGAAGAAGCATCACATTAAATGAGACCCTCAGCTTTTATTTCCACGTCCTCCCACAACATACGGAGACAAACAACCTTGTGTTTAATAATGAGAGCCCGAGCAAGAAGACCTTTATCTCGGGAGGAGACTGGGGAAATAATGGCAGTAATTAACTGAGCGTCTCTCCTCAGCAAGACCTCCTGAGAACTCCCACAGTCATTCCAGCCCTCGCTGTGCCATCTCCTCCTCTGTGCCTAAATTGACACTGCTGTCTAGTTTGACGTGCTTGTGTTTGTAGTGTTTGCTTTTAAAGCCATGAACAGGAAGCCATTTTATTGGCAAGAGCTGGGACTGCGCTGCTCTTAATGCAGTCCTGGATCAGAGCTGGAACTGAATGTGAATATATTCCTTTGTGTCATTTTAATTTCCTTCACTATCTGTGCCAGTATCCAATAAAGCTGCACACAATGGAAAACTGAATTTATCTTTACATTACGATCACTTCAATCATTATACGGGCATAAAAGGAGATGAATCAGCATCCACTTAGACAAAACTTTTCATTTATTGCAGTAACTTGTGAGGTGTTTAGGCTGGAGATTTGCATGATGGCTGCCTCTGCATCTTTTTCATGTTCTTCAAGTCAACAGATCCCCTTTATTCTTCTCTATGGCAGCAGGTGATCTGGTTGACCACTTGCAATATCACTATTTGCATTAACATGGCTGGACTTTTTTTTATTACTAGTGCAGTGCCCGAAGGAAGTATGTATTCGTATAGTGTGAGATTGTGTTTTGTATAATGCTAATGCTTCTTGCTAGTGTAACCTTAAATAACACAGAAACGCTATCTTTCCGTCGGTATTATGCTTGGCTGTCAGTTAATAAAGTTTTGTTTTAACTGTTTTCAATGGATCAAACTGGTGTGGAAGAAAGGGCTTAAATCTCCGCTTAGCATGCTAATGGTGAGATAGCACATTACGCAGTATGCTGCACTAAAAGTACATTAACATGAACCCAATTAGCTGATATACTATATTACATGCAAGTATCTCATATCAAATGATTATGGGCATTACGCTAAGCAACATGAATGTCATCCCTGAATTACATAGTAATGCAACATAAGTAGATTTAGCTAAGTGAATAAAAGCTAAATCTCCGCTTAGCATGCTAATCGCTCAACAACAACGTCTGCAACTCCGTAAAACACTTACTTTTCATATATATATATATATATATATATATATATATAACCTTGCTACTCGAGCTGTAGTACAAGTTACTGAATACCTTAAAGTGCGATGGTATCATCTTGTAAACAGTCGAGCCACAACCAGGCACCGCCCACTGGCCTGAGCACAACATGCTGGATTCTGTGGTGTTCTGTGTTCAGTAGGTGTTGTAGAAACATAGTGTTGACTCAGCAGCTGTTTGAATAAGAATAGTGACTCAAGTCCACTTGTTGGTGGACTAATGCCACTCTAGTGGCGCTAGTTATGAAGTTAACTCTGTTTGACGTCCCACTCACAGCTGAATGAAGCACCGCATAAATACTGTGGCAAGCTATAGAACCAACTTCCCTCTTTCAGTTGGAAACTCACTCTCTGCTGACTGCGTAGCATGTGTGAAACAGTAGCCCCTTTCATAGTGCCATTTAATGCTGGGACATTTATGGCTCTGTAACGTCTCGCCTCCATTATGAACACGCTGAAGCGGGATGCTGGGATCAAATGATCCCACTAATTTTCTGCCTCCAGAGGTAGCCACAGAGGCGAAAATTGGTGGGACTGTTGTAAGCGGGACCACTATGAAACGGGACATCCTGACAAGGCGGAATATTTGACGTTGCGCATGACGTCTAACACACCTCCCACTTGGATTGACTGTCATCGAATCACTGCTCACTGCAGGCGCCATTGCTAATTGTAAACAAAGCGGCATGCTAACTGTACACGTGGTGTCCTCTGCTGATCGTAAACAAACCGGCATCGCTTACTGTGCACAGAGTGTCCGGTGCTTGTTGTAAACAAACAGAGGTTGCTAAGTGAACACATCCTGCTGCAGCACATACACATTGCACTGCTACAGAGCTAACTGTTAGCCTATTAGCACTGTGCTACTGCGCAGCTCTGCTGCTCTGACTATCGTCTCCTCCCACTATCCTCCACCTTGTTCCGTGACGCCAGACCGCACTATGAAAGGGCATGAATATCACGCCTTCGCTGGATAACTATGAACGCCCTAAGATGAAAAGCCTGCACAGATCTTATGAACGGGAATATATAGCGGGACATGTGAGGGACTATTAAAGGGGCTAGTGATGGGAGATAGATAGCAGATTCCCTTTTCCTAAACAAATAAAAAAAAGAAAATCAGTCGCCAGATATACTTTGGTGGCTGTAAATATAACTCAGGTCCGTGCAAGTGACGTGTGAAAAAAACACTGTGAATACAAGTTGGATTTAGTGCTCGTGGGGTCGTTGGCACAGTTTGCTGATGTCTGCATTTTTTAAAAATGTGTTTGTTTAATTTGTCATCAGGACAAATGCCAGTTCAGCCAGTTTGCATAAAATAAAACCAGTTTAAGCTTGTCCACCAGACCAGCAAAACCGGAAATATACTGTCTAATTTTGCCATATTTTAAGTTCACATCATGCAAATTCGCTATCTCTATACAGTCCTTTAGTGGAATCCTGCAGTAGTGTCGACATGGCAGGTATCTGAGCAATTCCATTGAAGACACAGCTGGTTGTCTATGCAACTACATGGTTAAAAAGCAAGTATATTTCCAGATAGTGTGTGTTCCAGGAGGTGCTGCAGCAGACTTTGTTCCAATGTGGCAGCCTGCAATAAATCACTATGCCTCCATCATTTATGAACAGCAGCAAAAAGGGAGGCGTGATCATTATGCTTTGACAGCTCAGCCAGCTACTTTCCACAGCACATATATTAGATCAGCCAGGTTAACACCTTCATCTACACCCTTTGCCATGACTGCAGTGCACAGCCGAAGGCCTCTTCAATAAGGAGGGTAAAAGTGCACTCCTCTTCTCATGGCCTTCATTTCCTTATAAACAGAATACGGTAATGGTGTGAGGATGTATTCATTATATTTTCTCCCCCTTGTGAGCTCTTGGTTTCAAACTTACCCGATCTAATTTTTGCTTTCAGGTTTACAAAAGAGCAGCTTGAGACGTCAGAAGCTTCTCGCATTTCTTGCTTGAAGGTTGGTTTGCAATCAGCTATAGAGAAGCAGGTTATTTTTGACAGGACAAACAGCACCATGCTGTTTTGGAAATGGGTCTGCTATCAACTGTAAAAACAGGTTCAGAAATCAACTTGACATTTTCCTCCTACTGCATGCGGCTTTCTGCTGGAACACATGTTTATCATCTATCATTTTGCATTATCATCGCCATGGCTTTCTCTTATTGGGTTTCCTGGAAACGATTGATGCTGTTGAGACTCACAGCTTGCACTGTAATTGTCATTTCAATAGCATCATTGGACACATTGATTCCCAAGATTTAACCTATAATATTGTTGACAGCACAGTCAGGATCTGCATTAAACCTCTTTTAATAAAGAAAAAAATCGATATATACTAACAAACAAGCTGAAATCTCTCTATATCCTCCAAAAGCGAACCTTGTTTCATGTTGTGAGCATGAATCCTCCTGACACTGACTTCAAACCGAGGCGTAATCAGTCAAATTATAGAAAAGTTCTCAGCCAGACAATATCCTGACAACCCTCACATCACTGGCTTGACAACACACAGATACAGCAGATGTGATAGGTATGATTTTACATCATTTTTCCTCAGGAAATCAAACAGGAGGAAGAAAACAAAATTATTACTCTGCTGTAAAAGTGGTGGAATTGAAAACAAGATTGATTTTTTGTTCTGTGTTTAAACTGGTTGTTGTGCTGTTTCTGTGTAATACACAGCAGTCACCAGCAGAGGGCAGTCTGCAGGCGGGGGAGAAACACAGAGACTTACAGGACTTTAAGAACTAAAAGGATATCCAACTCGGAAAGATCCGAGTTGGATATTCCGACATCCGAGGTAAATGCGTTTTAATTGCTCAACCTTGGAAAACATGGCCGGCCATAGCAAATTGATGTTTGTTTGGATGTCTTTCAAGCAATAAAAAATTATTCTGGGGAAGTAGATCAGCTACCCAAGAGAGACTAATGTAGTTTAAATATGGGAAAAACTACAATATTTTTAACACTTTTCCTGTGCTTTTTCGTCCCTACAACGCTCACACAAACTCATTAATTAACAGAGTGGGAGTTCAAATACCACTACAAAGTAATCCTACACTTTTAGTAACACAAATGTTAAATTAAATGACACAAAACAGACTAAATGTTGAAGATAAAGTGACTGTTTACCTCTCACGGTGTGTGGTGCCATTACAGTTAGATTTTTTTCAACGTATTTCCGACCTACTCTGGCTGCTTGGATCCTACCCCAATTCCCGAGTCAGAATCCCGAGTTCAAGGGCCGTTCTATTGCACTTTTCCGACTCGGAGGTCGGTTCTTTCCGAGTTCCGAGTGCAATCGAACGCAGCAAAGGACCAAGAGGTGAGGAGTACTCACACCTGCCACTCACTGAGTGATCAGTGATTAGCTCAGTACAGGCCAGGTGTGTGTGTGTGTATGTGTGTGTGTGTGTGTGTGTGTCTGATTGCCCTGATGTGGGCCAGGTGTGTGAGGCCTATATATGCAGCCTGTTAAGAGCTCTGTGCTGACTCTTCTCTTATGGAGCTCAACCTTGTGACCAGCAACAAATAAGAAAAGCTGTCATACCGAAGATTTATTTGATAGAAAATTTAATCTTATTTACAAAAGGATACATAAATTAATCATCACCTCACCTCTGGATGTCTGGCCAAAAAAGAAAAAAAAAAAACCAACAGGGTTCGGTGAACTCAACCCTCCATTAAAAAATCGATTTCTCTGGATTTGAAAATTATTATTACTTTGGCAGTTTTTCATTTTCAAGATCCAGTATATCACTTTCTGTGATAGGCTCTTTATATTTACCTTGAGGTCCTCTGAACTACTTGAAGTCCTCCCCCAGATTCATAGTGACCCGATCCGTCGCCCAACTTTCAGCGACAAACATCGTCAGTAAAACAGAGATTAATGTTCCCTTAGAGAGAGTCTGGCGGCTAATGGTGCATTCAAGGTCTACACGAATGTCAGAATTTTCTACATTGTTCTGAGCTCCATGTTCAGACTTTCAAGCTCCAACTTTCAATGTAAATTAAACACACCATAAGGCGTTATGGTAAGAACATGATAGACCCGCCTTCAAAATAAATTAAACACATGCAGCTTTCAAAATAAGAGCACATGGATGTGTTAGCAGAGTCCACCAAAGAATTTGCAATAAGACAAAATATGATGTAAAAATATGATGCCTTAAATTCGACATAGAAGAACCTTATTCTCCTTTACAATAATTCATTAAAAAATGCAAAGATTAAGATGGAATAGTGGCATTAGAAAGGGCGAGAGACACCAAATTTAGGCTTTTGGGGCAAAAATGTTCTCCGGGGGACCATGCCCCCGGACCCCCCTACTTTCTTTGGGTCCCCCCATCATAGTCTCTGAAAATCCTGACAGACAAGAAATTGCCCAGCAGTTTGTTCAGGGTAATGAAAGGAGGAGAGATGTTTTGGGGTCCTTCATTGAGTCAGCTTCAAGTCAGTAAATTTGTTTGGCTGCACTGGGAATTTCATGTACAAACTTATTTTTATTTATGTAATATGTTGGTTTTTAAATAAACCATATTTGGGTTAATGCATGGAGTGGAAAAATAACTAATTGAGTTGAATTTTGCTGACAGCTTCATCCCCCCCAGTTCAAAAATCCCACCTGCGCCCCTGTATATAACACAGCTCATATCTCCAGGTATCTGGGGGCGATACTTTATTTGCGAGCCTCACGTGTGTGATCCATTCTTCTCCGTCTGACTGCCAGCCATACCTGCTTGACAAATCACACTATCATATGGAGCAGGCAGGGAGAGTGCTGGGCTCAGAGGGAACATGAAAACACATCTTTCAACAAAAAATAGTTAGGCAACAGGTGTGGGCCTCGTTCCTCCGTGACAGTGATACTACCTCACTGTCACAGTGATTCATCCTCATCCTGACGGTGGTACAAACCATGCCTGGGCTGTCAAATGCTGCACACAAAGCTATTTTCTCTCCATTAAGAAGGTGAAAGCTCTCTAATCCAGCAGCATATTATTCTGTTACTACTTGTGGCTGCATTAATGTGAGCTGTGCACTTTACAAGTGAACTTTATGCGTGCACATTGGCCATTGAAGCACCCTTCAGCACTGCAGGCAGCCTCTTGTTCCATCCATAACTTCACTGTGTAATTATTTGACAGAGCGCAAAATCAGTTCAGCTGCATCTTGACATGCCTACAAAGGGCTTATGTGTGTTATGTGATATAGGTAGAATAGAAGATAATAATAGATACATGTTATATTCTATTGTTCACTGATTATTTAAGGAAGGGATGGGCAACTGGAGGCCCGGGGGCCGCATACGGCCCGCACCCTCACTTGAAGTGGCCCTCAGTACAACTGAGCATGAAATCCTAAAAGTGCAGTGTAAAAATGCACAAAATTACTTCTTGCAATTAATGTTGGTCTGCTGTTCTTGCACCGGAAAAAAAAATCACAGTAAGTGGTTATTTTTTATTTGCTTCAAACCTTTTGTATTCCTGTTTATACTGTTATACATGCATTTGAGCATGAAATATGTTAAGTTACTGCACTGTAAACAAATAGACACAAAATAAACAAATAGACACAAAATGACCAAAAAGGACAAAAAAGGACACAAAATGACCAAAAAAATGACTCAAAATAACCAAAAAAGACACAAAAAGGCCAAAAAAAGGCACAAAATAAACCAAAAAGACACAAAATTAACAACAAAGACACAAAAAGACAAAAAACAAGCCAATAAACAGCCCCCCAATGTTACCTTTTGTATTCCTATTTATACTGTTATACATGCATTTGAGCATGAAATATGTTAAGTTACTGCACTGTAAACAAATAGACACAAAATAAACAAATAGACACAAAATGGCCAAAAAAAAAGGCACAAAATAAACCAAAAAGACACAAAATTAACAAAAAACACACAAAAAGACAAAAAACAAGCCAAAAAAATCCCCCCAATGTTAACTTTTGTATTCCTATTTATTCTGCATTTGAGCATGAAACATGTTAAGTTACTGCACTGTAAACATATTTAAAATTGCAGTTTCATCATATCTGGTTAAGTGCACGCTCCTATATGTGGCCCTGTGGTAGTGTCCATGAAAAATTGTGGCCCCCTCCAGCATTTAAGTTGCCCATCCCTAATTTAAGGGCTACTTTTTTAGTAAATCGTCTTTTATCTCTGCTGTTTTTTTTATCCTGGCTGTTTCAGGGGACATTATTTTTGACAGACTTTATTAATAGAGCTGGCAAAGGAGGATGTTATTTTGTTTTTTGTTTCCTTTGTATTAATGTTCTTCTCATTTTTTTCACCGGAACAGTGGTATTTTTGGTGTCTTATAAAACTGTGTGGGCTGGTCACTTACATGTGCATGATAACAAAAAAACAGCTACAACTATTATAAACACAAGAAGTGTTAAGAGCATGTATACTCCAACAGAAGTGTTTGTCAGATGGTCGAACAGTGTCTGAAATGCCTTCCACCCACACCTTTCTGATGTTTTTGTTTCCAACAGTTTAAGGAAGCCACCTCATTCATTTGAATGAGAGTATGTTGATGCAACTGAGGGCTCAGGCGACAAAGCTGAACCTGGTTTAGGTTCAATGAGCCATCATCTGTCAAAGTGTTGCATTGGTTAATCAAGTACAATTGCAAATTCCTTGTAGATCTCTCTGTAATGTGGATATTTACAGCTGCATCTCAATACATTAGACCAGTGGTTCCCAAGTGTTTTCTTGGTGTGTGTGTGTGTGTGTGTGTGTGTGTGTGTGACACGTGACATGTATCTTTGTAATCAGCGTACTTTCTGCTTTCACGGGACACCAAGTGTGTGTGGACTTTCGATTTTAATAGGTTAAATTTACACTTATTTGCTAAATTACTTACTTAGAAAAGAGCAGACATTCAAACTTGCATAAAGACTTAAGATTATTAAATCTAGAAATCTTAATTTAGGAAATTATCTGTCCATACAGCAAGATCATTTCCCTCAGATTTAGTGTTTTTATCTGGTTTTTAGACACACCTTTATTGCAGTGTGAAAAAAATAGACCTGTCATCGATTTACATTATCACAAAGAAACCAAAGAAACCTTTTTTCATTATAATCAAGACTTTTTCAACCTGATATTTTAACCAGATTTAAAAAATTAAACATTGATTTATACAGTCATGGATAAAATTATTAGACTCTTGTTTTCTTCAATTATTTGTTCACTTTAAAGCCTGGTTTAATGACTTACTTCTGAAAAAAGCATTTGACATTCAAACTTGGCCCCCACAGTAAAACTTGTCGAGAACCACCACTGGTTGTAATGATCGTATGTAGCTATGTGATGTTTTATATCACCTATGCACATGATCAGAGTGTTGTATGAGGATATGCTGGGCCAACTGAAAAGTAAACAGGGATTGAACTTCCCTCCCGAGCTCTATTTCTCACATTTATTTCTCTCACTTTTCATGTTCCAAGGGCAACACTATGAATAGTTTCCAGGTGAAAGTGGCAGTGTCCATCATTACGTCCCTCTCTGTGATGCCAGGCTTCTCACCCTTCACCTCCAGAGGGTGAATTTGGAAAAGCATTACAGACACGTGGCAATACAACACGTCATGCACCCACTGACATTTATTTGGGCAGCTGTGGCTCATGTGGTAGAGTGGCTGCACACCGACTGGAAGGTTGGTGGTTCAATCCCTGACAATGGCAGACGACATGTCAGTGCTCTGATTCATCGGTGTGTGACTGAATTCCTGATGGCAGCAGGTGGCACCATGTAGGGCAGCCTTGGCCACCAGTATTTTATTTGTGTGTGTGAATGAGCGCTGTCTGTAGTGTAAAGTGCTTTGGGTGCAAAGACTCTCCATCAAAGGCTACATACAGTAGTGTTCAAAATAATAGCAGTCCAATGTGACCAACCAGATTAATCCAGGTTTTTAGTATATTCTTTATTGCTACATGGCAAACAAGGTACCAGTAGGTGCAGCAGATTCTCAGAAAACCAACCAGACCCATCATTCATGATATGCAGCTCTTAAGGCTGTGACATTGGGCAATTAGTTGAAAGGGGTGTGTTCAAAAACATAGCAGTGTCTGCCGTTGAATTTACAAACTCAAAACTATTTTGTACAAACTTTTTTGTTTCTAGGATTTAGCAATCCTGTGAATCACTAAACTAATATTTAGTTGTATGACCACCGTTTTTTTTTTTTATAACTGCTTCACATCCAACATGGTCTCACAGAATCACTCAAATTTCCGTGAAACTGACACGGATTTCGCTACAATGAAAGTTAATGACAGTCATATCCCGTGGCTATTCCAACATACAAAGTGATTATGTACATTCACTGAGTGAATATTTAGAAAATAAAACATATTTTTCTCACTAGAACTGTGATCAAAATCCATTTTTATGCAGAAACTAAGTCAAAATATTGATTTTTTTCACTAAAAATGAGAGAACTGTCCGCCATGTTTTTTGTTCTGACCGCCGGCACCTTGAAAGTCACGTGACTTGGAACAAACCAATAGGAAAAAATATCCATTAACTGATGTCATTAACTTGCATTGTAGCGAAATCCGTGTCAGTTTCACGGAAATTTGAGTGATTCCGTGGCTATTCCACGGATTTTCAGTTAAGCAAATCTGTGGCTATTTCACAGATTCCTGTGAGACCAGGTTCATTTTGGAGCTGCTCTGGAAAAAGACTTACACAGCACGTCAATACATTATTCAGAGAAAGAATATTATACAAGGCCTTGTGTTTGAATGCCATTTTGCATCTCTTAGGGGAGCTCAGTTGTTGGCATTGTACCACCAGCAGAGCACAGGAGTGGGACATTAATGCATTTCCTGTTTGTTTATAGTAGGAGCAGAACTGTTTCAGAGGGCAAGCCCTGTATCCGATTAGGAGAAGATGTTTCTGAGATCGGTCATGCTAATGTAAAGACTATCACAGCAGGTTGCTTCACAGCAGTAAAGACACCCGACAGACAGGAGGTGACATTTCACTTTGAAAACATGCTCTTGACAACAAAACAGGTCCCTCAATGAAAGCTTTAACCAAAATGCTTTCACCACCGACGGGTGACCAGGATGTGATCTATGATGACAGATTGTCTGATATTATTTCACTTCCCCAGCTGTCAGTCATGCAGGATTTCTGCTTTTTCTTCTGTACGGTTCTTCTACTGTTGCCATGTCATCGCTTTGTGCAGAAACTTTAAGATTCCTGGTAGGACTTGGCATAATAATAACAACAATAAGCATCTAGTCAAAGACCTGGATGGATGGATGGATGGATGGATGGATGGATGGATGGATGGATGGATGGATGGATGGATGGATGGATGGATGGATGGATGGATGGATAGATAGATAGATAGATAGATAGATAGATAGATAGATAGATAGATAGATAGATAGATAGATAGATAGATAGATAGATAGATAGATAGATAGATAGATAGATAGATAGATAGATAGATAGATAGATAGATAGATAGATAGATAATTGTTAGAAAGTGCCAGTTCATGTCCTCCTCTCCACAAGGAGGAGGCACCCAGTGGTGAAGATCACTTCCTCCTCTTTGGAGTTGCTTTTTCCCCAATCTGCGACTTTTTTCGCGCTTTTTCGCGCGATTTGCCACTTTAAATCTCTTAAATCTGCAACTTTTTTCTCAAAATATTACCTGAAGTTACCAAATATAGTTCTTTGCCTGATAAAGGGTTAAAAGAAAATACCTAAAATGAATCATACATATTCTTCCAAATTCTAAATAATCATAGACAAGGCATTATTAAAGACTAAATATGTTATTGTTATGATTGTTTTTATTCATAACTGAATATATTATTGTTATGATTGTTTTTATTCATAAAAACAATTATTAGCATCCATTTCTAACAATAAAAGTTATTGTTGTTCTATTAATACAAATTAAATATATTATTTATCATTATAATGACTAAGAATAAAAACAGTCATCTGACAAGTGAATGAATATCCATACAGCAGATGCAGATGCGTCTTTTGACTTGAACTTCAATGTAAGTAGTTTCTTTATATCTATATTTTATATCCTATAATCTATATTATTATAAATTATTATTTAAATCCTATTATGGTGTGTCTGACATTAATGTTAATGGATAATTTGTTATATTTGATCTGTTTTGTTAATTAATAGTAAGGATTATGAGTTTGGTCAATCATTATTGTGAAGTTCTTGTTTCTTTAATTCAGACACATTTAATATGATCTAATGAATGGATGTATGATTTGTTTAGCCAAAACATTGTAATTTGTTCTTTCTTTTGTTTAGAACCATGGCAATCATCCTGCAAGCATCCCGTTATCACTATTTATCACCAAACGATCAATAAACTGCAAATTGAACTAAAGCTATCCTGATTCCTGGTGGTTTGCGGCTCCAGTCAGAACTTTTATTTCAGTACAATAATGACACCAGGTGTTACAAGTGACCATGATAACTGGTGACTCAGCTGAATGCGTCATGCCTGCTCGGAAAACACAAACAGAACATGTAAGTGTCCTCATTAAAGTCTTCACTTTTACTTTAATCAGTCACATAGGCATTTATGTTTATTTTCAATGCCAACCATTAACATAGGTTGCTAGGGGCAACCACCAACGCATTTGGCTCAAAGTCACTAGTTAATAAGGACACTCAATCTTACATTTTTATGCAAAGTGCACCTGCCAGGTCTGAAAAAAGAAGAGAAAAAAAGATTCAGAATGTCAGCTACATCAGTAAAGCAGTTTAAAATGACACTTTGAGTTTAAACATTAAAAATAATGAAAGACATTAACGCAAAAATGTATTTTGGGACTAGCTCTTGTGAAGTGTGGACATGTAATGTTAAATCTTATATCAGCAGAGGTGTCAAAAGCATTCACATTCATTACTCCAGTAGAAGTATAGGTACTAGGGTTTAAAAAGACTTTTGTAGAAGTTGAATATACCAAATATTTCTACTTAAGAAAGGTAAAAAAGTATTTGTACTTCGTTACTTGACACCTCTGCTTATCAGTTATTGTGCTTTTCTGTTTTGCTATCATGCATGCATATTATATGTATACATTGACAAATTATTGCACTGTATTTTGAAGCCTAAAGGTGTTCTTTAATCATAGACCAGGGATGGGCAACTGGAGGCCCGGGGGCTTCTGGTCTGCTGTTATTGCACTGGAAAAAAAAGAAGTCACAGTAAGTGGTTAATTTTTTATTTGCTTCTGTAAACAAATAGACACAAAATGACCAAAAAAAACGACAAAAAATGACCAAAAATTTCCAAAAAATGTCACAAAATGACCAAAAAATGACTCAAAATGACCAAAAAAAGACACAAAATGACCAAAAAAAGACACAAAATGACCAAAAAAAGACACAAAATTAACAAAAAAAAAAGACACAAAAAGACCAAAAAGACAAAAACATGCAAAAAAATCCCCCCAATGTTACCTTTTGTATTCCTATTTATACTGTTATACATGCATTTGAGCATGAAATATGTTAAGTTACTGCACTGTAAACATATTTAAAATTGCAGTTTCATCATATCTGGTTAAGTGCACGGTCCTATATGTGGCCCTGTGGTAGTGAACATGAAAAACTGTGGCCCCCTGCAGCATTTAAGTTGCCCATCCCTAGAGCATCGCCATCATGTTCAAACCAGTCCAGTAGCATAAACAGCTTCAGTATACTGGGACAGAAGTATGTCATATTGACAGAGCATATACCGACATTTTCTGATGCAGAACGTTTCCATACTCTACATTTACTAGTCCCAGTTTAATGTGAACATAACCTATTAGAAAAAGAGTTATAATTTGTTGAGAATTTGCATTTCAGTGCTTAATAAACAAACAGTAATGATTAAAATGTTCACGAGTGGTTCGTGTCATTAACTGCTGTGAACACCTGCACATTGCTAAACAGACACCCACACACGATGCACCTGCACACACACTCACACACTCACACACACACACACTCGCACACTCGCAACTCCTTCAAGAAAATCTGCATAACCCAGTTTGTCTAATGTCACTGCATCATTCAGTGGATGTGAAGGTGAGGGCTTCTGGTTTGACTTCATCTTTCACAGCAGGTGTTTGAAACAGAACGCTTTGAGTCTGCAGCTTGCTGAGGTCACGGTAAAATCTTTAATCTATCAAAGCAAAATTCCTTAGAATGCATATTTATATTAATTAACTCCCCTTTGATTTCATATAATGAATTGAAAGTCAGGTCTGCAGCTGTGTTTTTTAAAAGTGACAAAAGAAAGGAACATACATAGCAGCAGACTTCTTTAACTCAGATACTACATTCGCTATGCATACTGGGTACTCTCTGCATATAAATCCGTTTAGAAGAGGGTGACTGACTTTTAATTTCTTTGTCTTTTTTCACCCAGGGATGAGGGTGCCCTTACTCACTCAGAGACTTATAGACAGAGATTCAGATTCATTGTATAAGCTGCATAAGTGAAAAGTGCTCTTCCTCATTCAAAGTAGTGCATAGTGATGGAAACTGCCTGCATGGAAGAAATGTGAGTTGAATTCCTATTTATTATCTCTGCCAGGCTTAAGCCTAAGGGGGGTTCTTGCATTTGTTCACATGTGTACATGAGTGAGTCAAGTGTGTGAGGATACACCTGTCTGTCTGTCTGTCTGTCTGTCTGTCTGTCTGTCTGTCTGTCTGTCTGACTGTCTGTCTGTCTGTCTGTCTGACTGTCTGTCTGTCTGCAGCTAATCTCTCATACTGCTGAACCAATCAGATCAGCCTAATGTGTTTTTTTTTGCATATTACTGACATGGTTGCAGTGATTCACAATTTTTGATAAAATCCTGTTGTAGCGATTCTTTTTTTTAAAATGATTATTGACTGCTGACTCCTCATGTATCTGAATGGTAGTGACCACAAGTCATTGACAACTGCTTCAGTTACATAGAAGAAGAAGAAGAAGAAGAAGATTACTTTATTAATCCCACAATGGGGAAATTCAACCTCTGCATTTAACCCATCCTTTTTTACACACAAGTGAACACACCATGCAAGGAGCAGTGGGCAGCACATTACTGCGCCCGAGAAGAGGCATTTCTGGCATTTCTCAGTTAAAAGAAGCCTTTTCTCATCTGTTGCAGGACACATTTTGGTCATCGCATGTGCACCACAGAACCTCTTGCTCTCCGTTTTGGCGTGCCACGAGTTTAACCCAGGCGGCAACCTCCAGGTCTGAGCAGGAAAGCCAACCAGGAAGTGCCTTAAGCTGCATTCTACAGAAAATTCCAGCAGGGGGCGCTAAGTTTGGCTGCAAAAACATTTCTGTCCATTCATTTCAATGCAATATGAGAGAACTTTTCCCCTGATTTATTACCCTTAGAATTTTTTTATGATAGACAATTTGATGTTACAATTGCTACAATTCACTTTAAAATGTTTATATAAAACATATTTTAGTTAAGGAATGGAGTGGAAAAATAACTGTAATCATTTGGGACTGTTGGAGGAAGCCAGAGATATGCAAAAATGCAAACCCATACTGAAGGGCCCCAAGCCATTTTTGACCCCTATAAACCACTCGGTTTAACATATTGACAGTTCTTCCCAGGAAAACAAGGGCAGCTGCTAGAGGCTAAATAAAAAATACTACTAATTAATATTAAAAGATCATATGGTTGCGGCAAAACGAATATATATACATATAGTATATAGATAATAAGCTTGCTGTAAAGGCTCATTCTGGCTTGATAAAAAAAAGAAAACCCTGAGCAGATGGTTGAATTCTGGCTCATATTCTATCTTATGATAATGAAAAGCATGTGTGAAATAAAAAGGCGTGAAGTGTGAAGAGTGAGCAAGTCGTTGTATAAATAATGAATTAATCTGATTTAATGTAACTTTTCCTTATGAATATACAGAGAGCAGCTATGGAACACACACACACAACCTTTAACTCACCTACAGGAAGTGTAGCTCATACATATTAACGAGCAGTCACCAGCCAAAGAGACACTTTCTTATTAATTCTATTATTGGTGTCTGATGGTGAAACTATCGAGGTATTTATTTCCTTGTTCTCCTTGTTTTTAAATTGATCTGAAGACACAATGATGGTTAATTGTAAAGTTAGTGAATAAAAGGGAAAATTAAAGATGTAAATAGAGTCTTAATAGTCTCTGTACTACACTGTAAAAAAGGTTTGTAGAAATAACAGTAAAACTCTGTCAAATACATCAGAAATAGGGCATAAAATGAAAAATTGTATATCACCGTATTAGACACTTTTAATTACCGTAAATCAAAGAATAGCGCAAAACTTTTACTTTTTTCTGTCATAAACTGGAAGAAACACACAGGTTTTAGGTAAAATATAACATTTTCATGCAAAATTTATGGAGAAATACCATGATGTGTGAATGAATGACACAATTACCCTAAAAATAACAGGATTATTCAGACTAAATGACAGTTTTTGCTGATATTTACATTTAAATTTAGAATAGAAAATCCACTCACTGTAATTTTTACGGTGAAGTTCTGGCAACCACAGCTGCCGGTATTTTACCGTAAATTAAACAGATTATTTTTTACAGTGTAGGCTAGACTCTGTTCTTTGAGCTTTTATTAATGGACTGGGATGTAATGCATTAAATGGTTGATCTTCATTATTTCACTGCAGTGGATAGACTTTAATACCCACAGCCTGATAGAAAAAGAGCCTCCTCAATATTCATTAGAATTTACTTTGTGAACCACATTTAATCTGATTAGAAGAAGTTTAACCCTCTGAGGCCCAATAGAGAGCAAACAAAATCACATATTTTTGTAGGTCAACCATCATGGGCTCCATTGAGAATTCACAGATGTATTTATGCATTTGGATTCTGGATCATTGCAGAAAATAAGTGTGGCAAACACACATTTCTGATGCTTATGACAGGATCTATTCCTGACTGAGTGCAGAAGAAAACTACAAATCCCAACTCCCCTGACTCTAAATCAGGGGTCTCAAACTCGCGGCCCGTGGGCCAATTGTGGCCCTCTTGACGATATTTTGTGGCCCCCACCTTGATATGAAAGTTTAATGTGAGTTTTATATGAATGCCACTTTACCGTGTTGTGTGTGGAAGGTCCCTTTATTACTCCAGCTGGAGCTTTGTCTTTTTTCAGTGTAGTATATTTTCGTGCCACAAATAGTATACTGTACGTGACATGGGCAGGGGATATTGACGCCAGTAAAGAGGGGCCTCTCTGACCCTTTGGGGCTCATCCTGACCCTTCGGAAAATAGAGACATCAGGACTTCCCGGGGACTCTGGGGACAGCTGTTTTGACAGTGGAGATGTTGGAATGTGAACATCGATCAGAAAGAAGAGGGGTTTTGGATGTCAGCCAAATAAGGTTAAAAAGTAAATTTAGTGAGTGTATTTGGGCCCCTGGAAGACGTGCCCATACGTTGAACCGAGTGCATAAAATACCTTCACACAGAGAATTTTTAAAGGAGACAGGGCTACATTTGGTGTGGGACCTTTCATTCAACAGCCTTAAAATTGGACAATAGTCTCCTCCAATGTTCCTGTATTTTTTGATGAGTTATAACAAAGAAGACTAAAAGGAACTTTCACCTGGTCGTCCATCCATTCTTTTCACTCAAAAGGGGTAGTGAGTCATACGCTACATCAGTGTGAGCAATATATAAATCTAAAGCCTTATAAGAGAGTTTGTGTTTATGGGAGAATGTACAGAGCAGAGACACTGATTGTTTAAAGTGCAGTATGCATGTGAGGGAATTGTTGTTATTTATTGCACAAACAATATTGGAAGCTATTGGACCTGATTTGGAGTCTGATAAGTGGTTGTATTGGTGCAGTTCTATAAGAATGCAAGTGTAGCCTTGCATTCAGTGTATTAAAGTAAGCCTGTCAGTCATAATCAAAGACACGTGCTGGACTGTCGATACGTTATTTCATAATAATCCATGATAAACAGGAAGCTCAATTATGATTAGACCACAATCACCGGATAGTTGCAACACCATAAATTAGTTAAGCATTGTTAAATTATGCAGAAAAATGACAGCCTGGCACAAGTATTATGTAAATTATAACAGCATAAATTAATGAGAAAATTAATCAGAGTGGACTGGAGTGGGAGTGAATGATAGCGGGGAATAATAATGCTTGAGAGAGTGGTAGAGCGCACTATAGCTTTCTCTCAATTTCTGTCCGTCTCAAGACACATAGAGACCCACATTTTCACACACACTCACAAAGCATAATTCATAATCATCCCTCATATAATTTCAGGCTGCTAAAATACACTGTAGTTCAACATTTATGAAGCAGGGAAATGTATATGAGGGGAGCGCTTCCTCGTTCCCGGATTAGTAGTCATCAAGTAGTGAATCAGTGTGTGGAGAGAGAAATGATGTTGCCATATCATTTCCATGTAAAGTCGGAGCGTGTTCCCATTACACTGATCAAACAACAGGGTTAGTTTAATGTCAGTGGACTGACATGCCGTGTGTGTTGTACATACAGTGAGTATGTTAGCGGTGCAGAGGGCGAATGTCGCATTAACTCCTCTTTTCTTGAACTAACAAATTAAACATGTCGCTCTCCAGCCAGCAGCAGTGAGCTGACATTTACAGAAGCTGTTACACCAGATGAAAAGATTTTCCCTCCTGCAGCGATACACTTTGAAAATGTATCTGTAAAAAGTAGGTTGAATTTAAAATTTGTATTCAAACCTGACGTGGCGTCTCTGAACTCCACAGGAGTGTACAGCAGCAGTGCTAGCAGCTCAGCGAGGAGGCGAAGCTGCACAGCACATTTTGAGCTAAATGTTGACATTAAGGGCTCACAGGGACAATGCTGACATGCTGCAGAATAGCAGGTGTAATGTTAAACATTTTCACCATAATAGATTAGTGACTCAGCTTGGTAATGTGTATTTATTAGCATTGAACACAAAGTACAGCTGTGGCTGAATGTCTGTAGTGTTGGACAAACACAAAGATTTGGAGGCCGGGGGCCGCATACGGCCCTCACCCTCACTTGAAGTGGCCCTCAGTACAACTACATGGATTTGAGCATGAAATCTTAAAAGTGCAGTGTAAAAATGCACAAAATTACTTCTTGCAATTATTGTTGGTTTGCTAGCCTGGCTAACGCCAGACTATATCGCAAAGGAGATCATAGTCTAGACACCAGGAATTCATTTCTCCGTAGAGGAGGTGTGGTTTACGATCCTCCAGAGCCGTTTATTGGGCGCTACGAATGTCTATCAAAAGCGTCTGTAGGTAGCTCTTAGCCAATCGTATCAGTTATACCAGATGACGTAGAGCAACAGAAATTGATGTTTACATAGCCAGACTAGACTTTGGAACTAAAATGCTCAATTCTGCTTCTGCGACGTTTTTCTGCAGCATGTTCTGACTCTGGCTGCTCACAGTCTACCAGCAGTGTTGGTGTGTGTGTGTATGTGTGTGTGTGTGTGTGTGTGTGTGTGTGTCTGTGAGAGAGTGTTGCTTGCTGCTTTGCTTCTCCAGTTCTCGCTTTCTGCAAGATTATTTATTTTTACGCCTTATTTCCCCCTCATGTTATTCAGCCACTGATTTTATGGTCAATAGACGAGCTGCTGCGGGTCTCTGGGCGGCTCCGCTGTCCCCCGGCTCGTAGCCAGATCACCGGTGTTACAGCAGCGAGCGATAGCGGGGCTAGTTGGTAGATTTGGCTTTGGCTAAATCCTGCCGTAGTTGCCACTCCGCCTGCAGGTTCGAAAGGAAATCGAGCATGCAAGGCAGTATGGGTATACCCAGGCTATCGGTCTGCTGTTCTTGCACTAAAATAAAAAGAAATCACAGTAAGTGGTTATTTTTTATTTACTTCAAACCTTTTGTTCAAACCTTTTGTATTCCTATTTATACTGTTATACATCTATCTATCTATCTATCTATCTATCTATCTATCTACATGTCACCACTTCATCTGTTGGTCTGCAATCCCATGTTGACAAAGTTCACACCAGAGTTTAATAGCTGAGGATCCTGATGCCAGGACCTGCTGCCTCCATTCAATAAACAATCAGCTCAGCCCATCAGCGTCCTTATACCATCCAATTATCCAAACGTTGCACTGCAGATCCTTAAATTGCTTCTTATAACTCTTGAAAGAAATTTGCATTTTTATAAAATTTCCATCTTTACTACTTGTGTGTGTTTTTTGGTTGTTGTTTTTTTGCCTCTGCACCTGTGATCTGCGTGCTCCCCTCCCATTGGTCTGAGCCCCGCAGCGTTAGGAGGTGAAGTGTAGGAGCTGCCTTTGAGAGATAAACTCATCGATTTCATAGTGAGTCCATCTGTCTTGGATGCAGAATAAAGAGGCTTTATTTTTCATGAATATTGCATAAATACAGATTTTGTTTTTTTTACAATAAAAGTGCTCTCAACAAATAATTTGCATACACACACTCGGGGAAAACAACCTCCTCACATTATCATTTGTGTAAAGGAAAGCATTGTGTATTTTTATGGCTTGTCCGTCTAATATTTAATTAGTGGCTCTGACTATTAGAGATTTAGTTAAACTAATGGGAGTTATATTTCAACATGTCAGAATGTCATTTTGACTAGTTAAGATGTTAATTAATCTATTAAACTATTTTAACACGTTACAATACATGTTCATATGTAGAAATGTCATTTTGACTAATCAAAACCAATTAAAAGCCATCATCATTCTAGTTTTATATGTCAGAACTAGTAGAATAATGATAACAGATGTAAGAGTTTAATTTAAGAGCTGATATCTAGACATTATTAATGGTTTTCTTGATAATAACCAAAATCATTATCAAGAAAACCATGGAGAACAGCTAGATATCAGCTAGATATCAGAGTTCCTTGGCTCTGTTGTTTTTGTATGGATTAAATAAAGAACATTGTTGAGCTCCGGTGGTTGCTGTCAGTGATCACTTGAAATTAAAAAGCAAGGAAGGAAAGCAATTGGTGCACAAATGACTGCTAATTAGCTAGTAGCTAGCTTCTTCGCCTGATGTAAGCCATTCATTTGACTCACACTTTTCCTGCCAAAATGGCGATGTAAACAAAATGAGTCCTGTGACGTCCAGAGCTCCATCAGGCTCTTTCCCTGCAGGATATGCTAGATATCAGCTTTAATTCATTAATAATTAATAACTGGAATTGGAAATAAATTCATTTTAATGACTGCATCGGAGAAATATGTTAATGTAGTGTATAAATGGTAGATACAACATCTTACCCACCAGTCACAATTGTGGCCAAACATAAAACACACTTTTCTACCTATTTTTTTCCATGAAAATCTTTAAAAATAATGGTTGTTTTTTTTTCAAAGGAGTACTAATGACACATGATTTGGATATTTGGTAACGCTTTATATTAAGGTCCTTGTAATAACCATTAATTAACAAGTAATAAGGCATTGTTCTCGCTTTAGATCCCTTTAGCTGCAAAAAGCATAGTTAACTGTTAACAAGTGCATAGTTATAACTTATAACTTATAATAGATGAGCAATAAAGTATATTTTAATATCAAGAACCAAACAAAAGATTAATAAAGGCATGACAAAGACATAATGGGTGGATCATGGGTGTTTGTAATGCCATTATGAAGAATTATAAGATACTCATGAGGCTTTTATTAATGTTCTTATTATAAATCTCTTATAGCCTGCTATTAGCTGTATTATAATGCCATTATTAACACTTATATAGGCTTATAAACACACAGTAATGTTAATAAGCATCTTGTAAGGACTTACAAGAGCCTTATTACTTGTTTATTAATGGTTATTACAAGGACCTTAATATAAAGCGTTACCTGATATTTTCATGTCTGGGAAAAATTTGGGATTAAATGGGATGAATGAACAAGAAAGCAAGGAGAAAACGAGGGTGGATATCTAGACATTTTCATGGTTTTCTTGATAATAACCATAATCATTATCAAGAAAACCATGGAAAATGTCTAGATATCAGCTCTTATATTAAACTCTTATAAGCTATCTTTGTTGTTATCATTATATTTGTCCAAACAAATGTACCTTTAGTTGTACCAGGCATTAAAATGAACAAGAAAATGAAAAAAACACGGGTGGTCTAATCATTTTTTCCATGTCTAGATATTTTAGTTCTACGTTTGCACTACCTCACTTTCCCAACACATGATCACATTAAACAAACTCATTAAAAGAGAAAAGAGGTGAGGTTGCCGAGCATTTCTTTCAGATTGCCTCTGACACATTGCTGGGTGACACATGCAACTCCAGGGGGCAGTTCCCCGTTCACATCAGGGAGATATGAGAGCGAGAAGGACGGGAGCTGTAATGGCTCTGCCAAATCCCAGCAGCAAGGCTGAGTTTGATGCATTAATTGGGATGTGAAACTAATTCATGTGCTGCGGCCTGCTCCTCCTGCTGTGAAACGTGTGAAACCCTCACTGCTGTTGCAAGAGTTGATTGAACATGCAGGGTTACTTTATCTCTGCCTTTCTGGACAGGTGTGTTGATCTGAGTCTCATTATTTCTTGTATTTTATTCTGATGTGTTAATTAAAGTATCAGTGCTGTTGAAGGAGCTTTATTAAGACACAGAAAGAAAAAAAAAAACATAGTTCAGTTTGATTTAACCAGGTTTTATTTTATAATAATATACTACATCACACTCATATATCTTTTTAATAATTTATATATATATATGAATGAAAGTTCAATATTTGCCTCTAAAATATAGTGAACACAAAAAAGACACAAAATTACCAAAAAAAGACACAAAATTTCCAAAAATAGGAACAAAATGACCAAAAAAGATGTAAAATGTTCTAAAAAGACAAAAGGATCAAAAAGACACAAAATTACAAACAAAAGACACAAAATGACCAAAAAAGACACAAAATGACCAACAAATTACACAAAATGACCAAAAACGACACAAAATAACCAACAAAAGACACAAAATGACCAACAAAAGACACAAAATTACCAAAAACAACAACAAATTGACCAAAATACATGTAAAATGACCAAAAAACACGCACACAAAATGACACAAAAATGACACAAAATGATAAAAAAGACACAAAATGACAAACAAAAGACACAAAATGACCAAAAAAGAGACACAAAGGACACCAAAATGACCAACAGAAGACACTGAAAGACAGAAAAGACACAAAATGACCCTAAAAAAAAAGACACAAAATGACCAAAAAAGACGCAAAATGACCAAATAAATACACAAAAAATACACTAACAGCTAAATGTAGTGGAGTAAAAAGTACAATATTTCCCTCTTAAATGAAGTGGAGCGGAAGGATAAAGTTACATAAAATGGAAAAGGACAAGTACCTCAAAATGGTCTTTCAGTTCAGTAATGAGTAAATGTATTAAGTAACGTTCCACCTCTGCTAACAGTGAGCTGAACGCTGAATGAATGAGATATAAATCTTCATTTGCATGTTTGAGATAACTAGGAGGTTTCCTCATCAGTCCTGACTTCTCTTGGGACAGATTCTTAGACCTCGACCTCATTATGAACGTGTCTTGTCTGAGCTGGCTTCCTCATTCCCATGCTTCTTTCCTTTAAATAAATTTGGAAGTAAATTAATCTTTAATTCATTCCACAATACAGCTATGTGACATGGTCTTGAATAATTTACACCCAGGTGGAGGTATGTAGGTTGCATCATTGCTGCACTGTGTGTCTCCCTATTGACCAGCATATTAATCGTGTATATGTGTATTCTAAAGAGAAACCAATGTGCTGTTTGATGCAGTGCAGTATCTCTCTGTCTCTCTCTGAGGGGACTGCAGGTTGTCACTCTCACCAATAATCAATACTTCCACTCTGCAGGTTACACAGTAGAGACAAGTGAAATGGGATTACCCAGAGTCTTTTAGAGAATGCTGCTGTGTCCTTAAGAGGAAAGAAGAAAGAGGGGTCTGGTCCATTAAATCACATTCACAGAAACAATTAAGATGCTGGAAAGGACGTTCTGAAAGTTGACACTAAATTTTTAACCCTCTGGAGTCTCCAAAAGCTCCAAAGCATGACTTCTTCATCACATCCAGACGTAAAAACAACGCAGAAAAGACACAAAACGACTAAAAAAGACACAAAATGACTAAAAACAGACACAAAATGACCAAAAAAGACACAAAATTATCAAAAACAGGAACAAATTGACCAAAAAAGACACACAATTACTAAAAAAAGACAGAAAATGAATAAAAAAAGACACAAAATGATAAAAAAGACACAAAATGACTAAAAAAAGACACAAAGAGACAGAAAATGAATAAAAAAGACACAAAATGACCAAAGAAGACACAGAATTACTAAAATAGACACAAAATTATTAAAAGCAGACACAAAGAGACAGAAAATGACTAAAAAAGAAACAAAATGACCTAAAAAAGACACAAAATCACTGAAAAAAAGACACAGAATCTAGCCCAAAATCACTAAAAAAGACAGAAAATGGCCATAAAAGATGCAAAAAAGATATAAAATGAAAAAAAAAAGACACAAAATTACCAAAAGGACACAAAATGACAAAAAAAAGACACAAAATGACCAAAAAAGACACAAAAATACAACATGGCATTTAAACATTTTAAGTGGTGTATACAGGCAGGATGAAAAGGATCCAAAAATGGACAAAATAGCCCCGGTCTCCATAGAGTTAAATACAGGTGCATCTCAATCTCAATAAACTATAGCATGTTTGAAAAATGGCTAAAAATGCTTCACATGGGTCAATTATAGTCTGTTGATACATGTAGTAGTATAGTTTGTCCAAAAGTAGTGAAAAAACTTAAAGTTAAATTGAGAATTTTAAATTGATTTTATTTGAGCAGTAGAATGAACTGAGATCTCACCATTGTATAACCAGGAGTTCATTCATGTAGTAAAGAAGAAGAACATGAGATCCTGATACTTTAAGACAAATCTGAGAAGTCTGATTCTTAAAAGAGATCTGAGCAGCCACAGGTCAGTCAGAGCCAGGCCGATGGGACATACAGAGGAGGTATTGGGGCTGCCCTACTTTAGCTCTTAAATGTCCAATTTAAGAAGCTTTGAACCAAAAATGTCATTAATCAACTCCTAGAATTAGCTGTAATAACAGGAACTAACACTGAGCAATTAAAGACTTTATAAACTGTAAAGCACTTTTATTTCCCAACATGTTTCACTTAAATAAACAAAATTCTAGTATTTTCATAGCTTGCTGAAACACAGGGAAGCGTTTTTGCTTATGCCAGCATTAAATTAGTTGAATCAGCAATTAAAGGTTAACTTGTATTTGTTTTAACAAGTGAAAATAGTTTCATAGTTTCAAGAGACACTGGTAAGAATATTTAGACAACACTTCCCAGCTGGTAAACTTGCAATGTTTACTGAAAAACTTGCAGGAAAAATACAGAAATATAAAATGTCACAAAATTAAATACAAATTGCGTCCTATACGCAAAATGAGAAAGTAGTGGAGAGGGAGATAGAGAGAGGAGAGGTAAAAAAAAACTATACGGATCCACTCCCCGCTTGTCCTGACTGACCACAAATTCACATTACCTACCAAATTATTATTATTATTTTTTTATTCACAATAACAATTTACAATATATACAGTATTTGCCAGGGGGTTGCAGAAAGAAAAACACACACAAATCAGACAAACATCAATTCCAAAATAAACACAGGGTAAGAAACAGACAAAACAATGAATAAATAAATAAATAAATAAATAAATAAATAAATAAATAAATAAATAAATAAATAAATAAATAAATAAATAAATAAATAAATAAATAAATAACATGATGTATGATTCATCAATCAATAAATAGAATACCTTTAATAGAAGTGCAGTTTTGCTCCAGTTCCTGTAGAAAGTGAACAAAACTGGGTTTGGAGTCAGAACATTTCTTCTTATGTATGTGAAATTTCCCTAAAAACAGAAGTAACTGTACAAAAAAACCTCAAGTAATTTCCCTCTGATTTTCTTCAAAACAAATAATAATGTATTTTTCCTTAAAGTGGACTCCTTGTCCAGTTTTCCTGTTGACAAAATTTTACACATCCTTCAAGAATTATTTGTGCAAATACACAGTCATAAAACACATGGCAAATTGTTTCCTCCTCTAAACCACAGAAAACACATCAATACTCAATATCAAGCTTAAATCTCTCTAATTACCCAGCAAATTACCATTACCAAAGAATCGCGAGAGTGAAGTGTTAAAGGTACAGTCTTTACAAAACAAAAATATATCCACATATATTGTAAATAGAGATATTTACAATATAGCAACTTTTTAGCAACTTTTTAGCAACTTTTTTCTTCCAGATTCACCACTTTAACCCTTAATAGGGCACTCATTGAAATACTTGCAAATTCCAAATTTCAACCCGAGAGAATATTGGAGGATATTACATACAGCCAGAATGTGTAAAAAAAAACCATACGAAAATAATATTTTGAGAAAAAAGTTTACGAGATTAAAGTGGCAAATCTACGAGAAAAAAAAGTTGCAGATTTATGAGATTTAAAGTGGTGAATCTGGGAGAAAAAAGTTGCTTTTTTCCCACTTTTTTCTCGTAAATCTTGGACTTTTTTCGCGCAGATTTGCCACTTTAAATCTCTTAAATCTGCAACTTTTTTTCTCGTAGATTTGCCACTTTAATCTAGTAAATTTGCAACTTTTTTCTCAAAATATTACCTGAAGCTACCAAATATAGTTCCTTGTCTGATAAAGGGTTAAAGTCAGAATTCTGACTTTGAGAAAAGAACAAGATGTATGACAAGTTTATTCATTTATCTGATCTGCATAAAACTTCAATATGACCTCATGGAATATGCATGTACTTTCTTCCACACATGAAACATTATCCAGTGATACAGTACATGTCATTCTGTCATGGCCTAATGCATCCACAATAAATAACACATTCCTTTAGCTCCATCTGTTGGGAAGAAGTGGATGTGCACATAAATAACTGGGAAAAAATTATATGGAGAAGAAACAAGACATTCAGTGACAGTATTTGAACCATTTACTTATTCATATTAACGCAGTCAAAATCTGAAATGGAAAGTTCTGCTCTGAGGTCTAATATATATCGTATACAGTATATTATATACTCTATAGACTTGAATACAGTGATCTTTATAGTATACTGCTTTTTGAAGTTTGTATACAATAAATTAACATACTCTACTTTTTGATACTAAAGAGAAATTATGAGCTGGAGCACCTAAAATGATTAATCTTTTTCAGTCTCCACATTGACTTTTGACACAATACACCAGCTGAGAATGAGTCTGGTTTTGAGTGTTAAATGTATTCACTATATCAGGGATGAGCAACTGGAGGCCCGGGGGCCGCATACAGCCCTCACCCTCACTTGAAGTGGCCCTCAGTACAACTACATGCATTTGAGCATGAAATCTTAAAAGTGCAGCGTAAAAATGCACAGAATTACTTCTTGCAATTAATGTTGGTCTGCTGTTCTTGCACTGATGAAAAAAAATAAATCACAGTAAGTGGTTGTTTTTTATTTGCTTCAAACCTTTTGTATTCCTATTTATACTGTTCTACATGCATTTAAGCATGAAATATGTTAAGTTACTGTACTGTAAACAAAGAGACACAAAATAAACAAAATGACCAATAAATGACTCAAAATTTACAAAAAAAAACACACAAAATTAACAAAAAAAACACACAAAATTAACAAAAAAAACACACAAAATTAACAAAAAAAGACACAAAAGACCTAAAAGACAAAAACACGGCAAAAAATCCCCCCAATGTTACCTTTTGTATTCCTATTTATACTGTTAAACGTGCATTTGAGCATGAAATATGTTAAGTTACTGCACTGTAAACAAATAGACACAAAATGACCAAAAAAGACAAAAAATGACACAATGACCAAAAAAAGACACAAAATGACCAAAAAATTACTCAAAGTTAACAAAAAAACATAAAATGCCCAAAAAAGACACAAAATAAACAAAAAAAGACACAAAATAAACAAAAAAAGACACAAAAAGACAAAAACACGCCAAAAAATCCCCCCAATGTTACCTTTTGTATCCCTATTTATACTGTTATACATGCATTTGAGCATGAAATATGTTAAGTTACTGCACTGTAAACATATTTAAAATTGTAGTTTCATCATATCTGGTTAAGTGCACGGTCCTATATGTGGCCCTGTGATAGTGAACATGAAAGATAGTGGCCCCCTCCAGCATTTAAGTTGGCCATCCCTGCTCTATATAGTTTGTCATGTAGTGCATTACTTAGTGATTGTTTGTTATTATGTGTCCTCAGTTTTATATGTGAATTGAATCATTCATTCCAAGTAATATTCACTAAACCAGTTCATTGGCTTAATTAGTTGATATTTCCAAGTAAAATGTAATTGAGGGACATCTTGTGTATTTTCATAAAAAAAAATAAGTGGTTCTATTAAATAAATATTACTTAGAAACAGCCTGAGTAAAGATTACAAACATTTTCTGTGTGGAAAAACTTGCCTAGCTTTTTTTAAGTAAATGTCACTCCAATTTTTTTCAGTGTAGCAACTTATAAGGAGCAGTCACACTGACCAAGGGAAGAGATTTTTTATCCTTTAGAATCGATTTAAATTCACTGATTGTGATCAATTCAGACAATTTCAATTCCTTTTGCAAATAAAATTATTACAGCATATTATCAGCAGCCAGCCTGACAGCTCCTCTGTATTCTACCACTGCTGAGAGAGGCTAAATCTCCTGGGATCTGTTACAAAAATATAATTAACTTACTTGAATAATACAGCATTGAACAGTTGTGTTTTTTGTGTTCCAGATCTGGTCGTGTTTTATGTTTGTCCTCAGTTCTGCTAGCCGTCCACATTCATTAATCCAGCTTTGTGAGACAGGCCCCAGATGTTGTGTTCGAGGACATCCTGCTTATGAGGCCTTACAAACACACAGGAGACATGTTTTGCCCTTTCCTTGCAGTGAGAGAAGCTCTGAGTTGTGGCTCTGAAGGTGACCTGATACAGCATCACTCCAGCTGGCAATGAAAGGAAAAGTCACTCTAACAACCTTGGTTGCTCTCTCTCTCTGCACAAGCTGCTGTTTGACTTTTAGAAAAAAAAAGTTTCAAGAAAATAAATGCATTTCCATTGTAGTGTGTGAATACTCATATGCACACACTGCAAAAAATGGGTGTCTAAAAATAAGATATACACTACCGGTCAAAAGTTTTAGAACACCCCAATTTTTCCAGTTTTTTATTGAAATTCAAGCAGTTCAAGTCAACTGAACAGCTTGAAATGGTACGAAGGTAAGTGGTGAACTGCCAGAGGTAAATAAAAAAAGGTAAGCTTAACCAAAACTGAAAGATAATGTACATTTCAGAATTATACAAGTAGGCCTTTTTCAGGGAACAAGAAATGGGTTAACAACTTAACTCTATGGAGTCTTGGGCTATTTTGTCCATTTTTGAATTCTTTTCATGTCTTTGTAAGTAATTTTGTGGCTTTTTAGTCATTTTGTGTCTTTTTTTGGTCATTTTGTGTCTTTTTTTAGTCCTTTAGTCCAACATAAAGTGTGATTTTGAATCTTTTTATTTTCAAAACACTATCATGCTCAATAAAGAATTTTAAATGTTGCAAATGCGTATTAATTTCAGAGTACACTGAGACATTAAACTGCATCATTTTCAATTAAATTCTGGAAAAGTTGGTGTGTTCTAAAACTTTTGACCAGTAGTGTATTTATATAGAGGATCCAGGATATGGAACTCACTTCCTCCTTACTTACTCAACCGTTGTCGTTTATCATTTAAAAAATCTTTAAAAAACCTATTACTATTTCAATAACCTATTATAATTCTTGTTTCATAGCTATGTTGAGCCTTTGTTTTGTTTTTCTAGTTTCTTGCTCTGTATAATTAAATGTTCCTTGTTCTTTTTTATTTTTATGTTATATTAGGGAATCCCACTTTTCAAGCCCCATGAGGGTTTTTTGGGTTTTCCTGGCATGTCTTTATTTTATTTCAATATGTATATGGAATATATAAACTGTATTATTGTTGTTATTATGTTATTTTCTTTCTTTGAAAACTGTGCCAAATAAATCAAATCAAAACAAGATAAAAACACTAAATCTGAGGGAAATTATCTTGCTGCATGGACAGATAATTTCACTTGACAAGATTTCTTAAATTAAGATTATTAAATATAGAAATAAGCATGTTGAACACTTAAAATAAGAAATTAACTCTCAAAACAAGATACATTATCTAACACTTTGTTATTTTATCTTGGTAAGAAACAAATAATTTGCAGTGTATTTATACAGACTATCAGAACAGTAGGGTTTTTTTTTATTACAGAGCTTGATGAACATTATCTAAATCACAAATTCCACAGCTGTTCAATGGCTTTGAGTGGTTGATTACTTTATAAACTGGAAAAAGAAAGGAATTAAACTGATTTTAACCCTTGTGTTGTCTTAGGGCTCAAAATTGACCATTAATGTTCTTTTTTTTAAACTTGAAATTCAATGACTTTCCTGGAAATAATTAGCCTAAAATCCCCCAACATAAAAAATAAAAATAAAACATTGACTTTGTTTATATTTCCATGAAAGCTGTACACCAACAGGGTACACTGCAAAAAGGGGTGTTTAAAAACAAGATAAACACTAAATCTGAGGGAAATTATCTTGCAGCATGGACAGATAATTTCACTTGACAAGATTTCTTAAATTAAGATTGTTAAATCTAGAAATAAGCATGTTGAACACTTAAAATAAGAAATTAACTCTTAAAACAAGATAAATTAAAGCTGCAAGCAGCGATGAACTGGCCAGAGCAGAGTGACCTGACAATTATTTGTTTCTTACCAAGACTTTAAAAAACCCCTTTAGATTTAGAAGTGTTAGATCATTTATCTTGTTTTAAGAGTTAATTTCTTATTTTAAGCATTCAACATGCTTATTTCTAGATTTAACAATCTTAATTCAAGAAATCTTGTCAAGTGAAATTATCTGTCCATGCAGCGAGACAATTTCCCTCAGATTTAGTGTTTTTATCTTGTTTTTTGACACACCTTTTTTTGCAGTGCACAAATCTTGTCTTAGGGGTCATTTTTGACCCGGCAGCTATACAATAATTTTCATACCACAACAACCATAAAAAAAAACATGCATGCATGTGTGCACATATGCATGCACCCTTGCTAAAAAAAAATATACTTACCCCTATGCAGTACCTAGTAATGAAAATAAACCCCTACTTTAGGAGTAAACTTAGCAGTACACCAATTTTCACAGTTGTGTTGTAATAAAAATGAGTGGATTCCATTTATTAAATCCAGTTTTCTGCACTATAAGTGGGAAAACCTAGATATTTACAAAGTTTGTGATGAATGGCATGTTGTTTCTTCATGCAAAATAGATTTGGGTTAATCAAGCTGCTTTATTTAAGGTGCTTAGTGAAGGTGGGTCATTTTTTACCCTTAGGACAAGTGTTGAATACACAAAGTTAAGACAACACAAGGGTTAAAGCAGCCAGAAGTAACTTTCATTGGGTGTTGACTTGAGCACTTTGATGTCTTTGCATTTTCTTCTTCATTGTTGGTTTCTTATTTTTGCAGGAGTTTTATTCACGCTTGTTCGGTCAAAGCACTTTGTGAACGTTGTTTTTAAAGGTGCTATATAAATAAAGGTATTATTATTATTATTATTGACAATATTACACTGAGACTATTTCATAATCAGTAAAAATAAAAATCCTTGGAGCTGCTTTTAACATATTCCACAACACATTGTTATTTTAAGGCTGGTATGTTGAGAAACCAGATCCTTCTTTGTTAGAGGAGGGGGTGTTTATTATGCTACGAGCTTGGAGGTTATTCTACATGTTCTCACTTGTAGAGTCAACTGCAACCGAGAGTTCCCACCCCCCCCCCCCCACCCCCCACACACACACACTTTTGGAGGACAACTTTATTTTTTATTTACAGAACAAGAAAAGGTCAAACAACTTAAACAGAAAATAAGGTAAATAAAAAAAATAAAAATACAGAGTAGATATTTACAACACCAGTTGTTTAAACGTTGATTTCTGATAGGTAGTTAATAGGTAGGAGGAGGGTTGTTGTGTGGCCAAAGAGCTGGATCTTTTAAGTTAAGATTAAAGTTAAGTTAAGAGACGTGACAATGACAGAAATAATATAATATAATATAATATAATATATAATTAGTCTTCCTCAATACCAATATGCCCTGAAAAAACTAATAAAAAATGACAGTTAGATAGATGATGGTGGTTAGTTCATAGAGACACCTAAAACTGTTGGATGCTACTGTTTTGCACATTATGTTTATTTTTATTTTGTTGTTTATTTATTATTATTTTTACTCTATACCAAAACTTTTTTTGTCCAGATGTCAGTAGTTGGCATTAATAAAGCACATTTATTTGATTGCTGTATTTTTTCAGTACTTTACTTGTTTTGTTAGGTGTGTGTGTGTGCTTAAAAAATAATAATTTCTATGCTTAGGTTTTTATAGGCATTTTCTATCTGCTTTGTGTAGCAGAGTGATTCTTCAAGCAGGTTAGAGAGTTAACAAGGGATTTTACAACTGTAAATACAATTGGCTACAGCAATTTGTTGAAATGTAAGTGATATATGTGTTAAGTGGTAAAATGAAGAGCCATTTGGGAGCCGAAAGAGCCGGATCTTCTTGGTGAGCTGAGCCAAATGATCCGGATCACTAAAAAGAGCCCAAATCCCCATCACTACTGTAGAGTCAACTTCACTGTTTACACCAAACAGCAGTCATTTCAGCAGCTTCTTTCTGCCAAACGGCCAGAGGAGGGCAATAGTGAGCAACATGAGTATAAATACAGTTCACAAGAAATCTATAATAATGATTTATATAATAGATGGTAGGTTATGCCGATTTAATCTACAGGTTCAGCTGATTCAGTAAAGCAATAAAAAATATAAATGTTTCATAGTGGCTGTGCGTGGAGAGGTATTACCTTTAAAAGTGAGATATTTTGAATCAGGTTTGGCGGGGTGATATGTGACCGCAGTGAGAAAACCACCAAGCATCTGACTCTATCACACTATGATGCATTCATGAACAGTGGTTAAAAACACATGCTGCAGCAGTGTGTGTGGTGTTTGCCACGGTGGCCGACAGATCCCGGTAGGTTCCTCTCTGCTGTCGCGGGGACGCGCTCGAGAGCGGCTGGCAGCTTCGTGAACGCGCGCCGTCCTTTTGCATGGATGGGATCAGCAAGAGGGACGCGAATGAAAGGTAACCAGCTTTACAGGCTTTTCCTCCGTCACAGCAGCAGCGAGACGGTGCAGCAGGCTCGTGTATGAGACAGCAGCGAGCATCGATTATTGATTTATATCGGCGTTTAGTTAAACGGAGGCCTGAAGGGCACTCAGACACACGGACCGCCCCATAAATCAGTTCGCCACGAGTCACTTTAAACTGTATTTTGCACCAGTGGAGGCAAGAATTCTCCTCTATTTATCAATGCATTGCTTTCTGTAATGTATGCATTATATCTGTCTCAGGCCTGAGTCTAACTTGTGGTGGCAGAAGTGTTTGCATACAGTCGAGCATGTATATAGGCTACCATCTAATGTTTCTGACTTCTGCCTGGAGAGGATACTTACCGGTCACTTGAGGTCCTCATACTTCCTCCTAACTTTAAACTAAATATTTCTAAAAATAGGCTCCAACATCTGATATATTCAGGGTTGCTGACTTGACTGGTGACCTCCAAACAGCCAATTTAAAGGGGCCACATGTATAAGTGAACTAAGCTGAGCTGCAGGTCCAGAATGTCACTATTATATATATTGAACCTGCACACAAATAAGCTAAAAACACTAAATCTGAAGGAAATTATCTTGCTGCATTTACAGATAATTTCACTTGAGAAGATTTCTTGAATTAAGATTGTTAAATCTAGAAAAAGGCATGTTAACTCTTAAAACAAGATACATTATCTAACGCTTAGTTATTTTATCTTGGTAAGAAACAAATAATTTGCAGTGCATTTATACAGACTATTAGAGCTGTAGTTTTTTATTTATTACAGAGCTTGATGAACATGATCTCAAAAATAGGCTCCAACATCTGATATATTCAGGGTTGCTGACTTGACTGGTGACCTCCAAACAGCCAATTTAAAGGGGCCACATTTACAAGTGAACTAAGCGGAGCTGCAGGTCCAGAATGTCCCTTTAATATATATTGATCCTGCACCAGGACTTGTGACAGTTGAGGGTCTTTGAGGTATTTCAGGTAAACTGACCAACACACATCTGCAGATATTGTTATGAGAAGGAAGTGTGTAGCCAAAAGTTTCTTCATAAAACTTGTCTCCACACACTGCAAAATGCATGAAGCTTACCAAGTATTTTCTTCTTATATATAGCAAAAGTATCTTAATTGTCTTGTTTTGGGTATATTTTACCTACTGACCATAGCTTCATGTACTTATTTTAAGAGCATGTGTCTTTTTGTAACAAAAATGAGTGAATAAACTCTTCACAGGGATTTCAGTCTTGTGTAAAGACTTATTTTTAGGATTGTCATTGTGAGCTTTTTCATGATTTTCAAGCTATTCAACTGTTGAATATGGTGAGTTGTTACCTAAAATATTGGCTCCAATAGAGAGTTTTAGTTGCTAGATGCTATTTCAAAAGCATTTTCTACCCACCAGTATCTACCCACAGATACTGAAATGAGAAAAATGAGCCCTACAGTTGGGCTTTTCAGGCCACAATTGCTTGAAATAAGTATTTTTGGACTTATTTTAAGACATCATTGATTTTCCAGTTTCTAGATATTTTTTACTTACTTAAAGAAGTCTTACTTCTTTAAGCATGCATTTGCTTACTTCTAGTTATTTCAAATTTTTTGTCAGTTGTTTTTTGCAGTGCATTAAATGTTACATACAGTATCAAGTTTCTCTGTCAAACATTATGTCATTATATTATTTTTATGTGTCCATTTAGCCAAGTGTCAACGTGCTAAATATTCTGACATTCTAGAATGAGCAGTAATTACTTCTGTTATTTATAATGTTGTTTTCATTTCCAGGTCGGTGTAAGGTTTCCTTCCTCTGTCCTCGTCCCTACAAGCCTCACAGATAGACACACCGCTCCTCCTGACACTCTGAGGACTCTGAGGTCTCCCTTCCCCTCGTCATCCCTGGAGTTCTGCTGCTTTTTCCTCTTCTTCTTCTCTGTTTTTATCCAACCTGAGAGCAACCATGGGGGCCACAGGATACGGCTACTATCGCACAGCGATCTTCCTGTGCATGTTCATCGGCTACTCGCTGTACTTCTTCAACAGGAAGACCTTCTCCTTCGTCATGCCGTCTGTGATGGAGGAGATCCACCTGGACAAAGATGACTTAGGTGAGGTTCATTTGTTTGGTTAAGCATATCCTTACATCAGGGATGGGCAATTGGAGGCTCGGGGGCCACATACGGCCCACACCCTCACTTGAAGTGGCCCTCAGTACAACTACATGCATTTCAGCATGAAATCTTAAAAGTGCAGTGTAAAAATGCACAAAATTACTTCTTGCAATTAATGTTGGTCTGCTGTTCATGCACTGAAAAAAAAGAAATCACAGTAAGTGGTTATTTTTTATTTGCTTCAAACCTTTTGTATTCCTGTTTATACTGTTATACATGCATTTGAGCATGAAATATGTTAAGTTACTGCACTGTAAACAAATAGACACAAAATAAACAAATACACACAAAATGACCAAAAAAGACACAAAATTAACAAAATGACCAAAAAAAGACACAAAATGACCAAAAAAAGACAAAGACACGCCAAAAAAATCCCCCCAATGTTACATTTTGTATTCCTATTTACACTGTTATACATGCATTTGAGCATGAAATAAGTTAAGTTACTGCACTGTAAACAAATAGACACAATATGACCAAAAAAGACAAAAAAATTACACAAAATGACCAAAAAAGACAAAAAATTACACAAAATGACCAAAAAAAGACACAAAATGACCAAAAAAGACACAAAATTAACAAAAAAAGACACAAAAAGACAAAAACACGCCAAAAAAATCCCCCCAATGTTACCTTTTGTATTCCTATTTATACTGTTATACATGTATTTGAGCATGAAATATGTTAAGTTACTGCACTGTAAACATATTTAAAATTCCAGTTACATCATATCTGATTAAGTGCACGGTCCTATATGTGGCCCTGTGGTCGTGTCCATGAAAAATTGTGGCCCCCTGCAGCATTTAAGTTGCCCATCCCTGGTCTACACATTCATTAGGTCTGTAATGAAGCTATTGTTTGACAAAGACATTGTGCAGTAAATCTTAAATCTGGCTCAGGTCGCTTGCCAAACATGCACAGTGAAGGCATTAGCATGCACTGTGGAAAACTGAACACTGCTTCAGTCTGTTTAAGCTTATTCACCCGCTCTTTGATGTTTTATATTGTGACCTGCACCCAGATCACCCCCACCACCTTCTGTCTGCACATGCACATGAGATGTGTTGGTGTCTAATACAACACTTTGCTATGTGAAGTGTCTGTTTAGTGTTACACCCCGCCTCCTCATGTTTCTCATCACCACACTTGACCTCAATGAATGGTTGCAGCATTTTTTCTAATAGCTCAACAGATGAATAGTCAAGTGTATACGCTGGTTTTTAACCCTCTGGGGTATGATGGTGCCGTCCTGATCAGATCATGTGACGTTTAACAAAAAAACGAGGTCACATGGAGTGCTGCTATCAACTTCACTCCAAAGAACAGACTTGAAACTTTCTCCCAGTTTTTGTTTGACATTCCTAAGTCATGTAAAACCAAAGATATGATTGTTTTATCTTGATAGTACAGAAATATTTGAGCGTTGGTGGAGCTCTCTGTGTAATTTCACACATAGTTTGTTTTGAAGAGTTGCAGCTAACAAGGGGAAAAAAGCCTATAAATAGACATGTTTTCATGGGACTTTTTGGTATATAGTTTTATTATATTTAAATTTTTACCTTTTTATATGTTCATATTTGTATCCTATGTTTACATTTTCAAGTTCCAAAACAGTTCATTGAGCACATTTGTGGTTTTATTGTAGTAAATAGTATAATTTTTCAACTCAATATGTTGATAAAGTAGGTTAAAGTTAAAATGGATACCAAATATGGGTATAGTAAACAATTTTTATGTGGTACATGAAGGGCAGAATCAAAAGTATTCAAAAACGGCCAAAATAGACTCAGACCCCAGAGGGTTGAACTGCCAAAGAAAAAGAGACAAAGAAACAAGACATAAGCTCTGTAAGCTCTTGCTGGCTTGCATGCTGCAAAATTTGATCAGATGCAGTAGGAAATCCTGATAATTTTTACATACTATGCCAAAAAAAACCTCCCAACACATAGTATGTCACATGCAGTATGCCAAAAAATACCAGGATGTCGTACTGCATCTGGTCACATTTTACAGTGTGCTAGCATGCTTTTCTGGTTATTCTGACTCCCAGTCCTCTGGAATGCTGTGTAAATGTAAATGAAAACATAAAATGCATCAAATTCCGAGTGTATATTTACAAAAACAAAAGTTTATCAGTTTGAACATAATATATATACTCTCTTTGTGCCATTTTCAACTAAATATATGTCAAAGTTTAGTTTTTTTATGGGTTAGACGACATCACAACTTTTTTGGAATCAGGGCTGTTCATGAGCCAGTGGGTCAAAGTTCAAGGCGCTATGTTATAATGAAATAGCATTTCCCAATTATATGCATCCTGCATCCTGCATACTGAACACTGCATGCAAAGGTACATACTCTTTAAAGGCAGTACATGCTGAAAGTTAGATTAGACACAGTGGTGCTGTTAGCTAAATGCTAAGGTCGGCGTGCTAACATGCTCATGTTAAAAATGCTAACATGTTGATGTTTAGCAGGTATAATATTTACTACATACATTTTCAAGTTCCAAACAGTTCATTGAGCACATTTTTGGTTTTTATTGTAATAAATTGTATACTTTTTCAACTCAATATGTTGATAAAGTACACTGTAAAAAAAGTTAAACAATAACTACTCAATAAAATTGAGGCAACAGATTGCATGCAATATTATTTATTAATTCTAACTACGTGACAAGTTGAGTTAATAACAACTTAACAGGAAGTGTTAAGTGTCAATTAAAAACAGACTAATTCTATTGTGTTGGATTCATTCAAAATTCTCTTGATTTAGAATTACATACACACAAAGATTATATTTAATATGATCAAAATAAGTAGATTCTTCTTCTTATTATTATTATTATTATCTCATTTTCATATTAAAGTTACTTGAACACCTGCCTCAAAATAAAGGACACATTTATATTTAATACATTTTATCAAATATATTAAGTAAAATGAAATGACTACAGAATAATGTATTACAGTGTAGGTTAAAGTTAAAATGGATACCAAATATGGGTATAGTAAACATTTTTTATGTGGTACATGAAGGGCAAAATCAAAAGTATTCAAAAATGGGCTCAGAGCCCAGAGGGTTAAGATAAGGCAGGGGTGTCAAACTCTGTTTGGCCCCCAGTGTAATTTTAGTTGGCCCGTGAGGCAATACCAAATTATTATATTATTATTGTAAATTAATGACATTGATGTGTTTTTTATTTGAAATTTGATTTTGCATGTCTGCACTATTTAGTTATATATTGTATGTTTATAAGCGTTGCTGGTTCCATATTTAAAGTTAAAGCAAAACATTTTTGTTTGGTATATGTTTGGTATATACAGTACAGGCCAAAAGTTTGGACACACCTTCTCATTCAATGTTTTTCCTTTATTTTCATGACTATTGACATTGTAAATTCATCAAAACTATTAATGAACACATGTGGAATTATGTACTTAACAAAAAAGTGTGAAATAACTGAAAACATGTCTTATATTCTAGTAAGCAAAGGGTGGTTACTTTGAGGAATCTAAAATACAAGACATGTTTTCAGTTATTTCACACTTTTTTTGTTAAGTACATAATTCCATATGTGTTCATTCATAGTTTTGATGCCTTCAGTGAGAATCTACAATGTCAATAGTCATGAAAATAAAGAAAACGCATTGAATGAGAAGGTGTGTCCAAACTTTTGGCCTGTACTGTATTAAAAAGTTTATTTGTTCAATGTTGGCCCGCAATTTTATTCAAGTTTTAAATTTTGGCCCATTGTGTATTTGAGTTTGACACCCCTGAGATAAGGTATTGATACTTTTGAAAATTAGTATCGTATCCGGATACTTTTTTGAGTATCGATACTTTTGACAACCCTACATTCTATATATTTGCTTTAATAGTGACTTCATGGTGTCGTTGCAGGTCTGATCACCAGCAGCCAGACTATGGCTTACGCCATCAGTAAGTTTATCAGCGGGGTTCTGTCGGATCAGATCAGCGCCCGCTGGCTCTTCTCCATCGGCCTGTTCGTGGTGGGGGGCATCAACGTGGCGTTCTCCTGGTCCTCCACGGTCCCCATGTTCTCCCTGCTCTGGTTCATCAACGGCCTGGGACAGGGTTGTGGCTGGCCGCCGTGTGGGAAAGTGCTGCGCAAGGTAACACCGTCCTGTCTGCCACCTCATGCAGGGTAACGTTCAGAGCTGGTGGGAGTCCCGCTCTCAGCACGCAGGCCGCTCGTGACGGGATTATTCTGGGCAGCCAGTGAAAGGGTGTAACCTCGGAGCGGGGCCACCTGCTGGGAGACATTTCTGTTTTTTTCCTCTGGACTGTGAGAGACGAGATGACCCGATCCTGTTTGGAGGAATCCTGTTTCTCTCTGTCACACCAACTGTAAAAACCAACTGACAAAAAATAAGAAATACATAACTAGGATTAAGCAAATACATGCTCGAAACAAGTAAAATTATCTGCCAGTGCAGAAAGTAAATTTTTCTTTGTAAGAATTATTGAAATAAGTAAAAAATATCTAGGCGCTGGAAAAACCAATGATGTCTTTTCAAAATATTTTTTATTGAAAAATACAATAAGGAAATTCCAATTACAGGAATAAAATTATCCTTTTCTTATTTTTTTATACATATTTTTTAATTTTTTAATGTTGTTTGCACTTAAAAAAAAGTCATACAATCATAAAGAAAGAACAGTACAAGAAACGGTTAAAAAAATGCAGGAAAGATAAAAAAGCCCAAAGGGCCTCCCTCTTAAACCTATAAATAACTATACTATATATATATATATATATATATATATATATATATATAAATTACATATACATATATACATATATGTACATGTAAACATATACACATACACAAACGAAAATGAACAAAAACACACTGATAAAATTGTTGAGGAAAAATAATTAAATTAAATTAAATTACAGAGTGCAGTGTAACCCCCCCCCCCCCCCCCCACCCCCACCCCAAACAAAAAAAACACACACAAAATAACAACAACACACCAATGATGTCTTGAAATAAATCCAAATATACTTATTTTTGACCAATTGTGGCTTGAATAGCCCGACTGTAGTGACATTAAAATAAGCCAGAAATACTTGAAACAAGCACGTTTTGGTGGTAGAAAATACTTTTGAAATAACATTCAAACTAAATGCAACTTAAAACTCTCAATTGGAGCCAATATTTTAGGTAAAAACTCACCATATTCAACAGTTGAACAGCTTGAAAAGCATGAAAAAGCTCACAATGACAATCCTAAAAACAAGTCTTTAAACAATAAGATAATTAAATAAGCATATAAAGCTATGGTCAGTAGGTAAATTATACTCAAAACAATATAATTAAGATACTATTGCTAGATATAAGAAGAAAATACTTGGTAGGCTTCATGTTTTTTGCAGTGCAGTGGTGACCTTTGGGCCAGAAGCAGCACGGCCTGGTTTGAGGAGTCCAAACTAGTGATACTGGCAGTGGTGGTAGTTTGAATTGGCATTTGGATCACAGCTGTCTGCTGAATGTTTTGCTTTACAAGCAGGACTTGGAAGGCACATTTCCTTTAGCTAACACGTTCTGCTTTCTATGCTCAAAGACTACTTGAGGCTTGTGAGAAGCTGCCTTAAAAGTAGCAAAGTGTTCCAAAGGTGGGGAATAAATAGGCTTTGGCATGTGTTGAGCGCACTGAAGGGGATCAGATTACAGGGGAAAGTATTTATAGGAAATCCTCAGTAGATCTTGCCAAAAGTAAAACAATGTTGACCAAAGATGTTTTCCTTGTCTTGAGAGTGTTTAAAGGTCCTCTATTAGAAAAAGCTGTTTTTACAAGCCTTTTTTTGATTATAAAAACAGGTCTAGCTGCCATATAAATACTGTCAAAGTATCAAAATGCTAAGTCCACAGAGAAATGCACACAGCCCATATTCAGAAGCTGTGACTTTAAACCATCAGGACTTCTGTAAGATAAACTACTACACTATATATAGATCAGGCGGCAACCTCCGGGTCTGAGCAGGGAGGCAAACCAGGAAGTCCTTTAAGCTGCATTCTACTGAAAATTCCAGCAGGGGGCACTAAGTTTAGCTGCAAAAGCATTTCTGTCCATTCATTTCAATGCAAAATGAGAAAACCTCACTTGGTGTATTACCTCATAATGTTTTTTAGGACAACACTATGTTCTCAATCACTAGTAAAAAAACTTCACAAAAAATTCGATGTTAATAGTTCTAATAATGGCCCCATTTAGAAGGAAATAGAAGATAAAGAATTGTCTGATTTGGGGCGTGGCTACCTTTGATTGACAGGTGGCTAACAAGGCGAGCCGTCATCAGGAGAGAAGCAGAACAATGTGTATCCATGGCAACGTGTCAATAAAGTTATATATAATGTTATATAGATATAAAAAAGGACGTTTAGCGGTTTGGTCTCATAACTTTGACCCTTTCACTGTATTTTCACTTAATGACAGTTTATTTGAACGTTTTGTTCACTAAAAATGTCTTGTTCAGCGGTTGGTTGGACTAACTAACAGATGTACATTTGGTTTGTAAATAATGCAGGTTAAGGATCTTCCACATTAGCTTCACTTTTCAGGTCTAGAACTTGCTGCTTTTGACCAATCAGAGCAGACTGGGCTTTTTGAGGAGGGGGGTCTTAAAGGTACAGGCGCTAAAATGAGGGTGTTTCAGACAAAGGTTGAGTCCAGGTATTCTATATGATTTTTTTAATAGCATAAAGCATGTAAACATCATCTAAACAACAGCTCCATGTGTTATCAGTCTGCTCCAGCTCTGTAGCTCCTGTTCCACAGCTGAGTTAACGTCCACACACTGAATCAACATGGTGCTGAATCAGCCTGTGGACTGCCTTAAGTGTTTGCCCAGTGGATTCTCAAGTTACTGGTTACTCTGTTGGGTGTGCTGGGTAAGGAATGCTTATAGTGGCATTACATCATGAAGGGTGTGTGGCTCTGATGGCATTCTTCAGCAGCAGTAAAATTTAAAAAAAGGATCTGAAAAGTGTTGTACTGTGGAAAAAGAAAAGTGCTCTACAGTCATGGGGAAAAAAATTAGACCACTGTTTTCTTCAATTTCTTGTTTATTTTAATGGCTGGTACAACTAAAGGTACATTTGTTTGGACAAATATAATGATAACAGCAAAGATATCACATAAGAGTTTAATTTCAGAGCTGATATCTAGACATTTTCCATGGTTTTCTTAATAATAACCAAAATCATTATGAATAAAACGAAGAAAAAATGTCTAGATATCAGCTCTTAAATTAAAGTCTTATCAGCTATTTTTGTTCTTATCATTATATTTGTCCAAACAAATGCACATTTAGTTGTACCAGGCATTAAATGAACAAGAATTCAAGGAGAAAACAAGGGTGGTCTAATCATTTTTTCCATGACTATAAATGCATTGTTAATTATAAGGACAAATTTCTGCAAACTTTCTGCTTTAAAAGATAATTAAATTATGTGGATACTAGGACCTGTGCTGATTGAGGAAGGTATAGAGCATGGGTCTCAAACTCGCGGCCCGCGGGCCAATTGCAGCCTTCGTGACGATATTTTGTGGCCCCCACCTTGATATGAAAGTTTACAAATGTCGTGTGTGGAAGGTCCCTTTAATTACTTTTTTTGGGTAATTTTGTGTCTTTTTTAAATAATTTTGTGTCTTTTTAAAAAAATAATTGTGTGTTATTTTTGCTAATTCTGTGTCTTTTTTGGTCATTTTGTGTCTTTTTTTAAATAATTTTGTGTCATTTTTGGTAACGGCTTTTTTCCATCTTTAGTCCCTTTGGCAGGTTGATGTCAATACCATAAACATAACAATAAAATCAATAAAACAACAGTAACAACAAGTAGAACAGTTGGCCTTCATGGCCAGAATGAGCAGGAGGAATAATTACCGAGAGAGAAAACACAATAGAACAGAAAATAAAAATAAAAGCAAGAAAAATGAAAAGTATAGTGGCTGATGGAACATACAGGCCAAGGGTCAGGGCTCATATTTCACTAGTGTTAAAGGCTGAATTTACATATCAAAGAGCTGATTAACCCATTTAAGCCGGGAAAGCGGATACGTCGTTTTGTAGTATTTTATTATTTTGTCGTTTTTTCCACCTATTTTCGGTCTCTTGGCCAGTGAAATGCATCAGAATACATGTGGGAGTGTCGCAATGCAACACCTTGATTTAAAAAAAAAAAAAAAAAAAAAAAAAAAAAAAAGTTTATTGAAGGTTTTGACAAATAAACTCAACTTCTTATAAAAGCCACATGTATAAGCTCCCAAATATAGGTTTTCCAGGCATTTTTCCAGGCATTTTAGGCCTAAATGGGTTAAAGTGCAGTTTATTCTCTGTCTGCATCGTTGAATTTTATAATATTGAATTTCTTTTCTCCCGTCTGTTCCCCATCAGTGGTTTGAGCCGTCCCAGTTTGGAACATGGTGGTCTGTGCTGTCCTGCAGCATGAACCTGGCTGGGAGTCTGGGGCCCATCCTGGTGACGGTGCTGCTGCAGTACTACGACTGGAGGACCATCCTCACCATGTCCGGCATCTTCTGCGCTTCCTTCTCATTCGTTTGTGTGGTGTTTGTGAAGAACGAGCCCAAGGATGTGGGCCTGCCCAGCATCGAGCCGGCAGCCAAGAAAGGAGCTAAGGGAGGTGAGTAAAGAGAGGAGGAGGTGAGTAAAGAGAGGAGGTGGTGAGTAAAGAGAGGAGGTGGTGAGTAGAGAGAGGAGGTGGTGAGTAGAGAGAGGAGGTGGTGAGTAAAGAGAGGAGGTGGTGAGTAAAGAGAGGAGGTGGTGAGCAGGGTTACAGTTGGTAGAGAGGCTCCACTTCCTGTCTAGCTCAACTTTCCTCAGAGCACATGGTGAGTCACGTGGTGCCGTTAGTTCCCTTTTGGTTATAACGTCCCAACAATTCGTCTGCCCCGACACACACACTTGTGATCTTTGATTAACCCTTTGATGCACAACATGGTCTAAATCAGGGGTGTCAAACTCAAATACACAATGGGCCAAAATTTAAAACTTGAATAAAATCACGGGCCAACATTGAACAAATAAACCTTTTAATATATACCAAACATGTTTTGCTTTAACATTAAATATGGAACCAGCAACGCTTATAAACATACAATATATAACTAAATAGTGCAGACATGCAAAATCAAATTTCAAATAAAAAACACATCAATGTCATTAATTTATAAAATAAAAATCGTATGCCTCTTTTCTATTTGCATCCTTCTGATTTAAATATCAAAATAAAGTTTTTCAACAGGTTAATACATTTAAAAATAAAATAACAATAATAAATCTAGTATAAGCGGTAAATGCGCCATATAGCTTTTATAGTACAATAATAATATAATAATTTGCTATTGCCTCGCGGGCCAAATAAAATTACACTGCGGGCCAAATTTGCCAGAGTTTGACATCCCTGGTCTAAAGTGACCCGACTGAGTTTTATATTCTATATCTTTGTAATAAATTAATTTCATCATTCAGAATTGCAGGTTTTCCTCAATTAACTTGATTTTAATCATCATATGTCCTAATTTTTTGTTTTAATTTCTTCTTTTTGAATAAAACCCCTTTTTTTTTTTATCACTACGCTTCTAATGCACGGTAATTAATCTAATGCAAGGTCATTTTTGACCCATGTGTGAAAACTTGATGTAATAATAGAAAAACTATTTTTCTTCATAAAGTATGAAAGGAAAAATGGATATATGATCTGTTGTAATAAAAAAAAAAGATATTCAAACACACATCATTTCACTTTTTGACCCATGTTGTGCATTAGAAGGTGTTTATATGTTGTGCATCAAAGGGTTAATGAGGACATCTGATGGCTCGCACTAGAACAAATACAGGCACAAGTGCTTGAGTATTGAGTATCAAGTGTTTTTAATTTAATCAACAAATAAGTAGGACTGATACTGCAGTACAGATACAATCAGATGAGAGAGAAAAACAAACATTCAGGAGCTGGGAGGAGTAGACTCATACAATCAGTGAAACAATTCAATCAAGTTATCTAGACGCAGGTTGGCCTTTTATACTGCCCTACAAAGTCTAACTGCAGTAACTACGCAAAAGGTAAAACTGAAAAAAAATGCTTTAAATATACAAGAGAAGACTGGGCCTATTCTCCCAAAAAGTAACCATGATGACTGTGTAACCACCTGAGTCAAAAGGATTAACAAATGAACGCACTCTGTTGTAGACCATTTGATTTGTTTAATTCACAGTCAAACTGTGGCTATTTTTAGGAGTGATAAAATACCACAGCACCACATGTTTTTATTTTCAGATGTAAAAATCACAAAAGCTCACCAGATGAAGTTCATAGTTTGGTTAGTTAATGTCAAGCTACTGGTAGAAATTGTGAAATTGAGGGAATCAGAATTTTAAATTATGAATATAGTGGAAAAAAAATGTCTAAATCACAACTGTGCACTGAGATCAGTCACTGCCATTTCTTCCATTAATACAGACATTTATTTTGTGTGCAGAATTCTCAAGTTATTGGTAAATGTTACGACCTTAGTGTCTGGGTGTCACAGGAAGTAACATACTTAGTAAACCCAAAACTATGCAGAAAAATGGCTATTGGGACTCTATGTTGAACAATTATCATATTTATTTACAGGCAAAGGAATAAACAGAGATAAGCCAACTGAGTAACACAGAAAAGGGAAGCAGCTAAATCTTCAGGGTCTTCAAAGCCAAAATAACAAAGTCAATCCCTATCTGGAAAATAAGATTCAGCTAAACCTACCAAACAAAACAGACAATGCTAAGCTCCCTAAATAAGCAAAAAAGAGGAGAAAAAATTCACTGGGAAAAAAATAAATGAAAACAAAATATAAAAGCTGTAAGAAGACAACATTGTAGTTACTGCACTCTGTTTCTGCATTACTATTAGAACCTTTTACAGCAAAACCAGAGTGCAGTAACTACATTTTTGGGGTCAAAGGTCAAATAAATCATCATGATTTTGAGCATAAAAATTACATCTTCAACACATGTAGAAATAAGTGTCATATCACTTATCTACATATAACCCATTTGGCTGGCCAATTAAAAAACCTTAAAAAACTTAAAAGCAGTTTTTCTCAGTTTTACCTTTTGCGTAGTTACTGCAGTTAGACTTTGGAGGACAGAATACATAAGACTTGTATTTGAGCACCTCTGTTCAAGAGTATGCCACCTCTGCATGTTCCTGAACACATCATAACTATCAGTTTTCAGTCTGTTGCCAGCAGAAGGTGGCTGTGTGGGCGGTTCGAGTTTTAACAGATCTGTGTGACCGGTGTCTCAGACTGGATCTTTTATAACTGTTGAATAGTCAGATAGCCACATTAGCATATACCTCCAGGACACCATCTATATATATAATACTGATTTACATGGGACTTGGCTGCACCAATTGATTAGCATGCTCTATAGAATAAGTCATTCAAATAGTTTTATAACTCATAGATTCTACTGCACTGTCTGTACACTGTGCTATACATGTTTACATATTATATATTATGTTATGTATGTATAGACACACAAGATATTATATAATATCTGGAAAATATAATATATACATATAAATACTTGACTATATACTAAGCCAGGGATGGGCAACTGGAGGCCCGGGGGCCACATACGGCCCGCACCCTCACTTGAAGTGGCCCTCAGTACAACTACATGCATTTGAGCATTAAATCTTAAAAGTGCAATATAAAAATGCGCAAAATTACTTCTTGCAATTAATGTTGGTCTGCTGTTCTTGCACTGAAAAAAAAAGAAATCACAGTAAGTGGTTATTTTTTATTTGCTTCAAACCTTTTGTATTCCTATTTATACTGTTCTACATGCATTTGAGCATGAAATATGTTAAGTTACTGCACTGTAAACATATTTAAAATAGCAGTTTCATCATATCTGGTTAAGTGCACGCTCCTATATGTGGCCCTGTGGTAGTGTCCATGAAAAATTGTGGCCCCCTCCAGCATTTAAGTTGCCCATCTCTGTACTAAGCCTTTTATTAGCCTAGTTAGTTAATTTGAGCATGTAACCGATCTCCCGTTTTGTCCTTGAACTCCTCAGGCAGCAGTGGGAGCACCCTGAGTGAGTTCCTGCTCTCCCCCTTCCTGTGGGTGCTGTCTCTGGGCTACTTGGTGGTGTTCGGGGTGAAGACGGCTGCCACCGACTGGGGACAGCTGTTCCTCATGCAGGAGAAAGGCCAGACTGTTCTCATGGGTATGCACTCGAATTGTCCATCACTTCTCACAGATGTTTTTTCAAACTTCTAGCACTTCTCACTGGTCATTGGTGCTGTGTTGTCCACAGGCAGTACCTACATGAGTGCCTTGGAGGTGGGAGGTTTCGTGGGCAGCCTCGCATCAGGCTTCATCTCTGACAGAGCCGTAGCTCGGGTGAGTAACAGGCAGGGAGATTAGACAAAAATGACTGGATTATTGAGGAGGGTTCAGTGTTAAAAATCTTTTTTTATTTTTTTATTTCCTCCAGCAAGGCTTGGGCACCCACGGGAACCCTCGCCATGGCCTGCTCATTGTCATGATGGCCGGTATGTACGTGTCCATGTACCTCTTCAGAGTCACCATCACACCCGAAATCCCAGAGGTAATGGCAACTGAAAAGTCCCATATTGTTAAAAGAAAAGTAAGCGGCTGTAGCTCAGTTGGTAGAACGGTCATCTTCTGATTGGATGGTTGGTAGTTCAATCCCTGACCATGGCAGCCTACATGTCGAAGTATCCTTGAGCAAGATACTGAACCCCAAATTGCTCCCGATGCTGCGTTCATCGGTGTGTGAATGAATTCCCAATGGTGGCAGGTGGCACCAGTGTGCCACCAGTATGAATGTGTGTGTGAACGGGTGAATGAACGTAGTGTGTAGTGTAAAGCGCTTTGGATGAAAGCGCTATATAACTGCACTCCATTTACCATAATCAGAATCAGAATCACCTTAATTCAAGTCATTGCACAGAGTACAACAAAATTAGCCATCAACCCGTCCAAACATATAGTTAAAACACACATACAATATGACAGAGGTGGACAGGACAGGGAGACAGGGATGAAAGAAAAAGAAAGACAGCAAAACGTGAGGAGAGGAAAGGAGGAAAAACCAATGAAGAAAACTTTGGCAACATAAGCACATACACAATACACTTCACAACATGAACAGACTTATGACATGTCACAGGGGAGGAGAAAGCTACATAGTCAAGCAGCCATCCGGTCCTGCAGTTATTACAGCAATGTTTGCATATCTGTGTATATGTGGGAGTTTGAGTGTGTAAGCCTGAGACCCGCCTTGCCCAGTACCTAATCAGTCCCCGTCTCAGCTCACTGGAATGTCAAAAAAGCGATAACATAGCGGTTGCTATGGAGACAACCTTGCTTAGGCCCCAGACAGCAGCAGACAGTCAACAGGTGTCTGTAGGAGGTTGAGGGGGGCAGGGGAAGTAGAGTTTGCTGCAGTGCTCATCCAGGGGAATTTAATTTTTAAATGTATTTTTATGATTATCAAAGGGGTTTATGTGCCATATAAATACTGTAAAAGTATTAAAACACTCAATCCACGGAGAAAGTTGCGATGTCACAGCTATACTATACAGGTGCATCTCAATAAATTAGAATATGATAGAAAAGTTTATTTATGTCAGTAATTCAATTCAAAAAGTGGAAATAACACATTATATAGATCCATTACACACAGAATGAAGCATTTCACGTCCTTATTTAATTTCTTCTAATTATAATGATTATGACTTACATTTAATGAAGACCTACAATTCAGTGTCAAAAGACCAATTTTAAAAAGTATTTTTTATATGGAAATGTTGGCCTCTGAAAAGTATGTCCATCTATAATGACTCAATACTCAGAGTGTGTGTGAGGCTTCTCTCATTGACATGCATGCACATGAATCATGGTCACATGCATGTGGCTTCTCTATTTCTACTGTAGCAGTCAGGTTGGGTTCCACAAGGGTGCAAAAGCATGCATAACATCCTCTGTTGAATATTTTGCACCCTCTTCTGAAATTTGAATAATAAATGCCAAGGGCAAGGCGGTAGGTCTCGGGCCCACGGACCGTGTGGGCGTCACAATGAACACCTTCTATTTTGGTTCACGTATGTGCAGCACAACAGTGTGTAAAAGGGCTGGGGGAAGGTGAGCATAGCTCAGCAGGTGTGGTGATTTTATTAAAAACTCAGCCAGTCACATCACTGCTCTCACAGCTCTGAATCACTGTTAAACGTGATAACGACACTTTACAAATGTAGAGCTTTTCCTCAGGAAACGTCTGGATGGTTACAACATGAATACCACAAATCGGCAGCTAAATACAGATGCAGTGTGATTTTCCATTAGGTAGTAATTACAAACTGAAATAAATAAAAATAAAGAATTGATCATTGAAACCATCAATATGATTAGATTGCACTATTTTTTAGCAGTACGTGTAATGCATCTCAAGTCGTACATTAACTCTTGTGCACCCCTAGGTACATTTTTTTGCACATTTCAATTTGAAATACTCAATAACTTTGCTAATGCTAGTGGGACAAAATTTTGCAGGACATATTTTGCACCATTGACTCCCATTCAAACTTTTGTTTCTAGTCTAATTTGAGCATAAAATTATGTTTTACAAATGAATACCTTTTCAATCTAAGCTTTTGGCTTGAAAACATTTTTTTTTTTCAATTATCCATCATTTGACGTCATTTTCCACTATATGGCTGAGGGCTCCATTATGTGCTGTTTCAATGAGGCTTTGTCCTGTTGCATTTCTGACTATTGCTTGGCAACAGAATACATGATTACAACTAAAATGGTCTGGATGTGTTGGTATTGATGTATAGAAGTATGGTATGAATGTGTGTATTGAGAAAACCACCAATATGATTAGATTGCACTATTTTTTAGAAGTAAGTGTAATGCATCTCAACTCGTACATTAACTCTTGTGCACCCCTAGGTACATTTTTTGCACATTTCTATTTTAAATACTCAATAATTTTGCCTGTGTTAATGCTAGTGGGACACAATTTTGCAAGGATATCAGTTTGCTATCAACTTTTAAAATTTCGACCTTGGATCAATTGATAGCGATATTTCACTGTGTAAAATAAATAGTTCCTTTGAGTACCCTTAGGACATTTTTTGCACCATTGACTCCCATTCAAACATACATTTTTGCTCCTAGTCTAATTTGAGCATACAATTATGTTTTACAAATGAATACCTTTTCAATCTAAGCTTTTGGCTTGGAAACATTTTTTCTTTCAATTATCCATCATATGACGTCATTTTCCACTATATGTCTGAGGGCTCCATTATATGCTGTTTCAATGAGGCTTTGTCCTGTTGAATATCTGACTATTGCTTGGCAACAGAATACATGATTACAACTAAAATGGTCTGGATGATGGTATTGATGTATAGAAGTATGGTATGAATGTGTGTATTGAGAAAAATATTTGTGTGTGTGTGTTCTTGTACTTCCTACATAGTGAGGACCAGAACACATTTTTTAACCAACTGAGTGAGGACATTTTTGCAAAGTGAGGACATTTCGGCCGGTCCTCACTTCTTTAAAGGCTCTTTTGAGAGTTCAGACTTTGTTTAAGGTTATATTAGGTTTTAGGAGAGTTTAAAAAAAAAAAAGATAACTAACTGAAACTGTATTGTGTAGTTACAAAACTAACTAAAAATAGCTAAAATTATAGGGAAAATGTCCTTCGTTTTCGTCTTTGTCAACTTTTTTCATACATAATGTGTTTGTTTCCAGGGAAACAGTCTTTTTTGCTCATCACATTTTCCACATCTCCGTCCCAATAAAATTATTTAAGAAATGCATGTAAATTTTATAGTTATGATCAGGACTGAAGTTGGTCAAAAGAATTAATGCATTGAAAGTGAAAAAAAAAATTCATATATAATATTTTTGTAGCACTTTTTAAGAAGTGAACATTATTTTGCACCAAGGGTACTTACATTAGCATTTTCTAAAGAGGTGCACAAGGGTTAAAGCATGCAGACATGTTCAAGTGGAAATCCAAAGTATAGAACTATAGAGAATAGGTATACAAGTAAAATATTAATGATTTGTCCTCTTTCATTTCTAAAATACTTTAAGTGAACGTGAATAGGTATCATAACTAGAGTTTATTTTCTTCACTCAGGAGGCTCCTCTTTGGGTCCAAGTCATTCATCCTGTCTCTGTCCTTATTGGTGTATCAGAAAAGGAGGTAAGTTAAAATGTTATGGTGTTCATGGGTATTAAAATGTCCTTTATTGAATCTTTGGAAAGCTTTTGAGAACACAGAGTTCCACGTTTCCTCCTTGTCGTACACAGATCTGGATCCTGTTCCTCGGTGCTATGTTTGGATTTTCTTCTTACGGACCAATTGCCTTGTTTGGGGTGATAGCCAGTGAAAGTGCTCCTTCAAATTTCTGTGGAACCTCTCATGCTGTTGTAGCTCTGATGGCAAACGGTAAGAGCAGATCCACAAGACCAGCAGAAACATGCATATATGAAGAAAAAAAACAATTAACCCTAAAAAAAACTCTAACAAAAGGTTTCTCAGCTGTTTTTGTAGTATTAGATGTACTTATTAACATACTTAAAGTTTACCAAAATCTGACCACTAGAAAGGTGTCATTTTCAAGATGGCGTCCAAGAAGCCACCAGCACTAGGCAACGCAATATGAAAAAGGAGAAATATGCAATATTGCATTACTTAAAGGACATTTTACTTATTTTTTGCATAGATATGCTTGTAACTAATTGCTTTAATATTTCAATATGATGATTCTTCAATATTTGTACTTGTAATCACTTATCTATCATGCAAATATGCTAATTAAAACTGTAAATGTATATAACTGTTAAATGTATCAGGCTCCAGCATTTCTGGTCTAGGAGGAACATAAAAGGCGTAATTAGGGCTGTTTCCACTACAGCCCAATACCCGGAATGAGTTGGGTTTCACTCTCCAAAACGCCCCTAATATGAATGTGAGTTGCTCTAGCGGTCTTTTGACTGGACTTTTTTAGTCCCTGTCGAGGAGCAGGTCTGTTTTTCTCCCCTGAAAAAGCCTGGTTGCTGATTGGATAGAACGCTAAGCAGGATGTGACGTAGTACTCGACGTCACAACAACACACGCCATTTGTAAAAGCCGGCGAAACAGTGTTGCCAACTTAGTAACTTTGCCACAGAGCCGGAGGGGATGTTAACCCCTTAGCGTCCAGTCTACAAATTGCTAACAGGCTAACAGTTATCTCTGTAGCAGTACAGTGTGTATGTGCTAACAGGCAAACAGTTAGCTCTGTAGCAGTACAGTGTGTATGTGCTGCTGCTGCAGGAGGTGTTCACTTAGTGATCTTTGTTTGTTTACAACAAGCACCGGACACTCTGTGCACAGTTAGTGATGCCGGTTAATTCACAATCACGATGTTTATGATCAGCGAAGACGCTGTGCATAATTAGCCATGCTGCTTTGTTTATGATCAGCTGCTGACATGCACAGTTAGCAACGGCGGCCACAGTTGCGTTTCCCGTGTTTAATTTGTTTACGCGACGACTGAAAACCATACGTCACCTCCAGAGTCTCATAAATCCCTCCGGGGGCTTTTTTGTCATGGAGACATGCAGAGTGAGCGCACATTTGAGAGGGCGTGGCCTGACACTTTCCTGGTGGCCACTCTTCCCTCTAAAGGAAACACGGCTATAGTCATTTTAAAGACATGGCGGCCACCATTTTGAAAATTGGGCATTTCTTGGAGTAAAAAATTGGTCAACTTTTAGTATGCTTTTAAGTACATCTGATACTACTATAAACCACTGAGAAACATTTTGTTATAATTTTTTTTAGGGTTAAACCATATATGCACCTGACTAATGACTGAACAAGCTTTCTTTTTGTTGCAGTGGGGGCTTTTATGGCGGGTCTTCCCTTCAGCACTATTGCCAAACAGCACAGCTGGGACATGGCGTTCTGGGTAGCTGAGGTGGTAATGGGCATCACCACCGTTGCATTCTTCCTGGTACGCAACATGCGCACCAAAATGGGACGGATCGCAGAGAAAATGGACTAATGCATCTTCTCGACATGAGCCAACTGATCTCCTGGCTCCTTATACAGAATACTGCACACTAGTGCAACGCCAATATGACCAAACATTACCACTGTCACAAATCTTTTTTTGACTAATCAGATTAATATAGATGCTCAGGGTGAGTCATGATTCATGAACACGTTTGATTCACAATCGGGAACTTTTCTCACGCACACTTAAGATTTTTCCTTATATTCAACCACACAAACATGAATAATTGTTTATTGCACGCTTACATTTGAATGCTTCCATTTAAAGGGATAGTGTGGATTTATTGAAGTGGCGTTCTACGAGATGCTTATCCATAGTCGGTGTATTATCTCCAGTAGCTGGAGGTCAGTTTGGAGAAACAGGTCGTAGGACAAGTACAGAAGCAAAGCAATGTATTGCTGTGAATGGGGGCAGCAGCAAAATGTATTTTAGCCACCTAAAAAAATCGATATCAGTTTAAGCGTATGCTATATTCTGAATCATTTTACCACTTTACATTGCCCTCAGAAAGCCCTGCACACATTTACACAGGGGGAAGTGAAACTGTTATCTATAAACTTGTTAAAGCCACTAGACTCTATTGACTCTATTACTAAAAATAGTAATTTCTACATAGCAGTAAACATGAGTTTCTGGTTTAGGACAGCCTTGGTTGTTTTTGTGTGTCCTTTAAAACACCAAAATCAAACAGTAACACAAATAAACTAACAGATTGTGGAAGCGGTTGACTAGCAACTCCAGTGTTCTGCAAGTTAAAATGAATGGAGTCTGGTGGACTTGACAAGAGAATAAATAACTGTGTCCGTTTCCTCTCTGTGATCTTAAACGAGGCTGGCTAACAGCAAGGTAAAGCAGTGAAAATATTCTAAATAAATATACTCTTGTCTGCTTCTGCAAACTGGGGACGTTATGACCCCCCTCCACTGTATGTATGTAATACACTGACTCTGGATTATTATACAACCCCACTTCAATAAGTCCAAACTATTCCTTTAACCCTAAGGTCTTTTTATGTAGATACATTTATGACAGCTATATACAGGTACATCTCAACAAATCAGAATATTGTGAAAAAGTTATTTTTTTTGTCAATTATTTCAGAAAGTGAAACTCATATATAATATGAAATATTTCATTTTGATGATTATGGCAGAGAGATAATGAAAACACAAAACTCAGCTTATCTCTAAACCAGAATCATCAAAATTACAAGAAATACAGGCTTGAAATATTTCCCTCTATGCGTAATGAATCTATATAATGTATGAGTTTCACTTTCTGAAAAAAAAATTGAACTTTTTCATGATATTCTAACTTTTTGATATGTACCTGTACTAAAAAGAACATGGACATGACAATATGTGAAGGTTTGAGTGGATTTAGTTGAGATAAAATAGATGCTCATTGCATACTTTGCCTTCAGTGGAGGTCAGTTCTATTTAACTTATTGAATGTTTACTGATGGGCCTGTATATTCTAGACATATGTGTCTAGGTATTTGCACAAATGTGGTAGCATGTAACATGGTCATTTTACTAATACCTCACGTATTTGTAAAAAAAAAAATGCAATAGGCTCATTATTTCACTGAAATGAAGTAATTGTAGAGCATGTTATTTTTATACACAGTTACATGATACAGAATGACTTCTTAGACCATGTCAGCTTTTGTGCTTTATCAGTCGTGTTTTTAAGGATCTATTACATCAAACCAGGTGATTTGTCACTGCCACTGTGTTACAGAGGTTACAAGACTAGATTGTATACTTTCTCATCTCAAATCTGAGATTTCTCAGCTCCAAATCCTGGGGTTGTACAATCAACTTGAAGAGTTAAAGACATCTAATAAATGTGAACTTTACTTTGTTTGATTCTTTTTGTCTGTAAACTGGTAACTTATTACCTGCAGTCTTATTGTGAGATTTTGTCTCTTGCATAAGTTAAGTCTACCTTAAAATGCACTTGCACTAAATATGCATAAACCTCCATAAAGCTGGAAGGAGAATGCCTGCTTATGATCGGTGCACATCATGTTTTTACTCTTTTAACAATACTCCACATACATATTGTAAAAGGAAATATTTCCATAGGAGTAAAGCAGTTCTGGTGTTGTATAAATGCACCAAAATGCTCAATCCACAGAGAAATACACAAACCTGTATTCACAAACTGACTTTAAACCAAGGTTATTATAGTTAATGAATAACAAACTATAATTGAAAAAATATTTTCGTTAACAAATAAAAATAAAAACAAGTTTAAAAAAAAACGATAATTAACTGAAACTGTATTTTGTGGTTACAAAACTAACTAAAATTATCATGAAAATGTCCTTCATTTTCATCTTTGTCAATTTTTTTTCATATGTAAACCTTTTTGGTTGATATAAAATCTATTTCATCTATCTGGTTTTATGACTTACTAAACTTATTGGGGCTGAGATGGATCAGACAAAGGAAATAAAGGAAACATTTATTGTGACCTTATTGAATCTGGCACCCAACAAATACCCCATTACAAAAAAACTAAAACTAACACTAAAACAATAAAAACGGAACTAAAACTAAGCATTTTCCAAAAAATAAAAACTGTTTTCTGTTGCATTTTTGTTTGGTTTAGGCAACATAAATACACGGTAAGGGTTGGGCAACAAAGTGAATGACTGAAGGATCTCAGGGTTTTGTTCAGATTGACCCGGCCACGGATAAGCAGATGAAAATGGATAGATGGCTGGATGGACAACGCTAAACACCTTTTATAACAGCTTTCTGGGAGAAAGATCTCTCCCAGGCTAATTTCCCCAGTGTGAAGGTACAGAACACCCTGGAAACAATAAACAAATCAGAAAAAAAGGCTTTTTCTGGATGGGGGCTTAAAGAAACAGGCATCAAAACGGAGCATTTCAAACAGATATATTCAGATGGGATACAAGTGTAAGTGTAAGAATACAAAAAATACAAGTGTGGGCCTGAACCTACAGTCATGGAAAAAAATATTAGATTTTATGAGAAAATTATTGTTCATTTAATGCCAGGTACATTTGTTTGGACAAATATCATGATAAGAACAAAAACAGCTGATAAGAGTTTAATTTAAGAGCTGATTTCTAGTAATTTTCCATGGTTTTCTTGATAATAACCAAAATCATTATTAAGAAAACCATGGAAAATGTCTAGATATCAGCTCTTAAATTAAACTCTTATCAGCTGTCATTGTTGTTATCATTAGATTTGTCTGAACAAATGTTCCTTTAGTTGTACCAGGCATTAAAATTAACAAGAAACTGAAGAAAATGGTGGTCTTATATATATATATATATATATATATATATATTTTTTTTTTTTTTTTTTTTTTCCCCCCCATGACTGTATAAAGGCTATAATATTGAGATTGCTATTCTCTCATGTCCCTCTAGCTGTAAAAAGATTGTTACTCGTGCAATTCCGGTGGAAGTGATAAGGACATTGACACTTACACAGTCTGAGTTACGCAAATCATGTGAGGATCTCCCGAAGTTATAAATACTTTTACTATGACGATTTATCTTTGCATCTCTCCCTCGGCTGCAGCTCAAAAGGGAAACAGCAACAACTGAGCCACCATCTTTACTGAAAATACTCAGAGAGCCTGATTATATTTATTCTTTGGTCTGGTGAATCCTGAGATCAGCTTCACTCGAACCACCAGAATGGATGTTTTTTGCCTGTGCCTTTTATCCTCCATCACTTGAATTCAATATTTTTTTAATATAACCTTTATTTCACATTAATTTATAGAACATATACAGCAGTTGTGCAGAAACAGAAGTAGCAGGGTAAACATTACATTAATACTATTTGAGAAACATCTAAATAATACAAAATAATCATAGTAAAATAATATATACATATATATATATATATATATATATATATATATATATATATAATCTTTCTTTCTTCTTTCTTGTTTTGAGCATTAGATATTGACTTGAAGTACATCTCCATAAAAACACAAAAGAAAGGTAATTTATGGATGTTAAACTTTGCAAGGACTGTAATTAGATTAATTAAATAAGATCCTTTTTCAACTGAAATGTTACTCATTTTAAAACCAAAAAGTACATCTTGCAAGAGGAGCCTGAAGTCGCAGGTGATATTATCTAAAATAAATCTGCAAATATCTTGCCACAGTTAACGGGTAGGCTATATTTACATTTCCAAAACATAAGAATAATAATAAAAGTCTCAGTATGGGAGTCACAAAAGGGACAATTTAGATCTAGATCAACATATTTGAATTTGATATATATATGTATAAAAAAAAAGATCTCACCGGATAACAACGATGAATAATATTAAATGACACTTTCACTTTAATTAACTAAGCATTATGAAGGGATCTCTCCGTGACGTTTTTCGCCAAGCAGTTAGCATTTTAGCAACGTAATCAAGTGATCGAGGTTCCACAGCTAAAAAATAATGTGAAGGAAACAAAGTGTGCTGTGTTTTAGTACCGAGTGAATCCGTGAAACCATCTGACAGCTTTGTAGAGAAGAGGTGAAGTGAATCTCACAGCAGCACCGGAAGGGAACGCCATTGCGTCACGATTACGTAAGGCTGCACGACATAAGCGGTTTGTTTACTAACACGGACAAAATCTGATTGTGTGAAAGTGTTTTAAATCATCAGGATTTATAAAGGAAAAGACAAAGGAGATGATGCAAAGACAGCATGAGCTGAACTGTCCTGTGAGAACTGTCCATGGTGCTGAAACTGTTCTTTCATCTGTTTTTAATCGGTTTTAACATTGTTTTCATATATGACTACGGACATTTTGTTTTTTGTGATCAATTTTTTATTGGTTTTTCCATTTAGTTTAAAACAAACAAACAAGCAGGTTTGGCAAGCATCAATTGGGCAATAATAGCAACAAAGAAGATAAAATAAATAATATATAAAAAAATAAATAAAAAACAAACAAACAAACAAATAAATAAATAAATAACAATGGCAATACTACCAACCAAACATATCAACAATATTGAGTGTTGAAAAATAAGAAAAAAGGACAAAAATAAATTAAAACACTAGGCTAGGGAAATTTTTTAATGATTTTACAGAAATTAAACAACGCAAGTTAGTTTATTTTTCAAAATGCTATGGAATAAAGTGCTTTTGTACTGCTTTTTACAGTCATGGAAAAAAATATTAGACACTTGTTTTCTTCAGTTTCATGTTCATTTTAATGCCTGGTACAACTAAAGGTACATTTGTTTGGACAAATATAATGATTACGACAAAAATAGCTCATAAGAGTTTATTTTAAGAGTTGATATCTAGACATTTTCCATGGTTCTCTTGATAATAACCAAAATCAGTATCAGTAATGTTGGTATTTTTTCAGCACAGCCTCACCTATATGATCTGACAATTATTTGTTTTCACTTTGACTTACTGGATCAACATTATTTTTTAATCCAAAAAACATAAAATCAGATTCTGAAAATTATATTTTTTTTGGTGTTTTTTTCTTTCAGTACACAGAAGTGCTCAATGAAGAATTTTAAATGTTGCATATTTAACATATAAGAGGTAAAATTATGGCTTTAGTCTTCTGTCAGCTTTTATATTTTGTTTTCAGTGAATAAACATTTCCACATTGATGTTGTTATAAGTCTGTTTTAGTGTTTAACAACTCTTTTCAAAGATTTGTGCATTTTAGACTTAATATTGTAAAGAAATGTTATATTTTAGTCTTAATATAATTTTATCTCACTTTTTACTTCATCACTATCTAGATAATAATTTCACTCTCAACTAAACTTATATTTTCTATTATTTTTATGTTTAAATTAGTACATATGTCCAAAGCAAACCATGGTAAGTGGGATTACTGTTTGGTCTTGAGTTGGATTTTGTGGTTTTTATATCATTATTTATTATAAATAAAGCAATCTAACCCTATATAAAACTTAGTCACAAGATAAAACAGACATCAAGGAGTTCATTTTTAGTTATAAATCAATTTTTACCAAAAATGTAGTTACTGCAGTTAGACTTTGTAGGGCAGTATTGTTCTCTTAAGCTTTTATTATTGTTATTTTACCTAAATTACCTTTACTCAACTTAATTACTAGTTTTGCATAGCCAGACCCATCATTTATATCAGGGATGGGCAACTGGAGGCCCGGGGGCCGCATACGGTCCGCACCCTCACTTGAAGTGGCCCTCAGTACAACTACATGTATTTGAGCATGAAATCTTAAAAGTGCAGTGTAAAAATGCACAAAATTACTTCTTGCAAGTAATGTTTACTGTTCTTGCACTAAAAAAAAAAGAAATCACAGTAAGTGGTTATTTTTTATTTGCTTCAAACCTTTTGTATTCCTATTTATACTGTTAAACATGCATTTGAGCATGAAATATGTTAAGTTACTGCACTGTAAACATATTTAAAATGTCAGTTTCATCATATCTGGTTAAGTACACGGTCCTATATGTGGCCCTGTGGTAGTGTCCATGAAAAAGTGTGGCCCCCTGCAGCATTTAAGTTAACACGTCTGTCTACATGGAATATTACCGTCATCATAGGAAGCACATACAGTCATGGAAATTAATATTAGACCACCCTTGTTTTCTTCAATTTCTTGTTCATTTTAAAGCCTGGCACAACTAAAGGTACATTTGTTTGGACAAATATCATGATAACAACAAAAATAGCTCGTAAGAGTTTAATTTAACTCTATAGAGTCTTGGGCTTTTTTGTCCATTTTTGAATCCTTTTCATGTCTTTGTAAGTCTTTTTTGGTCATTTTTTGTTCATTTTGTGCCTTTTTTGCTCATTTTGTGTATATTTTTGGTCATTTTGTGTCTTTTTTTGTCATTTTGTGTATTTTTTGTCATTTTGTGTCTTCTTCTGTGTCTTTTTTGGTCATTTTGTGTCTTCTTCTGGTCATTTTGTGTCTTTTTAGTTATTTTGTGCCTTTTTTTGCTCATTTGGTGTATTTTTTTTGTCATTTTGTGTCTTTTTTTAGTCATTTTGTCTTTTTTTGTCATTTTGTGTCTTTTTTAAGTCCTTTAGTCCAACATAAAATGTGATTTTGAATCTTTTTTTTTTTCAAAACACTATCACGCTCAATAAAAAAATGTAAATGTTGCCAATCTAACATATAAGAGGGTTACATCCAGTTCTTTTATTTTATACTGAATAAATATGAAAAACTGTAGCCCCCACCTGCATTTAAGTTGCCCATCCCTGATTTCTATGTATGAATATACAGGACATATATATACATACATAGATTTTATACAAAGCCTCATCAATCACCCAAATTTCTTTTAATACCTTTAAGAACAATGAGACACCCTCAAGCCTATGAATTAACCAGCCTTTCAGAATGAAACAGCATAACAACTACCAACCAAGTTTTATTGGTTCGTTGATAACAATCATTACACAGGTACATCTATAAACAAATAAAAAGAAACTGCACACTTGTACTTGATACAGATATCTAAAACCCACATGAATATTGCTACTGCTGGTATGCATTTGACATCTCAAATAAATGTACAGTTTGTCTGCCGGCCTTTAAGAAGCCAGTCTCAACAGTTGTTGTTTTTTTATGGTTACAGACCTCATTAGCTTGGCTAAGAAAACAAATTCCATTTTTACCATCCTTACAATGTACCATTACACACTGCATATAGAAAGATTGAAAACCCTTTTCACAGCAGCTATACAAATTTATTGCGATGCTATCACAGAACAGAGACACAACCAACACACGTGATGCACAGTTCTGATAAGGAGAGCTCCAGTACTAGGGATTTTAGCTTTATTGATCAGATTCATTAAGAAAACTGCATGAGTACAAGAGTTAACATATAGGAACAAAGCTTACAAACATTCTAAAACACTGTTCTTCATTATAAACAATAAAACAATGAGTTGCCCTGTGACTTTGTCCTTTCCCACCCCAGCACAGATTACATACACTGTCCCTTATAAAGCATATGGAATGTAATCCACGCAGACAAGCTCTTCCGGTTGTTGCCCCAGCTCCTGTGGACGTCGTGTTTGCGTGTTGACACGACAAACCTGTCCTGCACCCTCCCCCTTTCTTCACATTTAAAACTGAAATGAAATCCACTGACAGTAACAACAATGACCGCAATTTTTTTTTATGGCGATGCAAAATTGTGGGATGTGACGAAATTCCCGTCTCCAAATTGACTTTTTTCTTTCATTAAAAAAAAGTGTTCTCTACAATCAAACTACTAAAAAACCTGTATTTAGAAAATAGTTGATAAAAATATTCCCCTGAATTGTACAAGAAAAGAGGTACAGGGAGCACTGGTAAAAGATGTGGTTTGAGGGGTGTTATTCTGCTGCCTCATCTTTTTCTTCAGCTGCGTCTGTAGCTGGTGCCTGCAAACACAGATTATGTCAAAGTTTATTTACCGAAGAGATGGGATTTATTTTTGCAAGTATATATATGATGCACAAGCTTTACCTCTTCCTCAGCTTTGGCTTCGCCATTCTCAGCGGGGGCCTCTGGTGCTTTCTCCTCAGGCTTGGCCTTCTCTACCTCCTTGGTTTTCTTAGGCTTAGCAGCTGCCTTCTGCAAATAAAAAAAAAAATCAACCACATTAGACTAGAGCTGGGCGATATGGACCAAAAGTCATACCCCCATATATTTAAGCTGAATATCAATATATGATATATATATCCCGTTATTTTTATCACAAAGTGAGATATTTAGTCAAAGTCAAAGCCAAATATGACATGTCACAAGTAGTTTTATTGAAACTTTTTATTTAATTGAACATAAATACTGTATAACAACAGGAGTACCCTTTTTTTTTTTTTTTTTAAATCAAAGCTCCACAAAGTGCACATTTAAATCAATGTATAGATTTATGAGGATCTTAAACTCTACGCTATATTTATACAGGGTTTATTTATTTATTTTTTTCTCAGGGTAAATGTATATTGTAATTGGTTGTCATTTTATTCTATTTTGTAGATGGGGTAATTGTATATTGGATTTTTATAGTATTGTGATTTTGTATGTAGTTGTAAAAGCCCAACTAGGGACAGGAGTTGAAAATTAGCTGAAGCTATATCTCTGTATGCAGCACATCGGATGCATGTCCTGTATCTATGTTGACTGCATTGTCCATATCAAAAAAAAAAAATAAATAAATAAAAATAGACTATGCAATAAAATAGGCCATTCTTTTTCTGAAATAAACCTATTTATATGAGAAAAGAATAACGAACCTTACAAAATAATTAAATATGACAAACCCTAGTAAGGGCAGCATTTATTTATTTATTTTATATAAAGAAAGCTTTTTTTTCACTATATCGATATATGTGATATGGTCTAATTCCATGTCACATTTAAAAAAAATATATCGATATATCTTTTATATTGCTATATTGCCCAGCGCTACATTAGACACAAAGTCAACAGCTGAGAGTCTAATCTAATTTATATATTTTTTAGTCTAATTTATTATTATTATTATTACTAAATGACATGTAATGTATTACTATATTTATATATTATATATCATATTATTTTTTATTTTATTTATAATTATTTTATATTGTTACTATTTATTATTACATATTATATTATATACTGTACTATTATTATTATATACCGTCAAGTCACTATAGCATTGTTGCCATCATATCATCAGCATAATTACCATCAACCTACCAACTGATCTTTTTTTAACTTCTAAAGTGTTTTTTTCTATTGTTGTTTTATTTATTCTACCTCAGTATTTTATTCTATTGTATTTTATTGTACTTGAATACCGGACTACTGTGACAACCGAAGTTCTCTTTGGGGATGAATAAAGTAATCAATCAATCAATATATCTATCTATCTATCTATCTATCTATCTATCTATCTATCTATCTATCTATCTATCTATCTATCTATCTATCTAATTAGGAATAATCAAAAACAGGTCTCACCTTTGGCTTAGCTTTGGTTTCTGCCCTTGCAGGTGCAGGTCGCTGAAGGAAGAAAAAAGCATTATTAGCACTAAGAATGCAGATAACAGCATTATTAATGTATGTGTCGGTCTGGGATGGTCTGTACTTACATCTACCAACCTTAGAGATCTCCTCTTGGGCTGCAGAGAGAGCAAAACACACAGGGAGATTACTTTTGGCTCTCACTCATGGGGTGTTACTGACCCCTGGTGGGTGCACACACTCACTTCATTTAAAAAAAAAAAGATTAAAACAGACATGTTAAAAAAAAAAAAGTTTAATCATCCCTTACCTCCGACTCTCCTGCTGCTCCCTGTGAGGAAAAAAAAAGAAAGAAAAAATTATTTAGGGTTCAGGAAATTGCCTGCATTTTAATGTGCCTATGTGGGATTTAATTGGCGTTGGGGGAGAGGGTCATGGGCTTTAAGTATTAGTTATGTAACCAAAAAGTGGGCGTTTCCAGACAGAGCATTAGCCTATGGCTACACATCCAGCTTCATACATGATTTAGTTAAGACCAAGCACTGTGATTGGCTGTTCTAAAATCTTGAACAATGGAGCTGACAACCTGGAAAAAACCCCACAATCCTTATTCAAAATAAATTTTTAATCAGCATTATACTAATTAGGAAGGGACAAATCATAATAAATCCCCACAAAAAAATAACACAAGAAGTTGGGTGTCCTTTAACCTGCCTGGCTACAATAGCTGAAACATAATAGCCCAGTGGAGTTTATTTAAACAGCTTGGTGTGGTCGTGCTCTCCGTGCTCCTCCACTGATTTGTCTACAGTAAAACTCCGGTGGAGGAGGGAGCGGACTCCGCCTCCTCACGACACATCCATTCATTGGTAATAAATGGGATTGCCAGTGAACGGAGAAAACCGAGCAGTGTAGAGAGCGTTCCCGCCATAAATTTGAAAAGACTCACTCCGAGATGCTCAGCGACTCTGTCGATCTGGTAGCAGAATCTACTAGAACCCCCAGCAACAAGAGCAGCGCTTTGCTGACGGAGGCTCGCCATTGCATAACCTACGACTGGCCTGAGCCACAATACACAAAGACACGACGAACAACCTTCCAACAAATGCATTTTCAATAAGGACGGCCATGCATGAATAAAAAGCACACATGTACGCTCGGTTAATGAAAAATAAACGTCCTCATATTATCATAAAATTCGATTAAAAGTGTTTTTGTTGCAAAAGAAAACCGTGTGCACGCAAAAATAACATTAAAGCCAAACAAACACCGAATAACCCCCTATAATAACATTACATGTTTATATTATCGGTGCTATTTTCTCTCAGAGAAACTTTAGCGTATCCAGCGTGACGACCCCCATAGGAAACAATCAATATGCCGCCAACTTTCTCTGCAGAAAAGCAATACATCGACAAGAGAATACGACTATTGCTTTGTTCTACACTGCAATTAAATGTATTTATACTCAATTGCAACTGTGCATGTCACCATTTTGCGGTAAAAACCCTGCACACGGAAATCCACTTGGCACAAAGATAATCACTGCACGGAGAGATAGGACCAAGAATCAGCCACTTCACGAAATCAAAACAGACGCTACATAGCAACTAAACTCCTGGCTGCAAGCCGCAACATTGTTGACATGCACCCGGAACAGAAAACGAGACATTTGTAGCAACATTGTAACAACTCTAAGCTCCAAGCTGGAGCAAGCCCATTTTTACAAAACTGCAGTTTGGGGGTTATAAACGCTGTATTACTGCATGCATGAAAGATGTCGATTTACTCACCTTGCGACTTTTAGGCATGGTTGGTTTGTGTGTGTTGTTTTTTAAAACAGAAAAAAGCGCTAAATGTTACTCAATGCAGGAGGAAATACAGTGGTATATTGTGGATAAAGCTGTACCAGTACAGTCTATACAGCGAAGCGAGACGTTAATGTTCCAGTGGAAGAAGAACTAGCTCAAACCGGATTGGATTCTCCCCCTCCCTCCCTATTCAAACCGTTATGTTTCCTGCATGATCGACGGGGCTAAGTCCCGCCTCCGCTCGCTGCTGATTGGACGACGCGGTGGTCAGCAACGCGATTTCAAATCTGGACTCCTACCTGTGTGGGTGCGTCACACGTCAGTCAACAAACATGGCGAGCTATTTGTCTTTCTGTGCAGCCATCTGCTGTAACAAGGCAAAAGTGTCATTAAATCTGCCTTCCACCTTCTGAAATGCTTTTATTTCCCACCAGAATGCCCCCATTTCGATGCAAAAGCATGAGATATATGTTTTTAAAAATATATTTTTTTAAAAACACATTGTGCGTTATTAGCACGATAGAAAATGTAGCTTGTGTATTAGCAGGAGATTGAGAGAGGGGTGTGTGCTCCCCCAGCCAAGTCTTTTGTATTTTAGCTTGGGGAAAATGGCGACAGGATAAGTGAAGGCACAGCTTCTAGCATGTGTGCATGCAACCTTGCTCGCAGTCTTGTCGCCGTCCACTCGCTGCTTGCAGCATTGTGAGTGTGCATTGAAAACACGAGTGGAGAGGAAACAACCGCCGTCGCGCGTCCTGCAGCTTTGTGTTGAAGCCATTTCAGACATTTCAGCAGCACGGAGACATTCATTCATTTCCCCTGAGTGGACCATACAGACACTGTTCCCTCTTATTTCCCTTCTGCCTCGATGAAACCTCACTGTAAATGATCGCTGTGAGATCTACAGTCATTTTCTGGAGCTGTTATTCACAGTTCATCACTGTGTTTGATTTTTTTTTACAGTATAGTGCTGTATAATTTACAATTAAAAAATCGGTCCTTGTACACCATGAAAAACAAGCTTGACAAGTTTTGGAGAATCTGGAAGGTTTTCTGTCATTTCCTTGAGAAATATGATATTGAAGTAGATGGCTGGAATGATGAGCTGATCTGAAGATTTATTTCTCTTTTCATTTATCTTGATTTAGTATACACATTTAGAGCTTTGCAGACATGTATATGTATCTGTGTTTGTGCATATATATATATATATATATATATATTTACTTATTTTTCATTTATTTATCTTTCTACCGCCATGTTTTTTTTGTTTTTCCCCCCAGTTTATTTATTTATTGATTTTATTTTCATCATCATTATTGCTATCATTATTGTTGTTGTTTTCTTGTGTGTGCCTTCTTGTTCTATGTTGTTTGCCGTTTGTAAATTAACAAAATGTGCAATAAACATATGTTTATAAAAAAAATGGTCCTTGTGACAAAATTACTGTATTTTTCCATTTTTATCATTATTTTGATCATAATCAGTCCTATACAAATGCTGTTTAAATAATTAACTTAACCTCTTAATGCACAACATATAAACACCTTCTAATGCACAACATGGGTCAAAAATGACCCGCATTAATTTACCATGTTATTTCATGCTGGCTGTGTGTTTGAATATCTTTTTCTTTTTATTTTACAACAGATCATTATATCCATTTTTCCTTTCATACTTTATGACGAAAAATATTTTTTGTATTATAACATCAAGTTTTCACACATGGGTCAAAATGACCTTGTGCATTAGAAGTGTAATGATACAAAAAGTGATAATAATTTGAGTATATGTGTAACTATGTTTGTTGTTAGAACCACCAGATTACATTGGAAAATCACATACTTTAACATTTGAGACTTATTAGAGCCACCAAATAATAATTTCTTTTGGGAAAACACCAATTTAACAAAATAGGATAGTTAATATATACCACACAAGTTAAAAAGACCAACATCATGTCAATGCAAGTCTGTAAAAAATGTATTATATTAGACCTAAATAAAAAAAATCCCAACCTGCAAAACCATCACAGGTTAAATAATCAAATACAAAAATAAATAAATAAAAATAAACAAACAAACAAACAAACAAACAAACAAACAAACAAATAAATAAATAAATAAATAAATAAATAAATAAATAAATAAATAAATAAATAAATAAATAAATAAATAAATCCCCACAAATATAATTATTATTAAAATAATAATAATAATGAAAAAATTGATTTATTTAGGGCTTTTAAAGGTACTCAAAGTCCCTTTAACTGAGTGGACTTTTAAATGATCCCTCCCTGCCTCCTGGACAGCCCAACATCCTGTTTCAGCAGGAAATACATCACACTAAGGAGGCAACAATGAGCTTCTTCACTTCAACACAACGTCATCTACTATGTATTTGCATTGCAAAGCAGGCACAAACAAAACATGTTCAAGCAGACTACGCTTCCCAGCTCTTAAATATACCAAATGTGAACAACACAAATTCTTTGTCACTGAACCATGAATAGTTATTCTGCTTACTGGATGAAATATTGTGATATTTTAAAAAAAAACCATTATTGTTTAGTACTAGAACATCTATATTGCCTTATTTTATGTAATGTTTTCTGTTTTTTCCTGTTTGTTTTCTGTTGTTCTTGTCTTTTTTTATGATGTAATGATGTAAGTATGATTTTCTAGGGTATCTTATCTTTACCTGTACAATTTACTGTACACCTATTTAATGTATGATTATCTTATTTTTTTATATATATATTTTTTGTCCTTTATTAAGGCATTGGTCGTGTAGCAATACATTTTTAATTCTCAGTTTGGCAAAATAATCATGTCTTTAGCAAGACAAGACAAGCAGGCCAATGTAAAAAAAATCAAGTTAAAATGACAGATTTACAACTTAGAATAAACACTGCATTTGGCTTTCAGTCAGCAAATAAACTATCACCGTCAGTTGGTAATTATTGTCATGTAACTGTTTGTAGGCCATGTATTTCCCTCTCCTCACGTTATGCTGTATTTATTTTCTTTCATCCCTGTCTCCCTGTCCTGTCCACCTTACTGTCATATTGTATGTGTGTTAAGTATATGTTTGGACGGGTTGATGGCTAATTTCGTTGTCCTAGTACTTGTTACTCTGTGCAATGACAATAAAGGCGATTCTGATTCTGATTTTGAAGTAATTCAGACTGTGATTTAGAGGTTAGAGAATCGGGCATGTTCACTGGTGAAAAACAGTAAAAAACTATTAATTTACATATGAGGGATGAATATTTAACAGTATTTTAGTATTATTATAAAATACAGTAGGATTCTGTTCTAAATTCACCATAAATACACAGCAATTTGTTACAGTGAACAGTTGAATTTTCCCCATTGTGGGACGAATAAGGTGCGTTTTGACTATAGTCAACTACCCAGAATGAGGCAGGTCTACCTCGCTGAAACAGCCCTAATTTGTATGTGAGTCGCTCCAGTTTTACTTGGTATATCAGCATCAAACTGAAACTGGTCTCATGGAGTTTACAGCCAGAACTTTAGAGGTACATTTATGTTAGGTGGTCATTTTGTGTCTTTTTATGTCTTTTTTTAGTCATTTTGTGTCATTTTATGTCTTTTTTTTTATAATTTTGTGTCTTTTTTTTTGTCATTTTGTGTCTTTTTTTGGTCATTTTGTGTCGTTAGTCCTTTAGTCCAACATAAAATGTAATTTTGAATCTTTTTTTTAACTTTCAAAACACTATCATGGTTTATCATCATATTGGTATATCATCATCAAACTGAAACTGGCCTCATGGAGTTTACAGCCAGAACTTTAGAGGTAAATTTACAGTAGGGCTCCACGCTGCTTTGTTTTTACGCCTGGATGTCATGAAGAAGCCATACTTTGGCGCTTTTGGTGACTCCAGAGGGTTAATCTTCCTGAGAGGAGTGATTATAGTACATTTTAAGGTATCTTTGAGTTGTTGTGCTCTTCTATTTGGTGTCAACAGCATCAAACAAACACACCTGATTCACACTGAACCGGCATTTCCTGCAGAGTCGCATTCGACAGCAGTTTGTGAACACACCAAATGTATTTCTGTTTGGAGTATCCTTGCAGCCCACGTCACACACGTCTGTGACATTTCACTGCTAACAAATGGTCGAATACATACGGGTCAGATTTCAGGTGCTACTGGTATTGGGTTTTCATTGCTGGCACAAGAGCTTTCATCACATGTCATACCATGGCAGCTTGTATTAGTTATACATTTTATAGTTTAAATACATCTTTTGTTTTATTTACAACTTTGTGGGAGCACCTTTTGCTGTCTGCACCATTAGACTATTTACAACTGCCACTGTATTGTGTACAGTGGTGGTTGTAGACCAGTTTTTCTGTGGGGGCCAAAGAGGGGCCAGTGTTTAATCACATTAAAAAACAGCAAAGATGATATTTAAGCATTGAAAACCTTTATTTTAGCTTCTTTAAAAATCTCATTTAAGTATATTTGGAAGAAACAATGAGACTCACCAACAATTATTTTTCTACGACAATGACATTACTCATTTTTGTGCACAATTACTTTATTTTATTTTGAAAGTGCAGTACAGTGAGAATGATCCTTTTTTTATGTATACAAAAGCTTTTATTGCACAGTTATTATTATACCAAACTTAACATTCTGGATTCCTTTTGTGTACAATGAGATATTGTTTGAACAAAAAATAGGTAAGAATTGTTCCGTTCATCGTTATAAATTGATCTTTTTATTATTCATTTGACACAGGGGCCACAGCAGAACCACCAGTGTGTATTGTTGTTCTTATATATGCATTATATGCTGAAAAATACTTTTAAAAATTGCATTTTTATTGTACATCATAGTGAAATGTTTTTATTTACCTTGTCCAGCTTTAATGAACTCCACTCGCCCTTCCCTTTCCAAGCATGTTGGAGAACTTGTAAAACTGTAAAAATGTGAAAGGCCTTCTCTAGAGCATGGTACTGCAACATGGTGGAAGATGATGTGCTTTATATGTAGATAAAGTCATGGAAAAATATATATCACATTTTTAAGACACTTGTATGAGAGGGACCGTCTGGGGACCTTAAGGTGTAAAGCAGGGGTCTCAAACTCAAATTTCCTGGGGGCCACTGGAGGCAGTATCAAAATGACCAAAAAAAAGTCACAAATTACTAAAAAAAAAAAAAGGCACAAAATGACAGAAAATAAATAAATTACTTAAAAAAGACACAGAATTATTAAAAAAAAAGACAAAATTATAAAAAAAAAAAAAAGACACAAAATTATTAAAAAAGACACAAAATTATTTAAAAAAGACCCAAATTATTTTTAAAAAGACACAAAATTAGCCTATCACACACAACACGGTAAAGTGCCATTTATATAAAACTCACATTAAACTTTCATATCAAGGTGGGGGCCACAAAATATCGTCACGAGGGCCACAATCGGCCCGCGGGCCGCAAGTTTGAGGCCCCTGGTGTAAAGTGTAAGGCAATTTTAAAGAGGCCTCGGTGGTTAACATTGCAAGATATTGCATTTGTGTTGCATTCAAGTGGTGTCAGAATTTTTAAAAAATCTGAAAAATGTGTTTCCGAATCGGAAAATTCATATGAACACCCCCTCAAGTCTGGACATCAGTTTGGAAATAAAAAAATTTGGTGCACATTTCATGGCTCCCAGACCCGTTTCCTTTCGTTTAAACACTCTAACAGAGTAACAATACATTTAAATAAAGACGTCTGCTTTGTACCATAATTGTTGTTTTCTTCTGCATATGATGACCTAAAGTTCATTAACACAGCAAAGTTGGAACTATAGCTGCGTTTCCACACTTCAAGTGTCATTCTAGTTGAGCTTTGAGGATGATAATGCTGCAAGAATGGTTAAAGCACACAGTTTTGATTGTTTTATAGAGCCCATAGTCACATTACCTCATAAGGAAGCAGTCATGTGACTGTTGTGTTTTTACACAGATAAGATCTCTTTTAACTGAAACTAACGTGTGGCAACAGCAGCATACTCTCGTACTGTACATTCCTGCCCAAACTATATTGCCCTACAAAGCCTAACTGCAGTAACTATATTTTTGGTTGAAATTGTGTTATAACTAAAAAATGAACTCCTAGATGTTTGTTTTATCTTGTGACAAATATTTAGATTTCAATTTTACTTTATTTCAGAGAAAAAATGGTATAAAAATTGTAGTAACTACAAAATCCAACTCAAAACCAAAGCAGACCGCAATAATTGCACTTTCAACAGTCTGCGTTGGATAAATATACAAATTTAAACATAGATAAAAGCAGACAAAGTGGTCTTCTATTTCTCTATTGTGTTAAATAATGAAGACTAACAGAAATTATAAGTGTATATGATAGGGAAATTATTATCTAGATAGTGATTAAGTAAAAATGTGAGATAAAAATATATTAAGACTAAAATATAACATTACTTTATAATATTAAGTCTAAAATTCTGAAATCTTTGAATAGAGTTGTGAAACACTTTTAAATACACTGATAACAAATTCCATTTAAAAATGTTTATTCACTGAAAACTAAATATAGAAGCTGAAAGAAGACAACAACATTACTATTAGAACCTTTTACAGTAAAACCAGAGTGCAGTAACTACATTTTTGGGGTCAAAGGTCAAATAAATCAACATGATTTTTCCTCCTTTTTCATTTTATTTTAATTAACAAAGTATAAAGCTGCCAGGAACCCAAAATACAAACAAAAGACAGGTTTCTATGGAAATGTACCATTTATTTATTTTATTTTATTTTATTTTATTTTATTTTATTTTATTTTATTTTATTTTATTTTATTTTTTATTTTTTTTACCATTTATACACACAAAAACATGTATTTGCATGTAAATTAAAAATAGTAATAGTTTTTATTGTAGAAAGAAAAATCACATTTTAAAAACGGTCTAAACATAAATGGCACACTGTGAAAGCTCCTTTCAACTGGCTTTCTCAGCTTGTCTACATATCATATATAAATAAAGTTACTACTGTAAATAAAACATGTGTATTTTCAATAAATAGATGGACTCCAGAGGGTTAAAAAAAACTTTAACGCCCGTTTTTCTCAGTTTTACCCTTTACATAGTTACTGCAGTTAGACTTTGTACTGCTGCCCTCATATAAATACATTTCACAAGTGAACCAAAGCAACAATAGAATCAAACAGTCACAAATATCCAAAGACAATAGATAGGTGTCATGTAAAAATACATTCATCCTCTAAAAGTGGGATGCAAATTTTGCAACAGAGACAAGCAGCCCATCCCCCATGTGACACCCTGTCGATTCACCCAGTTTGTCCAAATAAAAGCTTTCTGTCTGCTCCCCCGTGGGCACAGAGGTGTAAACAATTAGGCCAAGTCACATGCTGATGCCTGCTAGTATTATTATGGTAATGACATCAGGAGTTTACTTCACCCCACTGGTCCACTTGACAAAACAAAGAGTGACTGGGGAAGGCATGAATTAGGTACCTGTATCTCTTGTTACCACTCAAAACAAGCAGCTTTAACGAAGAATCAGCAGTTTGCAGCAGAAGCATGTTCTTACGAGTGAAAACCTAAATAACAGCAACCAGTTCGGCAGGTTGTTTCTCTCTGTCTTTAGTTTAGACATACACAGGGTTTCTGTCCCTTCTTGTTCACAGCTTCAGGGGAAATACAGAGCTGAGCTTCTGTCGGTCACATTTGCATGCTATTTTGGCCCAATTTGACTGAGAAATAATCTTTTGTTTATGACACAGATGTGGTTTTTAGTGATACAGATATCTGATACGAACCAACCAGCAAGCCCAGGAATACTGTGTATTATATCATAAAAATAAACAGCCTTTTTGGGGTGGTTCATGAAAAATCACTGGTATAAACGTTATCTTCCAGCTTGTTTGTGGTGACGACAGGCTTCTTCATACGTCCTGGTGCAAGTTCCACAATGGCTGTAACATTTAAAGTACGCTGCAGTTCCAAGTCACTCGCCAACGTACTTATTCTAATTTAAATAAAGAAGCATATAGAAAAACTGTATTACAGTAAGAAAATTGTTTCTTTGGAAGTGGCTGTCTTACTGTGGAAGAATTATCTCCGGTTCTTATTTTTGTTGTCAGTACTTTATCCATTTTTCTTATCTAAATCTAGTAACAGTGGAGGTGGAATGTAATAACTAAGGCCGTTTTACTACCACTAACATTAGGGCTGTTTCAACCTGGTCTCACAGGAATCCGTGAAATAGCCATGGATTTGCTTAACTCAAAATCTGTGGAATAGCCACGGAATCACTCAAATTTCTGTGAAACTGACACGGATTTCGCTACAGCGCAAGTTAATGACAGTCATATCCCGTGGCTATTCCGTGGCTATTTTTTCCTATTGGTTTGTTCCAAGTTACGTGACTTTCAAGGTTCCCGCGGTCAGAACAAAAATCATGGCGGACAGTTCTCTCATTTTTAGTGAAAAAATCAATACTTTGAAAAATGGATTTTGATGACATTTCTAGCGAGAAATATATGTTTTATTTTCTAAATATTCACTCAGTGAATGTACATAATCACTTTGTCCAAAGATCTCGCCAGAAAAACACGATCCGCTGTGTTTTATTTTGAAATCTCCCTGATCCTCTGTGTATTTAACGGATCAAACCTTGGCCCATTACATGCCTTGTGTCTGAGGTTGATTTGCTGATCAACATATTATTCTGTTGCAGCGGGAGACACTAATGTTCTCCCCTGAAAAAAGCCTGGTTACTGATTGGATAGATCGCTAAGCGGGATGTGACGTACATGTGGCGTCGAGTACTCTACCCGACAACAACACGCGCCATTTGTAAAAGCCAGCGAAGCACTGTTGCCAACTTAGCGACTTTGTTGCTATATTTAGCGACTTTTCAGACCCCCTTAGCGACTATTTCAAGAAAGTGACTGGAGACAAATCAATCAACTTTTTCTGGTGTTATTGGAGACTCGTTCTTACTCTTCTTAACGAGCCACGGGGGCCAGGGCAGCAGCACAGTCCTCCTGCAGCAGTCTCTCCCAGCTGCAGAGCCGGAGGGGATGTTAACCCCTTAGTGTCCAGTCTGCAAATAGCTAATAGGCTAACAGTTAGCTCTGTAGCAGTACAGTGTGTATGTGCTGCTGCTGCAGGAGGTGTTCACTTAGCGATCTCTGTTTGTTTACAACAAGCACCGGACACTGTGTGCACAGTTAGCGATGCCGGAGACGCTGTGCATAATTAGCCATGCTGGTTTGTTTATGATCAGCTCCTGTGTTTAATCCGTCGCGTATGTGACATATGGTCGAAAACCATACGTCACCTCCGGAGTCTTTTTGACCCTCAGAGAATTTAACTATTAAAACAAGATAAATTAAAGCTGCAAGCAGCGATGAACTGGCCCGAGCAGAGTGACCTGCAAAATATTTGTTTCTTACCAAGATAAAAAAAAACCTTTAGATTTAGAAGTGTTAGATATTTATCTTGTTTTAAGAGTTAATTTCTTATTTTAAGTGTTCAACATGCTTATTTCTAGATTTAATAATCTTAATTTAAGAAATTTTATCAAGTGAAATTATCTGTCCATGCCGCAAGATAATTTCCCTCAGATTTAGTGTTTTTATCTTATTTTTAGACAGTGTGAGCTTACAGTAGTATAATGTTGATGCATTTCTACTTATTTTATTTCTACTAGTGACTCCATATTACTATACATGATCCATAACTTACTGCTCTTAAAACAGATGTCATCTAAAATGGTGAAATAAAGATACAATGGTAGAAGAAATGTGGCACAACGAGCTAAAATGCTAGAAATACTGTAGCAGCAAATGTTGGCAATCCCAGTAGAAGTACAGGACGTTGAGCAACTTTGTGCTCAGAACAACATGGAGGCTTAACAGCTTTAGGTTTTTCTTTATGGCAGGCCAAAAGGGTGCCAAGATAAGTGATTTAACTCTATGGAGTCTGGGGCTATTTTGTCCACTTTTTAATCCTTTGTTTAAATGCCATGCTGGTATTTTTTTTTTCAGCACAACCTCACCTATATGACCTAATAATAATAATTGATTCTTTATTCTGACTTACTGGATCAACATTTTGAACCAAAAAGAAACAAAGAAAAACCAACATAAATGTTATCTTGTGATTGTGTGTCATCCTGTCATCCAACTCTGGTTTTTATTCTAGGGGGACTCTTTTATTTGTGTCTTGTGTGTTTAGTGTAACAATTTTGATTATTTTGTGTCTTTTTTAGTCATGTTGTGTCTTTTTTGGTCATTTTGTGTCTTCTTCTGTGTCTTTTTTTGGTCATTTTGTGTCTTTTTTGGTCATTTTGTGTCTTCTTCTGTGTCTTTTTTGGTCATTTTGTGTCTTTTTTGGTCATTTTGTGTCTTTTATAGTCATTTTGTGTCTTTTTTTGGTCATTTTGTGGTCATTTTGTGTATTTTTTAGTCATTTTGTGTCTTCTTCTGTGTCTTTTTTGGTCATTTTGTGTCTTTTTTGGTCATTTTGTGTCTTTTATAGTCATTTTGTGTCTTTTTTTGGTCATTTTGTGGTCATTTTGTGTATTTTTTAGTCATTTTGTGTCTTCTTCTGTGTCTTTTTTGGTAATTTTGTGTCTTTTTTGGTAATTATGTGTCTTTTTTTAGTCATTTTTTGTCTTTTTTAGTCATTTTGTGTCTTTTTTGGTAATTTTGTGTCCTTTTTAGTCATTTTGTGTCTTCTTTTGGTCATTTTGTGTCTGTTTAGTTCTTTAGTCCAACATAAAATGTGATTTTGAATCTTTTTTTTACTTTCAAAACACTATCATGCTCAATGAAGAATTTTAAAGGTTGCAAATCTAACATATAAGAGGGTTCCATCCAGTTCTATCATTTTATACAAAATATATTTGTCCTTGTCTCCAGTTTTACTTGGTATATCATCATCAAACTGAAACTGGCCTGATTTGATCATGGAAGTTTTTACACGACCACTGACCTGAAAAGCAACGAGCAAAGCTGCGGTTTTGACTTTACATTTCTTTGTCCTTTCTTGTACAACTGGCTTTGCAGGACGTGAAAATCAGCATGTAGTAAAAGAATGTCCTGCAGCTCTCTGCGGGAGTGTCTCTGTAAAGACACTGTATTTACAGAGCAGAGGGGGGTTGGAAAGGCGTTAGGTAAGTCTCAGATAACAATGCTGTTGTTGTGTTGAGTATGGGGGAGCCCTTCCATCACAGCTGCTGCCTGTTGCTGCTCTTTTCCCTCCATTTCACTCTGTTGTTTTCCCTCTCGGGTCGTAAGAACGCTGGAGGAGAGAGCGGGGCCCAGAGGAGACCACTGGCACTGCAACAACTGCTCAGTCTTTGTTTTAATGCACACAGATATGCAATAATGCAATAATGCAAGGCAAGCTCATGCTTTTTGTGTGTAATAAAAATGATTAAGCCTCATGAAAGTATAGATAGATAGATAGATAGATAGATAGATAGATAGATAGATAGATAGATAGATAGATAGATAGATAGATAGATAGATAGCCCCAGCACGTCACAACATAAAAACGAAGCAGTATGGAGCCCTGCTGTCGCCTTCTCTCTAAAGTTTCCATGTCCAATTTAATGCATCAACCCTTTTTTTCAGCAAAGCTAAAAAAAAACACCTTCAAGTGTAGTTGGGTTTTTTTTTGCAGAGATTTTTCTAATTTTGCTGTGCGCATTCAGCATTTTTAATGCAATCTTTTGTGTTTACTGTTTTTTGTGTGTTTTTTTGTAATTTTTAAAAAATGTTTTAATGTGTTTTTTGTAATTATTTTGTGTGTTTTTATTTGTATTTTTGTGTGTTTTATTTATGTTTTTTGTATTTATTTTTTTTGTATTTTTTTGTATTTTTGTATTTTTATTTTTTTGTGTGTGTTTTCAAGAGTGTTTTTTGTAATTATTTTTGTGTTCAACATGTTGATCCAGTAAGTCAAAATGAAAATAATAATCAGGTCATATAGGTGAGGTTGTGCTGAAAACAATGATACCAAAAACTTCTAGTAAAGATCTTTAAGTGGTTTATACAGACAACATAGCCCCAGACTCCAAAGGGTTAAGGAGTAGTATTCCAGAGCAGAATAAATATGAATATACAGTATAAAATATTGGTGTCGTGAAACAAATAAGGTGCAATGAACAGAGTGCATAAAAAACACAGTGCATATAGTGACTGTATGTAATGCAGCAGACTTGTATCTGTTAGTGTACAGTGTGATGGCATGTGGCAGGAAATACTTTTTATATCTGTCCCGAGTGTCTCCGAGGTAACTGGAACAGAAACATTGGCATAATCCTCAGAGGAGGGAGACAGGATGAAGGTAAAGGTGACCTCATCCAAAGCCTCTTTGACAGACAGAGGGCAACTTGTTCATTTATCTTCAGTGTGATGCCACATGCCATCACACTGTCCAATAACACATAATAGTCTGGTTCACTACATACAGTCGCTATATGCACTTTATGTGTTTTTTATGCACACTGTTCATTGCACCTTATTTGTTTCACGGTACCAACATTTTTATACTGCATATTCATATTTATTCTGCACATACTCCTTCTTTAGACACTTTATTTTTTATTGTATTTTTATACTTTATTGCTGGAAGTATGCCTAGGTTGTTCTTTTTATTTAATTGTGCTGTTATTGTCTCTGTGTGTAATGATGCTGCTACATTGTAATTTCCCAGCTTGAGATAAATAAAGTCTATCTATCTATCTATCTATCTATCTATCTATCTATCTATCTATCTATCTATCTATCTATCTATCTATCTATCTATCTATCTATCTATCTATCTATCTATCTATCTATCTATCTATCTATCTATCTACGTTTGTGTTGTTTCAGTTAGAATATAAGATTATTAAACAGTATTTAGTGAAATATTTACGGGTCAAAGTTGACCCGTAACACCATAGATGTTACTATAGTTTTTTATTTATTTATTTATTTATTTATTATTGTTATTTTTTCTTCTTCATTGTTGGAATCTTATTTTTGAATGAGTTTTATTCATGCTTGTTCTTTCAAAGCACTTTGTGAACGCTGTTTTTAAAGGTGCTATACAAATAAAATGAATAATAAAAAATAGTTAATGTAAAAATAAAACATTAATTTGAGATGTCAGGTAACATAACAACCGGTTATCTATATTCTCCACTCACACATATGCAACTTGTCAGTGGCTGCTGGTTAAGTCCTGTAAACCAGGAAGCAGTGAGAGCGTCCCAGTAAAGCAGCCATGGGTCAAGGTGGTGCAGTATGTGCTGCAGCAGGTAGATGACGGAGATGACTGCCAATGGATCATCTCTCTCTCTTACTAAGTGGATTTCTCCCATGCAGTGAATGCAGTCTTCCCATATGGAGCAGCGGGTAAAGCCAGATTACACCAGTGTGTGTGAGTGTGTGTGTGTGTGTGTGTGAGGGGCTCCAGGAGCAGCAGAGTTCACAGCATGAACCTGCAGGAAAATGAAGGACAAATGTTACATTTCATCTCAGTACAGTATCAATAACAATAGAATATATTTTCTTTTATGTTAAATTATGATCTTCCATATTAATCTAAAGATTGTGAAGACGTTTTTGTCAGTTTTCCTTTTTTCACAGTTTAATATATTGTACTTCAATGACTTTTGTTCTGCAACTACACTTTGTCAAAAATGAAACTTAATTTAAAGCAAAAAAAAAAAAAGCAAAAAAATATGTTTTGCGTTTTTTATTATTTATTGAACTCAATAATCAGCCTCTTGTGCTGTTAGTTACACAGCAGCCACCTCTATAATGTTTACGTTATAGACTTATTAGATAGTGTATTCAACCTTCCTCTTGTGTTCGGGGCGCCACCGACTCGTTTTAGGTTTTAAATGCATAAAAGTACCACACAACTTTTGCTTATTGCATCAAGGCTTTTTGACGTTATCAGGAACTTATTTAGACAAAATTAAACAAAAAAATCTATTTCACTAAATTATAGAATGCCCTGGAGAAATTATTATAACATTTGTGTTGTTTCAGTTAGAATATAAGATTATTAAACAGTATTTATGAAATATATATATATTTATTTTATTTTATTTTATTTTATTTTATTTTATTTTATTTTATTTTATTTTATTTTATTATTTATTTATTTTTCCTCTTCATTGTTGGTTTCTTATTTTTGCATGAGTTTTATTCATGCTTGTTCTTTCAAAGCACTTTGTGAACGCTGTGCTATATAAATTTAAATAAAATGAATAATAAAAAATTGTTAATATTAAAATAAAACATTAATTTGAGATGTCAGGTAACATAACAACCTGTTATTTTATATAATTCTCCTGAGGATTTTTTTTAATGATTTTTTTTTTAAATATTGAAAACGAGAGGTAAACTGTCAAAAAGGCCCAGGGGGCCACACAAAAAATATTCAAACTAATCTTTTAATGTATGAGGAAGCCTATCGAGGTCACCAAGAGGTAAGAAACAAATTAGATTATAAATAATTGTTTTAAGGGTATTTTTGGATCATTTAACCGTTAACATAAGAGATAGTAACAGAAAGCAAACAGAAGAGAGAGGTTAACAGTTTAAAAGTTAATCTCTATCTATTCTGCAGGTTAGTGTACATGATTAAACCTACTTTCTTGGTAAGTAGCATTCTCTCGTCCAGGGGTCGGCAATTCATTTCCCCAAGGGGCCACATGAGATACTGCGGTTGCGGAGGGCCAGACAAATACTCTGAACTTAATTCTGCTCAATATTAGTTCCATCGCTTTATAAAAAGCAGTAAATTATCTGGTTTTGAGCTGCTACTGATAAGAATACATGTTATGATAAGACTGTTAATGTGGAGTAAATCAAATATAGCAGTAAAAACAGTAAAAACTCCAATCATTATCGCACATTTCCATTTATTTAAAACACAACATACATTCAAACCATAAAAACAATATAGAGCATGAATGTTTTGCAGTAAACCAGCAATTTATTAGTGTTTTTCAGTTCTTTTTTTAGTGAGAAAGCTCCAGTCTGTCTCATGCTTGAATGTCTTGAATTGTTAAAAACTCTACATTTTGCGTCAACTTTTCTTTCTTTTTTTTACCATGAGATGCCATTTTAGCAACAAGGTAATTCATATGCATGCACGCACATACGTAAATTCCCTACAAAATAAAAGCACTGCAATTGTATTGGTTTCTATGTCCTCACGCGGGCCAGGCAGGAACAGCCAACGGGCCGGATGTGGCCTCCGGGCCACCTATTGCCCAGGTCTGCCCTAGTCCCTGTGGCCTGTGGGTAATAAGCGGACTACAATTTCTCTTGTGGTAATCTTCTTTAATCTACACCAATATAGTAGGAGACACCGACGCTCAACTTCACTGTCTGCATTCTCAAAGCACTCTTCAATCAGCTGCTGCTCATGATGCACTCACCTGTCCTCATGCAAAACAATGCTAGGGAGGAACCTAAATGACTCCTGACCATGTTTACTCCATGTTTATTTGCATATAGAGCATCGAAGCGAGAGGCGATCACTAGTGGAGACGTATTGTGATGCAGGTGTGAACAGCAGACAGACTGAAAGCTGTGATGAGATCAACAGGACACATTTAACAGCAGCTCCAACAAGTCTGTGGAGGAGGAGACATCAGATAGTAATCTAACTGTTACACATGTGATTATATCTGTTAAATAAAAGTCAAAGGGCTAGCAAAAAAATGTAATAAAATAAATTTTAAAAATCCCTGAAATATATAAATGTGGAATTATAAAATGAAAGTCCCCCATAGAAAAATAAATGTGGAATTATGAAATTAAAATTGAATGATAAATAAATAAATAAATATAAAAAGGTCAGAGGAGTTTTTCAGACAATATATCAGGAATTTATTTAAAAAATTAAAAATAATAAATAAATGTGGAATTATGAAATTAAAATTGAAGAATGAAATAAATAAATAAATGAATAAATAAATGAATGAATGAATAAATAAATAAATAAATAAATGAATGAATGAATGAATGAATAAATAAAAACAATAAAAAAATAAATAAAAGGTTAAAAAGGTCAGAAGAGTTATTCAGACAATATATCAGGAATTTATTTTTTAAAAATAAATAAAAATAAATGGGGAATTATGAAATGAAAATTGAAAAATTAAATAAATTAAATAAATTAAATAAATAAATAAAGGTCAGAAGAGTTTTTCAGACAATATATCAGGAATTTATTCAACAATAATAATGAATTATATATAAATAAGAAACAAATGTGATAAATTAAATCTTGTGCCGTTTTTAGAGTAATCTATGGAGTAGTATTTGTAATGTATAGAGTAGTATTTGTAATGTATAGAGTAGTATTTGTAATGTATAGAGTAGTATTAGTCCAGTCAGCAGTGAGGAGTGTGTATCAGTGTGTATCAGTGTGAGGAGGGGCGTGCCCCTGACCTGCCTGCCTTTAACAGTCATTTACATGTGAGAGAGGCGGAGGGAGGCTTGCCCCTGTGGCAACACCGCTTAATAAGCTCAGTAACAATAAACCTTAGTCGGCTTGGAGCATTGATTAGCCAACAGCTGACACGACAAAAACAAATCCCACAATGACGATTAATGCACGCTCTGAAGGCGGGCCTTTTTTTGGTGGGGAAAGCATCACATTGTGAGGTCATATCTTCCTCTAAATAATAAAGGGCCAATGGAACGGAACTAATCTGTGGTGCACAGAACGAAATGAAACAAAAGGACGCCCAAGGAGTCAAAGAGGCGACACAAAGAGGAGCATGCACGATGAGTTATGAGCGATGATCTCTGACACAGGCTCTGGTGGCAGCAGAGGCCTCTGAATTACTCCATTACAGGCCATATGCAGGGGATCAGAGGGGCGGCTGGGCCCGACCCTCCCCCACTATCTACTTCCTGTTTTTCATGGTTGTCTGCTCGCTTCTCCCTATACAATACCAGCTGTGTCTGGAGACATTCCAGCTCATACTATACCGCTACCCTCATAAAACCATGACTGTGTGCCAGAGGAGCCTATACAGGGCGGAGCGGACACAGATCACACTGCCATCTTCTTCTCTGCTGCATCATAAGGAGATCTGCTAATCAGCAGGCTGACACACTAAAGGCCCTTTTGAAATGCTTCAGCTGCCAATTAGTTCCCCAGCTTCACTGGACGCTTTTTGTTATTCTTAACCAGCGTTTACACTGGAAAAGTGAGAGAAGAGCCAACGTGAAATCATGTGATATAGAATGGTTATTAGGGTAGCTACAGTGAAATAATATAAATATACCACAGGGCTGGTTGGAAAATACAAAATAAGACATTGATATTGGCTGCCAGTGAGAAATGAGAAGTACACAGTGTCCATAAAGTCTCTTTATAATTTAAAAGTGTGTCTACAGTATCAATAACAATAGAATAATTTTTATTTTATGTTAAATTATGATCTTCCAAATTAATCTAAAGATTGTGAAGATGTTTTTCTCAGTTTTTCTTTTTTCACAGTTTAATATATTGTACTTTTGTTCTGCAACTACACTTTGTCAAAAATGAAACTTAATTTAAAGCACAAAAAAATTTAAAAAAAAGACATTTCGCGTTTTTGATTATTTATTGTACTCAATAATCAGCCTGTTAGTCACACAGCAGCCACCTCTATAATGTTTAGGTTACTTATTAGATACTGTTTTCAACTTTCCTCTTGTGTTGTGTGTAGTTCAGTGCCTGTAGGAAGTACGTATTCTTATAGTGGGAGATTTAGTAGATTTTTCAATGATGGCCAAATGAGGTTGTGTGTGAAAGTGGGATGTACAATGAGGTGTAATACTCTTGCGTAGTGTTAATATACAAAGTGTATATTGGGTAATACATGGATGTACATTGAGATATAAAGAGACACAGAAATAGTTATTTTAAGAAAAAGAAACTTCATTCAACATGGTTAGACATATATACAGACACAGATATAGGAGGGAATAAGTTTACATGCAGCACAAACAGATGGATGTGAATAACAGGATTTGCACATTACATGCAGACCACTACAATGTCTGCAACTCCATAAAACAGTTACTTTTCATAAGGTACCACACCATCCAGCACATACACATCGAACATTGATATTCGCTGGTAAAATATTCAAATATTATGGAAAATCGAACCTTGTAGCCACTTTAAAACTCCTAAAGATAGGTAGGCTAAATAGACTTACAGATGAGATGAGTCAGGGTGTAAATCCAGAGTGAATTGTGTTACTGACCAGGTGTAGGCCTATCACACAATGGGGCGGAGCTCCCCTAAGAGGCGTCCGATCGGAAACAGTGCAATGCTGCAACACGTAATGATATTTTTAAAAATGGATTCAAAAATCTTCAAAATCGAGGATGCACACCTTCGTGCCATGCACAAGGCACATATGAAATCTGAGGTCAGTCTGACTAACGGTCAGAGAGATATGAACTAGACACACACACACACACAGACACTTCTTGCTTTATATATAGATTATTCCAAAAGGAAATTGATGATATATCTCAATTATATTTGATGTATGTACTCAGTGGTTATCAAAGTTTTTAATCACATTGCATTTATGTATTTCAGGTACTCTGCTCATGAAACAGGTAGTGTTGAATGAACCCCTATAAAAAGGGCTACTCCTCAAGAGATGTGTATTGAAATCTTTCTGTGGGGTTATGTTAAAGATATCGCACATCGAACAAATATACGGGACATCACTGACCTAAAGCAGAAGATCACTGATGCCATGGCAACCATTGATGATGAGGCTCTGCTACAGCGAACACGGCAAGAAATCGAGTGCTGTCTTGATGTGCTTCATGAAGCTAATGGTGCCCATGTAGAGGTGTCTTCAATGAGGCAGAAAACTTAAATATCTACTCCATTTTGGAATCATTTCCACATAATTGTCTGTTAATTTGCTTTTGCAATACATTTTTTAAGTTGTAAAGAGATTTTATACTATTTAACGTATAATTTCTATTATTTTTATGTTTAAATTAGTATATATATCCAAAGCAAATTAGTATATATATCCAAAGCAGACCATGGTAAGTACAATTACTGCTTTGGTTTTGAGTTGGATTTTGGAGTTACTGCAATTTTTATATAATCATTTCTTTGAAATAAAGCAAAATTTTAATCCAAAAACTTTCTCACAAGATAAAACAGACATCAAGGAGTTCATTTTTATCTAAAACTCAGTTTCGACCAAAAATATAGTTGCTGCAATTAGGCTTTGTAGGGCAGAATACGTGTCACAAAACCATCACAGGTTAACCCTTTATCAGTCAAAGAACTATATTTGGTAATTTCAGGTAATATTTTGAGAAAAAAGTTTACTAGATTAAAGTGGCAAATTTACAAGAAAAAAATCGCAGATTTAAGAGATTTAAAGTGGCAAATCTGTGCGAAAAAAGTTGCAGATTTACGAGAAAAAAGTGGGGGGAAAAAGCAACTTTTTTCTCCCAGATTCACCACTTTAAATCTCATAAATCTGCACATTTTTTTCTCGTAGATTTGCCACTTTAATCTCGTAAACTTTTTTCTCAAAATATTATTTTCGTATGTTTTTTTACACATTCTGGCAGTATGTAATATCCTCCAATATTCTCTAGGGTTGAAATGTGGAATTTGCAAGTATTTCAATGAGTGCCCTATTAAGGGTTAAAGTTGTTCACCGGGTTCATAAGTTCATACATAAAAACATGAACATGTATTTAAAATGTCTGAAATACAGCATGTTGTATTGAACATGGTCCTACAGTGACCTCTAGTGGTTCAGATGGAGAACATCACTCAGTCAGTAAATTTGCTTATTCTGTTGTTTTGATGTATTTTTCAGTTTAAAGGTGCAGAATGGTTTCGTCGTACAGTGACGTTGTTGTTATACAGCAGAGTCCAGATGACCTTGGTGGTGATGAGCGTGTTGCAGCCGTCCCACTGACTCTCATCAGTCTGTATCACAGGTCCACAGGCCACAGACCAGCAGGAGTGTGAACTCTGAGCTCCTTCACTCACCAAGCTGCTGCTGCTGCTGCAGGGCCACAGGAGGAGCTGGAGGTCTGCACCTCCACTCTGAGAGAGGAACAGACACAATGTTTGATCAACTTGTAAAGTAAATCCCCAACAGCCTATAAAGAAAAGAAAATTATATCTTCAGAAAAAAACAACAACAACAAAAAGATTGAATCCCCTAAAATAAATACATTTGTTGTCTTTGAAGTCTCTGAATAAATGCATGAGGAATTCTGAAATGAAAATTGGATTAAAAAAATAAAAATAAAAATAATAATAATAAAAAAATAAAAAATAAAATAAAAATAAATAAATAAATCAAATTCCCTGAAGTATATTGATGTGGAATTGTAAAATAAAAGTCACCCCCCCAAAAAAAAATGGAATTATGAAATGAAAATTGAACTATGAAGTAAAATAAAATAAATTAAATTAAAATAAAAAAATAGAATAAAAGTCCCTGAAATATATTGATGTTGAATTGTAAAATTAAAGTCCCCTAAAAAGATAAATGTGGAATTATGAAATGAAAATTGAACTATGAAGTAAAATAAAATAAAATAAATAAAATAAAATAAAACAAATTAAATGAAATAAATAAAATAAACAAAAGTCCCTGAAATATATAAATGTGGAATTATAAAATAAAAGTCCCCTGAAAATCAATAAAGAAACAAAATTACATTTATTTATGGGCAATATTTTTTTGCCTCTAAAAAAAATTTGCCTATAAAAAAAAAAATTCATATTGATTTTAATGGCATTCTATATCAATGAAGTTTTATATTTTTTTCTGTTAAAAATATCCATTTTGGTAGTAAGTTCTACAAAACCATTATAAAAAGATGAGATAAAGAGATTTCTCTGTTTAGGGTAAAACGTCACATGTACAGCCATCAGAAAGTCACTGTATAATAGCTTTGAGACCCACTTCTCTCTCCTGTCTCCAGGAGGAGGTCAAAGGTCACGTCACTGTCACACTATCTTCAGCAAGATGTTTGCCGTCTTCCTTTACAACATAGTGAACAGTGAATTGTTCTTATGTATGAAATTTAAATTGCTCTTTAAAGAGCGGAGGTTTAGTTTAGCTCTTGTTTTAAGTTAAGTTAAGTTCAGGATCACTCACTCAATTTGAAAACATCTTTAGAGGCAGCAGCTTACAACAGATTCTCCTGACTTGTAAATTCCTGAGGTGTAACAGGAATTTAAAGCCTCTGAAAACTTGGCTCCAAATCTTAAAGGTGCCCTCTGGAGTTTACTTGTACATGAACAAAAGCTAAGTTTATATTCAGTGTTTCTTATCAAAATGTGTCTTGAGGTCTAACATGTAAAAAAACGTGATACATTTTAATAAATATGTTGCATCCTGCACGTCTACATCCATCTTACTGCTTGAAACTCTTCTTTTGTGACACATTACTAGACTTTTGTGTGTATTACTGCCACCAGCTGTTGACAAGGGGAACAGCATGAGCACAGTGCACATATAAATACATTAAAAACATTGCTCCATAGCACTACTAGTGGTCAACACCTTCATGAGTACATTTATGTATTAGGACTAAAGCAACAACGTATCTATATAAAGTATTGTATCTGTAAAGAGTTTAACCCTGAAAAACTATGGTTTAATCAGATTTTTGAGGGGACACTAAGCAACCATCATCTGATTCTGATTTAAATGTTCCTTTCTGATTGGCCTAAATGACATCATTCAAACTTTAACTTCAAACCGTTAAGGTGAGCACAGCTGTGCACCCTACAGCTGCTCTACACAGAGCTTCCTGACAGATTGCCTCTCTGTGTGATCTCTCAGCTGCACAGCAGGAGACAGGAAGCTCTTCAGGGTCTCCAGAGTTCAGCAGATCACTGGGATACAGCCCTGGGGGACACCTTCACTGTAACAAAAAACAAAAAAAAAACAATTAAAAAAATCAGTAAAGAAAAGAAAAACAGTTTGGCAGTTGCCTAACACTTACCATCAATTAACATAATAATAATAATAATAATAATAATAATAATAATAATAATAATAATAAAAATAATAAACTTTATTTATAGAGCACTTTTCAAAACAAAATGTTACAAAGTGCTGAACAGCAAGTGAAACAAGCATACAAGACAGAAACAAGCACATACAAAAAAAAAAAAAAGTACACCCTTTCCCCTTTACCCCCAGCTGCCTGCCCCCAGTGCAAATTAGATAGGACAGTAAAGACATGTTAAAATGAGGTCGCCCTCGACAATGGGCAAACTAAAACTAAAGAAACAGATAAACAATGACATTTTGCCACTTGTGGTGCTGAGTCACGTGACGTGTGGTCATTGCCTTGCCCCCCTTTAGACAGTCAGATCACTGTCACAGAGGTCAGGTCCCGTCAAGTGACAGACACGTTATGTTTTGATATTTCGCAAGATGAAACGGCCGTCAAAGCTCTCCAGTGCTCAGTATCAAAAGAGAAGAAAAGAGGAGGAGGAGGAGTCCCAATCTTTTTCTAAATGACGTTTTGTGTGGAGACGTTTCATTTGTATTAGCTTGCTAGCTAGGTTAAAATAAAGCAATGCTAGCTTAACACAGTTCAGCATATTTTTTGCGTGGTTTGCACTTTCATTGTTTCTCTTGTCTCTAAATGTATTAACGGTCTCCAGCTGTGCTTCTTTGCAAATTTACTTGTAAGTTAATAATTCTATAGACAGACAGTTGTATTATATAGCCTGGTTGGCACCATGGGCAAACAAAAACGGGAGTTTCTACCCTCCGTGAAACAGCAAGCGGAGCTGCTCAACACCAATGGATCTCTCCTAGGGCACCAAATGGGCTAGAGCCGGCCCTGGTTGTACCAGGCATTAAAATGAACAAGAAATTGAAGAAATCAAGGACGGTCTAATCATTTTTCCATGACATTATGTGTCAGTATCAGGCAGTAAAAACTAGGGTTGTCAAAAGTATCAATACTCAAAAAAGTATCGATACTAAAACGTTGTATCCAGATACGATACTCATTTTCAAAAGTATCGATAGTATCTGAAGCTTGTTATCATAGTTGCAGTTTCTTTTTGCACAACCGTTTTTTATTATAAATATTTAACCTGTGGTTCTGTTAATTTTTACATGTTGCATTTTTCTTGTTAATAAAAATATTTCTGTTAAATTTTGGGGTCTTTGTTTTTATCCTTGCGGAATCGAAAATGGTAACAAGTATCGAATATTTTCCTGAGTATCGGTATCGAGTTAAATTTTTTTTAGTATTGTGACTCATTGACTCTGAACTATGAAATGATTGATGTGATAAGACGCACCTACCTGTCTGCTCCAGCAGCAGTCATAATGTCAGCCACACATTATGACTGTGGCTTGATAAAGGCTGGGCTTCAACGGTCGGACCTGAACTTTGCTCCCTGTGAGAGTTTCACAGCCTCAGGTAGAGTCCTGCTGCTCACCTGTTTCAGGAAGAGAAGCTTTGATCCGATCCACAGCGCAGCAGCAGGAGCACTCATGCAGTAAGTCTGTTTCACTAAATATGCTGTGAATTATACGTAATATTGAGTTATAGAGGTGGAGAGTTTCTCTACTCATATTATTTAAAGGAGTTTTGATGTGGAACAGCTATAAGGGTGTGGCGACAGTTTGTAGGGAGGAAGAAACACCTAACATGTCATATATGTTGGAATATGGAACCACTGACACATTTAAAAAAGGCCTAAAAACCTTTCTTTTTAAAAAGTTGTGCTATGGTTTTTAACCTGTTTTTAATGTTGTTGTACTCTGTAGCACTACACTGTAATAAATGATTCTGTAGTCATTTCATTTTACTTAATATATTTGATAAAATGTATTAAATATAAATGCGTCCTTGATTTTGAAGCAGTTGTTTAAGTAACTTTAATATAAAAATGTTTGAGATAGAATCTACTTATTTTGATCACATTAAATATAATCTTTATGTGTCTGTAATTCTGAATCAAGAGAATTTTGAATGAATCCAACACAATAGAATGACTCCGTTTTTAATTGACAGGCACTTCCTGTTAAGTTGTTCCTGTTTTTTTATAGTGTTTGCTTTTAACAATGAAAAGTGCTTTACAAATAAAATGTATTATTATTATTATTATTATTATTATTATTATTATTATCATCATTATTAACGATATAAACATGTGATTGCTACGTGAAAAACAGAAAGATTTAATTTATACTGAATTTCAAAGCAAAACAAAAAATGTAATCCTATCAGTCAGTATCTCAATCTGTTTTTTGGTCTTGTGTCATTAATTTGAGGTTTAACTCTCCACTATAGAGCTTTTCTTTCTTTTTCCTTGTTATTGTACCTGAAAAATCATTACAGTCTTTTGGAGATACAGTACAAGCATGTCTTATTATCTGGAGCCTTTTATGTTCTATGGTCCATATCCAATATAATGTTCACAAGGTTTTATTTTAATTTTGTTTAAATTGTTAATACCTTTTATATTTCTACTTGTTGATACAGTAAATTGTTAATACTTTTGATTTTTTTTACTTGTTTATTTGCTAATACCTCTTTTATGTCTAGTTTATACTGCTGTTTACTATTTTATCTTTTTTTGCTATCCACTTTGCTGCTGTAATTCTTGAAATTTCCCCGTTGTGGGACCAATTTAGGAAATATTAATCTTAATCTTTTCTGAACATTCAAGAGGACAACAGACAAACAGATTTTCTCTTAAGTGGCTTGTATTTTCCCTTAGACACAAACATAGTTTATGAGTGGTCCTCACCCTTTGGAGGACATATGTTTCTTATATAAATGACAAATTGTAAAGTGTTTTTTCATGAAGTCCAATGTGTTGCTGAAAATTCTCACAGCTGTCTCTCTTTGGATTTCCAGGATAAAAACTCTAATATGACTGTTTCCTGGAACTCACGGCCGAACCTCGTCCACATCTGTTTACTCCTGTGTGCAACTGGAGGTCAGCATTCATTTTTCAAATGATTATATAAAGTCTTTACCAACCAGGGGTGGAAAGAGTATTCAGATCTCTTACTTGACTATGATTGCCCATAAAGTTGGAATAGAATATTTTTTTTTACCTCTTTCCATGAAATGATTGTGACAATGTGATTTATTCTTGACAGATAAAGTGTATATTGTTATGGTCAGTGGTGGAAAAGTATTCAGATCTCTTCCTTACCATACCACACTGAAATTACTCCACTACAAGTAAAAGTTCCGCATTCAAAATTTTGAGGAAGTTATAGTACCAGCATAATAATACCAGCATGCTGATAAAAGTATCAGCATCAAAATGTACTTAAGTCACAAAAGTAAAAGTACCCGCTATGCAGAATGAACCCACTCAGATTGTATATATATATATATATATATATATATATATATATATACACACACACACACACACAGGCACACATTTAAACATAAAACAAAAGTATTGTGTGTAGTCTTGTATTTCTTCATTGTGTTGAATAGTGAAGACAAGAATATTTGAAATTATAAGTTTATTTGAAAGGGAAATCATTATCTAGATAGTGATTAAGTAAAAAAAGTGAGATAATATTATATTAAGACTATAACATAAGTCTAAAATACACAAATCTTTGAATAGAGTTGTTAAACACTTTTAAATACACTGATAGCAAAATCGATTTTAAAAATGTTTATTCACTGAAAAAAAATATAAAAGCTGAAAGAAGACATTGTAGTTACTGCACTCTGGTTTTGCATTACTATTAGAAGCTTTTACAGCAAAAAAAGAGTACAGTAACTACATTTTTGGGGTCAAATGTCAAATAAATCGTCATTATTTTTTAGCATAAAATTACATCATCAATACATGTAGAAATAAGTGTCACTTACCTACCTATTTGGCTGGCCAGTTAAAAAAACTTAAAGCAGTTTTTCTCAGTTTTACCCTTTGTTAGTTACTGCAGTTAGACTTTGTAGGGCAGAGCAGGTCAGACAGGTTTCTTGATAGTGATGAATTATTATTATGACCTTCTATTTTTACCTTATTAGCTGCTGCCTTGAAGAAAAACCCCGCCCCGGCCGAATCAAACTGTTGCAAATATTATCAGTCACGCTCATCAAAATGTAAACAGCCTCGCTCATTTTACACACACACACACACACACACACACACACACACACACACACACACACACACACACACACACAGTTGCTTACTCTTTAAGGATGCAACAAGAGAAAGGAACATAAGACGCAGATGAACTCGAGCTCAGCTTTAATGCTCGGCATGTGAAGGATCAGTCCAGATTAATGTTGTGTTTGAGTTTCAGCTGTCAGAAACCAACAACACTAAACCAGCCTCCTTTGTAGAAGTATTTACGTAGCTTGAGCAAAGTCAAACATGTCTCAAGCTCCAACAAAGAGAGTTATGTGCTTCCATTTCATTTAAGTCAGTGACACATGTTTGATTTGTATTTTCTCACATTGCATTGAATTGCATGATTAACTGACCTTGTTACTTTGCTTTTGCAGTAACTAGTGCAGTGCCCATAGGAAGTATGTATTCGTATAGTGGGAGATGCAACATAAGAAGTGAATAAAGCTAGGTTGAAAAAGTCTTGATTATAATGAAAAAAGGTTTCTTTGTGATAATGTAAATCTATGACAGGTATGGGTTTTTTTCACACAGCAATAAAGGTGTGTCCAACAACAAGATAAAAACACTAAATCTGAGGGAAATGATCTTGCTGCATGGACAGATAATTTCACTTGGCAAGATTTTCTTAAATTAAGATTATTAAATCTGGAAATAAGCATATTGTATGCTTAAAATAGGAAATTAACTCTTAAAATTAGATAAATTAAAGCTGCAAGCAGCGATGAACTGGCCCAAGCAGAGTGATCTGACAATTATTTGATTCTTACTAAGATAGAAAAAACTTTAGATTTAGAAGTGTTAGATAATCTATCTTGTTTTAAGAGTTAATTTCTTATTTTTAAGCATTCAACATGCTTATTTCTAGATTACTATGTTGGTTTAGCACAACAATTTCTAGATTTAATAATCTTAAGTCTTTATGCAAGTTTGAATGTCTGCTTTTTTCTAAAGTAAGTAATTTAGCAAATAAGTGTAAAAAAATGTTTTTCCAACACTATCTTTATATATTTTCAGACATAATAACACATATATACAACTACTGGGACTCCAAACATATGCCCCAAACCATGTAAAACAACACAAATAGTAAATATAAATCACTAACGAAAGAAGGAAACTTAAATACACAATTAAAAAAAACCCATTATAAATAAATATAAAATCAACCATACACTGCATATAAATGCATAAACAAATAAATTATAAAGTGGTCAGTCAACACCAGACAGACATTTTTCCAAAATGGGCTGCAGAGGGCTACTTATGGGTCATCCCCAGGTGTTTCCACCAAACCTGACAAGTCTTTGTTAGAAAAGAAAATTTCTAAAGGGGCCCCAGATGTTATCAAAAATATGTTGTTTACCCTTGATTGCATATGTGATCTTTTCTAAGGGCAGAGCTGCTGTTAATTCAGAAAGCCATTTACCTGTCCTTGGTCTATCCACCTCTTTCCAAGCTATTGCAATGACTCTTTTGGCCAACAACAGACCTATATCTAAAAATAATCGATGCCTCTTTCCTATGTTACAGTTAGCTGGGTAGATACCCAATAGGAATATTTTTGGATCTAAATGTAATTTTAAGTGTAAATTTAACCTCTTAAAACCAAAAGTCCACACAAACTTGGTGAAAGCAGTAACTACGCTGATTACAAAGATATGTGTCACATCACTGTGCGGCGAAAACTTGGCGAGCTAGCCCCCAAAGAGGGGGGGTCGCCAAAGTTTACAATGGTAAAAATGTGGGTCCCTCAAGACAAAGGTTGGGAACCACTGGTCTAACTGTCTGCCATGTTCTCTCGCCTCTTTTATATCCAGCGGTGTCAGGACAGTTCCAGCTGGAGCCGCAGAATCTAACGGTGCTACGAGGCTCTGATGCCCAGTTCAACGCCACGGTGCCAGGAGTCTGGGATGTCATGACCTGGAACGTCGGAGGATTTCTGGTCCTCACCATCCGTGTCTCCGGGGACGTAACGTCCTCCTCGGGACAGTTCTCTGCCGGGTTCTGCTCCATGGGGGACACCAGCTGTGTGGAGTTCACCATCCACAACGTGAGCCGCGGGGAGTCTGGGCCGGTCCTCTGCAGCGTGCTGGGAGACTTTGGATCAAAGACGGCACAGCTTTATGTTCAAGGTAGGGTCAATAACTTCTGTCACGCTGGAGCTAGATATATGTAATGACTTTGGGCAAAGTGGTGTTTGGTACTTTGAGAGACACGCGCTGCTTTGTGGCTCTTATTTGACCTCTGACCTCACTGTGGATGCAAAAAACACTGAAGGAAGTTCACTGCTGCAGAGTCTCAGTGATGCTGAGATTTATTCACACTGACTCTCATCCAGCCACCATCATGCTTAAAGCACCTATTTAACACGCCTGTGTTGTCTTATGCTACCTAAACATCAGAAGACTTTGAAAAGATTTGGAAACTATCAGCTCACACCTGCTCACATCTAAAGACAAGAGTTTAGAGTTTTTAGTCCCAGCCTAGTCTCACACTGAGATGATATATTTATAATATATATATATATATATATATATAAACACACACACACACACACACACACACACACACACACACACACAGAGTTGTGCTCATAATTTTACATACCCTGGCAGAATTTATGATTTCTTGGCCATTTTTCAGAGAATATGAATGATAACACAAAATTAAATTATTGTCAAACAACTGTGTTTACTCTTTTAAAATCATGAAATGAAACCATGAAACCAAGAAATCATACATTCTGCCAGGGTGTGTGTGTGTGTGTGTGTGTGTATATATGTATATATATGTGTGTATATATATGTATATATATGTATATATATAAAATCAGACGTGGTAAGTGAACTTACTGTGGTCTGCTTTAGTTTCGAGTTGGATTTTGCCGTTACTACAATTTTTATGTCATTATTTCTCTGAAATAAAGCAAAATTTCAATCTAAAATTTTGTCACAATATAAAACGGACATCAAGGAGTCTTAAAGGAGTTTTTAGTTATAACTCCATTTCGCCCCAAAAATATAGTTTCTGCAGTTAGGCTTTGTAGGGCAGTATACAGAAAGTTAAAAGGGTTAAAAATGTAGCTCAAAATATCTGAACACACTATAAAAAAGCTCCCAGTGTAGTTGTGGAGGAGCTGTAGTGACTATGGTGAACTCTGGAGGGCAGCAGTGAGCTCTGGCAGCAACATCTAATGAAAAATATTATCTGATGAACAAGATGCCAGGAAAGCTTTAAAGGCAGAATTAGAAAGGGGGAATAGTAAAACCTTCACACCAAGCCTCCTGGATGCCTTACACATATTCACAACACAAACTCACACACACTGTTCTGCCTGTCATCCACTAACTGGTACAGTGACAGCAGAAGGCCGGTCCAGGTCTCATTATCCATCTGTCTCCTTCACTGGGATGTTACATGGAGGAACTCTGTTCATTACAGTCAATGGAGAGGGACTTTTATCCATATTGACATAACATGCAGAAATATACAGGAAACACTACTTATGAGGGTGTGTGCGTGTGTGTGTGTGTGTGTGTGTGTGTGTGTGTTCTTGTACTTCCTACATAGTGAGGACCAGAACACGTTTTTAACCAATAGAGTGAGGACATTTTTGCAAAGTGAGGACATTTCGGCCAGTCCTCACTTCTTTAAAGGCTTTTTTGAGATTTCAGACTTTGTTTTAAGGGTTAAAGGTTACATGATAATGATAATTAACTGAAACTGTATTGTGTGGTTACAAAACTAACTAAAATTATAATGAAAATGTCCTTCATTTTCATCTTTGTCAACTTTTTTCATACATAATGAAGATGGATTAGACAAAGGAAATAAAGGCAAAATTAACTGTGACCTCTTTTAATCTCCCACCCAACAAATACCCCATTACAAAAAACTAAAACTAAAAGTAATAAAAACTAAACTAAAACTAAAGCATTTAAAAAAAATACTAAACTAAAACTAGCAAACTCACTCTAAAAACTAATTAAACTGAATTTGAACTGAATTTGAAAACAAAAATTCACAACCCAATTAAAACTAAAACTAATGAAAAATTCAAAAGTATTATAACCTTGCAAGGGAATTCACTATTATAATGAGGGCCCTCGCAAAGATAGAAGTACGAGTGTGTTTGTGTGTGTGTGTGTGTGTGTGTGTGTTCCATTAAATTAGTTTAGCACCCATTCCAGCTGATGCATTTCAACTGTTTGTTTGCAAGCTCAGCTCAGCTACTGAAGCTGTTAGCCGCCATGTTGATGCACCTCCAACTGTGTGTGTGTGTGTGTGTTAAACTTAAAATGTGTGTTTGTGCACTTGACGGTTGGATTAAAAGACTCTCCAAGGAGTCTCTGTTCAGTTTCTCTGGTAAAAGATGTAAAAATAACTAAAAAAAAGACACAAAATGACCACAAAAGACAGATTTACCATAATAAAGACAAAAAACTAACCAAAAAGTCATAAATAACCACCAACACATAAAATTACCAACAAAAGTCATAGGCATGTCTATGTGTCTGTGTGTGTGTGTGTGTGTGTGTGTGTGTGTGTGTGTGTGTGGCTCAGAGGATAACAACTTATTGTGCAGGGAGAAAGAGTAACTGCTGATGCGTCTATAAAGAGGGAAGGACAGCCTCATAAAACTTTTACAGCCTGCATCTCAAAACTGGAATTCAAATAAATATACAGGTGATTAAAAAGCAAATGCAACATTTTTTTCATTACTGAAACACATATTTGGTTTTAAAGCAGTGTGAGGTGAATACAAAAAGATGCATATACTGCACATTATAAAAATAAGATTAACTAAATAATGCATTTTATAAGCATTTCTTATAACAAAAAAACTTGCCTACAATATATCTATATATTTATAAATCATGTTACATAAGCTTCAGCACAGAGAGTTTGTAAAGGGTTTTTGTACATAAAGTTATCTTACTAACCCGGCCTGGTGCTGTGGGACTCTGTAGTTACAACATGATGTGTCATGAATATGTAATATATGACTGCAGGGATGCTTATCGTCGTGTTTATAAATGTAGTAGAAGTGGGACATGTTTTACATCAGAAGCTTAGAAATAAAGATGCAGGGCCCCGAGAGAAAAATGTCTGACAGCAATACTTTGAAAAGAGTTACTCTAATCTCTATAGACATGTTTCAAGTCAAGTCTACTTTATTTATCAATGCTGCCATATGTACAGAGGACATACTTATCTTATCCCCGTTGCAAACAGCAATAAACATGACATATAAAATATAAGTAAAAGATATAAAATATAAATGTAATATTAATATATACAAGCAAAAAGACATTGAAGAAAAGACAGTGGTAAATCTGCAAGATGTAAATAGTATAAATACAGTCACGGAAAAAATAATTAGACCACCCTTTTTCTTCAATTTCTTGTTAATTTTAATGCCTGGTACAACTAAAGGTACATTTATTTGGACAAATATAATGATAACAACAAAAATAGCTCATAAGAGTTTAATTTAAGAGCTGATATCTAGACATTTTCCATGGTTTTCTTGATAATGAGTTTGGTCATTATCAAGAAAAAAATTTAAAAATGCGTGCAATCTGTTGCCTCAATTTTATTGAGTAGCTATTGTTTATCTTTTTTTTACAGTGTACAAAGTATTACACAGGTACATTTATTTGGACAAATATAAAGATAACAACAAAAGTAGCTCATAAGAGATCATATCTAGCCATTTTCCATGGTTTTCTTGATAATAACCAAAATCATTATTATACTTATGATGATTTTCAGCCATTGTTTATAATTTCCCAGTGTTCACGTTTAGTATTGGAGCCAACCATCTAATGGGGACACTAGATGACTCAGTGCTGACTTCTCCTCTCCTCTGTCTTTATTTGTCAGAGAGCGGTTCGGTCAGCATCACAGGAGGAAACCTGACGGTGGTGCAGGACAAGCAGGTGGAGTTCCAGTGTGTCTCATCAGCCTGGTTCCCTGAACCGACGGTCACCTGGACCAGAAACGGTCGAGTGGTCAGCAGCGACCTGTACAACACCAGCAGCATGGCTGACGGAGACTCCTTCAACTCCACCAGCGTCCTCAAGTTCCAGGCAGTCAGCAACACCACGGTGGAGTGTCAGGCCACCGTGTCCACGCTGAGAAACCCAGAGTCCAGCTCCGTCTTCCTGGTGGTCGGTAAGAAGATCTCACACTATATATTATAGTATTTTTTTTTTATAATGTTGTGTCATGATTTTTCTTTTTGTTCCTTTTTTGGTAATTTTGTGACTTGTTTGTGTTCTTTATTTTTGGTAATTTTCTTCCATTTTTTGGTAATTCTGTGTCTTTTTAGTATTTTTTTGATAATATTGTGTCATGTTTTGTCTTTTGGTTCCTTTTTTGGTAATTTTGTTCCATTTTTTATAATGTGTCTTTTTTATATATTTTTTATAATATTGTGTTATGTTTTGTCCTTTTGTTCCTTTTTTGGTAATTTTGTGTCTTTTTTTGATGATTTTGTGTCTTTTTTTATTTATTTTTTTTATAATCATTTTGTGTCTTTTTTTTGTTTTGTTTTTTAGAATTTAGTGTCTTTTTTGTTGTATTTTTGTGTCCTTTGGGCATCTTTCAATCTGGACCTTATTTTGTGTTTCAGTTAATAAGTAACTAATGAGGACAACAATTTCTGAAATTGCTCCAGTATTGAGGGAGAGAGCTACAGTCAGCAGTGGTGAAACAAGCTAAAATGCAAACAGACACCACTGTGCACCAACAATGTACGCTCACTAAAAGTGTTGTTCTTGTCACTGACCAGTTCACACTCTCTGTGACCGCAAGGTACAACATCTTATTGAGGCCCATCCTCTATTCAGGCTGTAATGATGATTTAATGATCTTTCCCCACGCATTTCACATTTCAACATATGTATAAGAGAAATTAAATGTGCTGTTTCCATGGTGTTACAGTGAAAATTGTAATTGAATCTGCTGCTCTTGATGCTGGTCGTCCCTTCTGAAACAGTTCCCCAGCCCACTGACTGGACCGTGCTGATCGCTGTGGTTGTGTCCTTTGGAGGTTTTGCTCTGCTGGTTCTGCTCATCATTGGAATCATCTTCTGCTACAAACGCAGGAAAGAAAAAGGTGAGGCTCTGTTTTTTGAATCAGTCAAATACAACTTACACTGAACAGCAGTGATACTCAACGTACGGTTCAGGGGTCAAATCTGACCTTTAGACCTCTGAAGTCCAGGAGATTTTGTTGAAATTTGTCAGCTTCCTCTGCATTCGTTTCTGTCTCTGTTTAGCATCTTTCAGTCTGTCCTTACATCACATGCATGGCTCCTTTTTCTCCTCACAAACTTGGCTATCAGTCAGATTTTTCATTTTATTTTAATTAACAAAGTAAAAAGCTGCCAGGACCCAAAATACAAACAAAAGACACAGGTGTCTATGGAAATGTATGTTTTGTTTTTTAGCATTTATACACACAAAAATAGCAGAAAAAATAATAAATAATAAAACTACAAAACAGTCTATTTACATGTAAATTAAAAATAGTAATAGTTTTCATTGTAGAAAGAAAATTCACATTTTAAAAATGGTCTAGAAACATAAATGGCACACTGTGAAAGCTCCTATGATGAACTTTCAACTGGCTTTCTCAGCTTGTCTACATATTATATATCAATAAAGTTATTACTGTAAATACAACGTGTATTTTCAATAAATAGATGAACTCCAGAGGGTTAATAGGGTCCTCGTGGCCTTTCGACTGTTTTCTAGTTCACAGAGAAAATTAAAAAACACTGTTGCTCATAAAGTTGGAATAAAATATTTTTTACCTCTTTCCATGAAATGATTGTGACAATTTATTGTGTATCTTCTCAAAACTGTATTATTAACCTTTTGATTGTGATTACTGATGCATTTAAATAGGAATAAACAGAGGATTGTGTCTGAAAACAAAATTATTCCAACTTTATGGGCAACAGTGTAGATTCACAATGGCCAATATTTTTGTACTTTATGTAAATAAGCTGCCAGAATGCATAAAAAAACATTGAAATAGAGCTTGTTTATTAAGATGGCTGAGCCCAAAATGTCCTCATATCCTAGTAACACCGCTGCACACCTGGCCTGTGTGGGCCAGCTGCAACTGGATTATGAGCCTTTTAATGTATATTCATTTTATCTGACAAGAATGATTTATGTTTGTTCATTAATTGGCCCCTGGCTTCCTGTCACCTGTCGTTATGCAAAAGTGGCCCCAAGGCAAAGCAAGCTGAGTATCCCTGCTGTACGGTATATCACATATAAAATGAAACCACTGATCACAGTCTTCAGCAAGCAATTATTCACATTTACATGAGCTAATCTCTTATCTTACTATCCTCTCCAGAACCCAACTATCAAGATGAAATGAGGTAAGAAATCAAATATAAAAAATACATTACAGCATGTACACTGTAAAACCCAACTTGCTGTTTCAACTTAAATATTTGAGTGTCCATGCTGCAAAATAATTTTATGTAATGGAGTTAACTCAAATGAATCTTGCTATTTGACTCAATATTTAAGGTTAAAATTAGCCTGACTAACGCCAGACTAATCACAAATGAGATTAGTCTGGAAACCAGCCTTAAACCAGCCCAGTGGTTTACGATCCTCCAGAGCCGTTTATTGGGCACTACGAATGTCTATCATAAGCGTCTGTACGTAGCTCTTAGCCAATTGTATCAATTATACCAAATTACTTATGTAGAGCGTCAGAAATTGATGTTTACATAGCCAGACTAGCCCATCTCTACTTTGAAACTAAAATGCTCAATTCTGCTTCTGCAACGTTTTTCTGCAGCATGTTCCGACTCTGGCTGCTCTGTAGTTTCAGCTCACAGTCTACCGGCAGTGTTCAGCCACACATCCACTGATTTTATGGTCAATAGACGAGCTGCTGCGGGTCTCTGGGCGGCTCCGCTGTCCCCCGGCTCGTAGCCAGATCACCGTGGTTACAGCAGCGAGCGGTAGCGGGGCTAGTTGGTAAATTAGACTTTGGCCAAATCCTGTCGGAAGCAAGGCTAAACATCCTTTTAAAATAAACTTTCGCTCTTAGCTATTTAAAACGCCGCCTACAGCTAAATTGAAAGAGAGTTTCGCGTCTGCTGCAGCCATGTTGGATCCGTAAGAAAACTACAAAACTACAAGTTTCCGTCTGCCGAGTAGTATGCGCCATCGTCTTGCCGTCCCTCCCCGTTCTGTGATTGGATCCCTAAAACAGGGCTAAGAAACGGCCGTAGTTGCCAGACTGCCTGCAGGTTCAAAATGAAATTGAGCGCGCAAGGCAGTATGGGTATACCCAGGCTAGGTTAAAATGACTTTTTACACAAATCTTTGTTGTATTGAAAAGGGAAAAAAAGTTATAATAACACACAAGCAACATTGGGTTTTACAGTGTATTTTTTTACACATTAAAATCCTCTGTTTGTCATTCCTGTTTGTATGTAGCCGAAGAGTGAGGACACTGAGCCAGCTGAGTGCAGCTGGACAGAGACAGGGTCAAGTGAACGCAGCATATCTGCCGGAGGGTCAAACAAGTAAGACTCATAAACGCACGAACACAAACACACAAGCTCTAAATAAAAATCTTTGATACACTGACACTTGCTACAATGCTATACCAAGCTATTATCTACATCTTCGACAATGAAGTCATGGTCTTCTTCTCTGTTCACAGGTGTCCCTCCCAGTGAAAACACTGACAGCGGCTATTGCCCAACTGTTGCCTCCCAAGTTGTTGAGGTAGGGATGTTCAGTGATACACGATGATAAGAAATAGAAAATGTTGGCTTGCAGTGGTGGTCGGCAACCTTTAGAGCCACAAACCTTATTTTGCGCCTTGCAATGAAGGTGAAACAGTCTACTAAATCTAAATTAGCCTTCCAACATTACTAATAGGTCAGAATGAGCTTTCATTAATGTGTTTTTGACAGAATGCAGCAATGACCCAAGTGCAAATGTGCAATCAAAAGCAATCCTAGTTATAGAACAATTGAGGTTGGCAAAATGTAGAGGGTAAGGTGCTTGGCCGTAGGCTGTCTTAAGCTATAATGCATATTTTATGCATTATAGCTTAAGATATAGACAAAATAGACAAAATACATTTGAAGAATAACAAGTAGCCTTTCATACAAACAATAACTTATAAGACAATATATCACATCTTGAAAGAGTGAACAGTATTTTATATTTGGCACACAGACAAAAGCTTGGTTGTTAAATAACACCAAAGTATTGTCCAAAATGAGGCATATATAGTACAGAGTGTTGATAACTGGTTGGACTGGTATTACGTTTTTCTTTTTTTAAATTATGTATTATTATTATTATTATTATTATTATTATTATAAGGCAGTTCAGTTGCATTAGCTTCACTTTTCAGACCTGGATGTTGCCCGTTGAGGCAGATTGACAATAGATTTCCATCTCAAAAAGCTTTAATTTGTCATCTTTCAAAGGCACTTTAACATATAAAGAGTTTACCTCTTAATCATGTTACTGTTTACATGCCAGTTATGTATCATAAACAATAAATGCACTGTACCACATTGCACCCATTCTGCTATACTTCCTACATATTTCTCAGAAAATCAGACTTTTGCAAGAACAATTGGCACACAGTAGCCACATCAAATGTGCAAGTATAAATCAAAAAGCGGCCATCTGTCTAAGCTCATGCTAAATGCTGTTTCATTTAATAAATGTGAGAGGTTGTGATGTATATACATCACTTTGCATGGAGAAATGAATGAATGGAGAAATTACCAGCCACGTGAATTTATCACCTTTAATTATAAAGATGCTAATCGTTTTTCGTGCCATTTATCAGGCATTTATACACATGGGTTATTCATTGCTTGATAATTCGACCAATTTCAATAATGAATGAGGTACCTCATTAACAAATATGGTATATTATTCAAATCCACAATTACAGCCTGTTGAGTATGAGATGATTGCCTTTTCAGCAGAGCAATCTAGTTAAACAGTTTTATAAGGAAGGAAAGTCTGGTGAATTATGAGTCTAGACTGTTTAAACTGCAAACCTTGGCTATTAAAAGCAAATTAAATACATTATTGATGTTGAATGTGTTTTGCTTTTGCTTTGTAGATGCCTCATGTTGGGAACAGTAACCAGGAAGGAGATGGTTACAACAGGGCCTACAACACAGTGGATGACTCAGGCTTCAGGAAACACAGACATGTCACTATTGTTTGAGGACCAAGAAGTTTGACAACAAACGTGCACAATCACCTTTAAGCCTCACTGGTTTGGTTTCTGAACGTTGGAGAAAGGTGGGAAGAAGGACTGAACCGTCCCAGACCAAAGACTGATGAGCTGCAGTAGCAAAAAAGCTGTACACCTCGCTCGCTGCCTGTAGAAGCTGTATATATGCAGAATATAAACGTTGGAAATCATAAGAAATATGTTCAAGTGTAGCAGGGACTAACCTTACCAACACAAGCTGTTGTGGTTGTCCTCATATGGTTGAATAATGGGACAGAGGCTATATCTATCTGTAAAAGCAAGAAGAGTGTGTGTGTGTGTGTGTGTGTGTGTGTGTGACCGTTAGTCAGACTGACCTCAGATTTCGTATGTGGCTTGCTCATTGGCACAAAGGTGTGCATCCTCGATTTTGAAGATTTTTGAATTTATTTTTCTAAATATCATTATTTACGTAGGACGTGTTGCAGCATTGCACTGTTTCTGATTGGACGCCTTTTTGGGGAGCTCCGCCCCATTGTGTGATAGGCCTACACCTGGTCAGTAACACAGTTCACTCTGGATTTACACCCTGACTCATCTCATCTGTAAGTCTATTTAACCTACCTATCTTTAGGAGTTTTAAAGTGCGCTACAAGGTTTGATTTTCCAATAATATTCAAATAGTTTCCAGCAAATATCAATGTTCAATGTGTATGTGCTGGATGGTGTGGTACCTTATGAAAAGTAAGTGTTTTTATGGAGTTGCAGACGTTGTAGTGGTCTGCATGTAATGTGCAAATTCTGTTATTAGCTATTAGCATGCTAAGCGGAGATTTAGCTTTATTCACTTCTTATGTTGCATTACTGTGTAATTCAGGGATGACATTCATGTTGCTTAGCGTAACGCCCATAATCATTTGATATGAGATACTTACATGCAATATAGTATATCAGCTATTGGGTTCATGTTAATGTACTTTTAGTGCAGCATACTATATGAATACATACTTCCTACGGGCACTGCACTAGTATGGTTGAACAATGGGACAGAGGCTATATTTTCATTGAATGGCTAAAGCATTTTGTCTGATACTCTGATCAGTGGCCTATTTTTGAGATGTGATAATATGACTTAACCTCTTCACATACAGCAATAAACATGCAAGTGTTTCAATTCACATGTATAAACTGTTAGTCCTTCATGCAAGTTTTGCTTGTAATTTATTGAATTCTTTTTGTACAGTATGTTTGCAGACACGTTGAAAATGTAGCTCATTAAACTTTTTCTTTTACAAACCCTTTAGCTCATTTATTTTGGTTATAAATGGTTTAAATGAAAATATAGTGTATTGTATTTCCTTGTAATAATCTTGCATTGGACAGAGCCAGACTGGTTTCTCAAAAACGTCAATATCATAGGGCATTTGTACATGCAGGAAAATACGAGTCATATTTACGCTTTTTAAGTGGCGGATATATCAAATTTGGATGAGAAGGAGGCTGAACAAACGGCGGACTTTCACCCAGAAGAACGGGGTTCAGGTCCTGTGTGAAAACAAAAGTAAACGATTTTTACGTAACCTCAGTGGCTCAAGTTTTTATTTTTTTTAATTTTTTTAACATAGATTATGTTTTTAACCTAACTGGAGTTTTTTTACGTAACTTCAGTGGCTCGCTTTTTGTGAGTCATATTTTTTCCTTATGGGAGACATCACCATTCCGGCATTTTCGCACATTTATTTACTGTTGAATCTGTCTTTTATAACGTCTAACCAGGAAGTTTTTTGCCTTAACCCTAGAGGTTTTAACTTCAACTTTTTGATAAATACACTTTTTTAAAAATCCTTGTAATTTACAGTAAAATACCGGCAGCTGTGTTTGCCAGAACTTCATCGTGATAAATACAGTGAGAATATATAATATATACACATATATATAATATAGAGACATTATGGAACGCTGTTGCTGCATGGTGAAAGTTTTTTTAAATGCAGACATCAGCAAAATCTGTAGTGATATACAATTTAAGATTTTATGTTCTATTTCTGTTGCAATTTGACAGCGTTTTACTGTTTTACATTTTTTACAGTGTAGACACGATAAGCTCTGTTTAAGATAAAGCATTAGAAGAGAATCAAATTCAATTAAATAATCAGATGTATAATAGTTTTTTTAACCTTTACCTTTTTTATATTTTAATGACAATATGTTCTGTACAAAATGAGGCATTTTTGAGAGATAATCAGTTTTCCAAGTTCTGACTTGGACATTTTAATAAATAAATCAATGTGCTTCATACAAAATAAAGCATGATGTCAAAGTTCTGACTCCGATATTTCTACAAGCATCTCTCATGGAAATGCATTCTGTCCTCTAGTCTCTAATGACATCACTAGGTCAGATTCAGTCTGACCAGTCAGCATGGTTTTGGCGCTGCTGAGCCAGCTGAACTCAGGTGACCTTTACTTGGCGAGGAAACAAATCACATTGGACTTGTTGGCCAAGATGCACCAGCAGGAAGTAAATTCACCTAGTTGGATCAGCTTTAAGATCAGATTGAAGCCAGAGATGGCATTTCTTACTGCGGATCAATTAGGTGATAACATGATGTTCACTGTGCAATGGCAGAGTTCCACATTATCAGCTCTAGCTAATTAGAGGTTTAATTTAATTTGTGATTGGATTCAATGTGACTTTTTATCAAAGAGCCCCTGCAAGTCTGAGTGGAGATTTGGAGGGTCTTCCTCTTGGCTACAGGTTTGTAGATAAATGCTTCAGCCTACACAAGTAGTAGAAACCTTCAGGCTTATGTTTGACCAGTAAGTTGATTTATGAGTTCTCTGGAAATGTCCCTGCACAGGTCTGATCGAAACTGTTCATTTACTGGAGGCTCACCAAGGGACATGGACACAATTTTTTTCTTATTAGTCCAACAGTGTTTGTAAGTCGCTTTGGACAAAAGCGTCAGCTAAAAGACATGTAATGTAATGTAATGTAACAGTGAAATGGGAATCAGTTTAATTTCGCCATTATTTTATTCATGAAAGGTCAATCAGTTGTGTAAGGACAAGGATTTATAGACATACCAACAATAAGTATGATGGACACTATATTATTGAAAAGATTTTTGCATCTATTGGTGAAGTTGCAGGATGCAACCAACTGAACCGAACTCAATGGGAACAAAACAGATTCCTGTTGAAAATGTTTATTCCAGTTGCCTTCCAGTTTATATTTATAACAAAAAGACGAGTTGTACAGGACAACATTTGGTCACCTAAAAATCTTGTTCAGTGTTCAAATGGACTAAAACCATAGACTGTATATAAATAATGAACGTAGTCACCGTGATGTCACCCATTGGTTTGTGGCCCGTAGGAAGCATCGAGTTCAGCGTTACACTCGTTGCCATCTTGTTTCCGATACGGGGAGCAAACCATATTTGGACTGTGGAGGAGGAGAGGGATCTGATCACTGACTACAGCCTCTCTACACCTCAACCTGACTGAGAGAAGCTGCTGCTAATTCATGTTAGCATTAACTGGAGCATTAACTGGGATGTTAGTTTTGGCTAGCAAAAAAAACAAAACCAAAACAAACTGTAAGTTACTTACCTCGGAAAAATTAACAGCGACTCTTTGGAGTGTCTGTTAGTCCAACCAAACGCTGAACAAGACATTTTTAATGAACAAAACGTTCAAACAAACTGTCATTAAGTGAAAATACTTTGAAAGAGTCAAAGTTATGAGACCAAACCGCTAAACGTCCTTTTTATATATATATATATATATATATATATATATATAACTTTATATATAACTTTATTGCCACGTTGCCGTGGATACGCATTGTTCTGCTTCTCTCCTGATGACGGCTCGCCTTGTTAGTGACCTGTCAATCAAAGGTAGCCACGCCCCAAATCATACGATTCTCTATCTTCTATTTTCTTCTAAATGGGGCCATTATTTGAACTATTGACATCAAATTGTCTTGAAGATTTTTTTTTACTAGCGATTGAGACCATAGTGTTGTCCTAAAAAACATTTCTGAGGTAATAAATCAAGTGATAAGTTTTCTCATTTTGCACTGAAATTAATGGACAGAAATGTTTTTGCAGCCAAACTTAGCGCCCCCTGCTGGAATTTTCGGTAGAATGCAACTTAAGGCACTTCCTGGTTTGCCTCCCTGCTCAGACCCGGAGGTTGCCGCCTGGTTCTAATGTAATTTTTTAAAACTTGTTTTAGGTACATAGCGACTCCTGGTGGTTAATAAATAAATAATAAAGCACGATCTATCTCAGCCACTTAAACTGCTATTCAGCAACATAGACCTTCTTAAGTGGCAGAAAATAGATGCATACAGGGCGCCCCATCATAGAGCTCTGCAGACATGTTACTGTAAGCATACTGTCAGTGTTGCGTCTCTGTGTCTGGCCAAATGATGGGAGTGATGCACAGTGGAGGGCTGCTGTGTCAGCCCGACATGCTGAGGATGTTTGTCCTGAAGGGGAGTGAGTCTCTGCTCCAACAGCCGGCAGTAAGAACCCTTCAAGTCTGTGAAACCCAACACTAAATCCGATTACCTGCTCTGTTTATAATTCTGCACTGGAAATCACATTAGTGCCAGCGATGTTCACTTTCATTTAGCTCCTTTAACATGGGATAAATGGCATAAACATGAGAGATCCTCTTACATTTTATCATCTCTGCAAAGACGCCAACATTGTTTGATATTGGCTGGTCAGGTTTTGGCTAGCTCGTGTCATTATTATTTACAGCATTAAAATTTGATCATGCTTTGTGCTCTCTTGGCTCGCCTAAATTTAGATAGTTACTTTAGCAGCAGGCTGGCAGTGGCTAAAGAGTCACTGAATAGAACCAATAAAATTAATGAATAGAGCTGTGGTAATGACTATTGATAGGTCGTATATAGTGTGGCTTGTCAAGTCATGCTGGCTCGCAGGGCCCTTCCCTAAGCAGTTTCTCCATTACATAAGGAATGTCTAGCAAATTAATCTCCCAAAGCAGACTTCAATCATCAAATTGGCTCTGTGCAGGGAGCTGGGGTGGCACGCATGCCTCCTGCTGGCATAAGCCACAGCCTGTCAGAACGTAATGCAAAGCAAAGTGCTGTATGGTGACCAGACTTCAGGCTTAAACTGAAATATTGGATGCTTCCGATGATTTAAGAGTAAAAGCAGCAGTTGCACCTTAAAAAGTGTCTCAGCTGAACTCAACTCTTTTCTTGCTCTTGTATGCATGTTTTAAAAGATTTTATCTTTATATTCTTAGATTTTGAACAGCTTTTATTTTGTAGCATATCTATCTATCTATCTATCTATCTATCTATCTATCTATCTATGCAAAAAGTGTCTTATTCCCTCCTATATCTGTGTATGTATATATGTCTAATCATGTTGAATGATTAAGTTTATTTTTCTTAAAATAACTTTTCTGTGTCTCTTTATATCTCAATGAACATCCATGTATTACCCAATACACACTTTGTATATTAACACTATGCAAGAGTATTACACCTCATTGTACATCCCACTTTCACACACAACCTCATTTGGCCATAATTGAAAAAACATCTTAATCTCCCACTATATGAATACATACTTCCTACAGGCATTGCACTAGTATTCTTAGATTTTGAACAGCTTGAGGTTTTATTCTGTAGCGTATAATAAAAATTACAGTGCTGCAATGATTCCGAACATAAATCAAGGTTGGTTGATTGAGGTTGCTATGGAAATGCTTCTATTTTCTTTGGCTGCTCAAGGATTTGTCTCAAGAGAGGAAGAATTGCAGGACACAATAGTTATTCATCACATACTGTTCCAGTAGAAATCAAGCGTGGAGAATACATTTTTTTTCATAATTAGGATTGACTGAGGTCACAGAGTAAAATGATCAATAGAAACCTGGTGCATTATTTGTCTGTGTGTCTTATTCTATTACTTTTTTTATTCCCAGAAGGAATTTACTGCACCATGCTGTGCGGGTATGCTGACTTATGATATTAGCAATGCAAATGGGACTGATTTAGACATTATACTTCACACAGTATTATACACTAATCCAAACTGTCAGAAAAAAAGTTCCCCTTTTTTTTAAAAGACACTTCTTCAGAGAAACAATACCAAAAATAGCAGGTCTTAAGGTAGCTGCTATTATCTATAAATGCCTCAAGCAGCATTATAAGAGGCAGAATGAAGGTGCAGTGACAGGCAGGGTACTTGCCATGCATCTAGTAATGGATAACCCTGCAACTTAGTGTGCACAGAGTGAGCACAGCTAGAAAGCTCACTTGTCAGATTGTCAATACATCTTCAGTATGGAGGCTGAGTTTGGAAGGAGTTTGCACACTTGATCCCTGAAAATGCCAATACTTTTATCAACAGCTACCACTGGCTGCAGCCAACTCCCTATACACCCCGGTGGATGAATATGCATGGGAGAAATGTTTTAATTTACTTTCAAGAAAGTAAGTGAGCCCATTTGTGTAATAACTGCTATGATGATTCAAATAAACTTGCAGAATGTTGCTGTAACTCAGTCTGGCTGATTTCCTGCCAGCAGAAGCAGACACAGTATTCACAGCTACTGTAAGGTCTTGTTTGCTGTTGGTACTGTTGTTACACTAATGCTTCAAAATGAATGTGATAATCAATAGTGGTGTTACAGTATTGCACTCCAGTGACACCTCATTTAACTACAGAAAATAAATGTTCTTTAGTTGCCCATCTACAGGCCGAAGCCTTGACTTATGACAGTATCCCTGTCAGCCTTGTTTACATCATTATGTTGTTTTATCTATGGCAGCTCTTTTAATGACCGCTTCGATCCATGTGCTGCAAATGAAAATGTGTCCAAGCAGTTTAAAGGAGTCCTGTGATTGCCTTTTGATTCTTGCCAGGGTCTGTGTACATGCACAATCATTATTACTGCAATAATGATTGTGCATGTACACAGACCTATGCTACGGTATATGCTGGTGTAGCTGCTCGGTTGGTCTTCAATCTTCCCAAATTTTCACACACAACACCCCTCCTCCGCTCCCTCCACTGGCTACCAGTGGCTGCACGGATACGCTTCAAGACTCTAGCTCTGGTGTACTCTGCTGCTAATGGTTCAGGCCCAGCTTACATCCAGGATCAGGTCAAACCCTACACCCCTGCCCATCCTCTCCGCTCTGCATCAGCCAAACTGCTGGCGACTCCTACCCTTCGTGGGGCGACTCGCCACAAAACCTCTTCCAGACTTTTCTCTGTCTTGGCTCCCAAATGGTGGAACGAGCTCCCCACCGACATCAGGACCTCAGACAGCCTGTACATCTTCTGCTGTAGGCTGAAGACCTCCCTCTTCCAACAATACCTCTGTTAAGTCATGGTCGCCTATCTATTACATTTTTTTTTTTTAAATACCCTCTAGTCTTCGATTTCTTCTCTTCATCTGTAGTGATTACAGATGGCTCTTAACCCTCTGAAATCTTGGGTTATTATGTACGTTAAACAAAATCTGTTAGCAATCTTTACCATGCCATGTTGGTGCAACCTCACCTATATGTCCTGATAATTAATTTTTAACTTCGACTTACTTGGTCAAAATGTTGAACGCAAAAGAAACAAAGGAAAAACATAAAATCTGATCTTGAAAATTATGTTTCACACACAGAAATGTACATGTTGCAAATATGAAATACAACAGCTAAAATGAGGATAATATGGAGTTCTATATTTTTATACTAAATATATTTAACATTATCTCTGGTTTTACTTGGCCGATTATCATCAAAAACAATCTGGCAAGGAGTTTCAAGCCAGAACTTTAGAAGGAAACTGATGGCAAGACTCAATGTTGCTTCATTTTTATGTCTTCACGTCATGAAGAAGTAATGTGCCGGTGCTTTCATGGACTCCAGAGGGTTAAGTCATGGTCGTCTATCTATAAAAAATATTTTTTTAAATACCCTCTACTCTTCGATTTCTTCTCTTCGTTAGCATATAGCACTTCTGTAGTGATGTATGTTCAGGCTGGTTCCACGATACTTTGTAGGTGTGGGATTCAGATGGGGCAGGTTGGTCAGTAACAGGCAGGGTCGGCAACAAGAAGACAGTCCCAAGTTTAGTGCTGGAAAGTCTTGCATAGAAGCGTAGAACAATCTGGCAGTGAGTGTGTGTGAGACAGGAGTCTTTATAGTGGCCTGTTTGGTGATCAGAGGCAGCTGGGTGCACAGGTGAGTAGAGTTGGCTGATGAAGTGGGCGTGACTGACAGGTTGGGTGAGGAGGAAGTAGACTGAGTGGAAAACTACTGAATGAAGAAAGGCTGACTGCTGGCTGATGCAGAACTGTGACACTGATAAATGTAAGACCAATATTCACTCTCCTCATACCTCTGTTTTTGGTCTTCACTTACTCCAGGGAATTTTATCTTTTGTTAGGACGACCTTGCGGTAAAAGCATGCATATCATCGACCACTGAAGCGTGGTTGAGCCTGGTTCAACTTTTTCACTGGATGACACTGCTTTTTTTGCCTGACTGCTCCATTCAAATGAATGAAAAGGCTGCGCAACCTTAGCTGCTAAATCCTCCACTAATGTTCATAGTTATCACTAATTTGTCTGCTGTTTGGTGCTCAGAAGGTGAAAACACCCGGACAAAAATGAAGGTAAAAAAGCAGTGAGAGTCAACGTGAACAGTCCGACAAGATAAAATGAAAGATGCTTAAAAAGCTGAACCTGGTGTGTGTTTGTCCAAATGAGCAACATCTTTCATATTTCAGTCATTTGATCCATTGTTACTCTAAAAATATGGATTATAGCAGCTTTAAATATCCAGGTAACACGCTCGGTGATAAACTGAATCACAAAAACCTTTTTTCCACTGCCTTCCAACAGCTCCTCGCGTGTCCATGTTTAGAGTCCATGAATATGTTTGTAGTGCAACAAAATCTGTTAAAGGCAGTGGAAGTATCTGCAGTAATCCTGGAGCCTTTCTCCTCTTTGATGCATTACACAAAAAGCCCCTGAGCAGCTTGAAATAGAATAACTTCAACTAGAATGCAAAGCTTCAGTCATTTTACATGCTTTTTGACAAGCAACGAGTTCAAAGTCTTAAAACCAAAATAAACCAAAACAGTATTACTCTCTTTTTTTGCCATGGGAACTGAGTATGCATTAAATGTTCTCCCTGCATTTTTCCACACACTGCTGTGCTGCAGCCCCACAGCAGTCTGTGGTGTTAATTAAACTCAAAGCTTACACTGCCTAAAATGCTGCTGAAGAATATAATGCTCTTGTTAAATGTGTGAATGAAATATTAATAAAAGAATAATACACTGCAAAAAAGCCAACTTGTATTTTTTGCCTAAAACAGTGATTTAAGTTGGTGAAACTTGGAAATATAAATTATTGACATTTAGGGCAATAATGTAAGTTAGCACAACAAAGGAAGCCGGTTGTCTGCTCAAAAACAAGTTGGTGAGTTGTTGTTACTTTCAAAACAAGGGACAATAGTTCTGCTAACTCTTAATTCTTTGTTGTGAAATGCGTGCCTTGAAATTTTGACTTCACCCAACTTTTCTTTTTTTTTGCAGTGGGTCATGTGAAAAACTAATACATGGGTGTTGATGTGAGCGGCTCAATACTTTAAACTTTAATTCAAGTAGCTGATGAGATTCTGTGTCTGTGGACAATCCAAAATAAATCAATGCTCAGAGTGACTGGTGATCAATTAGACCCTGAACATGGATCCTGAGGGACACTGGCTCTGTTGGAGCTCCAGCAGCTGAGTGCTCTGATTAAAATGTGACAGATTTAGAGTCAAACTCAGCCTGATGAATGACTGTGACTGTTAACTAATACTACACATGCACAACTGTTTAAGATGTGGGTGTCCTCCACTACATCAATAAAAACATTAAAAGAGAAATTACCAGGTGAAATACAAACTGTAACTGCTGTATGCTGCTATTTTATGGATATATATGAGATAAATTGTGTTTATGTAGCTCCAACCATTATCCCTCTGTATTATAGAACTCTACTGTAGTATAAATAGCGACATAAAGGCATAGAGAAAAGGAGACATATGCTTTCATTATGATAAATGTGGCCGGTGCTGTTTGTGCAGAAACAGCGCTGCATTTTCATTCTCTGGAGAATAGAGAGTCCTCTGGAGAGGTCTTTAATTAGATTTGCTGATAATAATAAAAATATGATATAGCACTAGCCATGCAGTTTAATGACCAAATAAAAAATAAATTAAAAAAACCTTGAAATGCATCCAGATTAAGTATTAATTCCTTTAAAACCAAGTTAACATAGATAGTTAGTACAAAAACCTCACAATGTAATCTTTTCAAATTATACTATCAGACTCGGATGTCGGATGTCTTCGGGACCTGTACGTCCTCGGACTATAGCCGTGTTTCCTTTAGGGTGGAGGAGTGGCCACTGGGAAAGTGTCAGGCCATGCCCTCTCAAAAGTCCGCTCACTCGGCATGTCTCGATTACAAAAAAAAGCTCCAGGGGGATTTATGAGACTCCGGAGGTGACGTATGGTTTTTGATCGTAGCGTAATCGATTAAGGACAATTTCGACCGTGATCCATGATCACATATGCAACAGATTAAACACAAGAGACGCAACTGTGGCCGCCGTCGCTAACTGTGTACAACGTCCGCTTCTGATCATAAACAAACCAGCATGGCTAATCATGCACAGTGTCTCCGATGATCATAAACATAGTGATCGTGAATCAACCGGCATCGCTAACTGTGTCCGGTGCTTGTTGTAAACAAACAGAGATCACTAAGTGAACACCTCCTGCAGCAGCAGCACATACACACTGTACTGCTACAGAGCTAACTGTTAGCGTATTAGCACTGTGCTACTGTGCACACTGGCTGTCCTGCTTATTAGCAATTTGCAGACTGGACGCTAAGGGTTTAAAGGCCCCCCGCGGCTTGTTAAGAAGAGTAAGAACGAGTCTCCAAAAGTCTCCAATAACACCGAAAAAGTCGCTAGATTTGTTGCTAGTTGCTTTTTTGAAATATAGTCGCCAAGGGTGTGTGAAAAGTCGCTAAATATAGCAACAAAGTTGCTTAGTTGGCAACACTGCTTCGCCGGCTTTTACAAATGGCGGCTGTTGTTGTGGCATTGAGTACTACGTCACATCCTGCTCAGCGTTCTATCCAATCAGCAACCAGGCTTTTTTTCAGGGGGGAAAAACGGCCCTGCTCTTCAACAGGACCAAAAAAAAGTCCCGTCAAAAGACCGCTCAGGACGGCTCATATTCAAATTAGGGCCGTTTCGGCGAGTGAGACTCGCCTCACTCCAGGTGTTGGACTGTAATGGAAACTTATAATCCTTATATTTCAAAAACTTCCTAGCAAATCCTAATTAACTTCAGGAACCTTATTTTACTTCATCCTATATTGTCTCAGGTTAGGAAATCCTAATCCTAGTCAGAAAACAGTAGAAGATGAAGAGATTGAGCCAGAGAGAAAAAATAATTTAAAAAAGGTTGCTAATTGTACAACTTTGGCCACACATGAGAGAAAATATGTCTTCAGAAATTAGATTCAGTTGGACAACTTATAATCATTCATGTCAGAGCGGAAACAGAGTTAAACGTTCACTACGTCAGAAGTTTTGCAATAAGCGTTTCCATCTCCCTTTAGCACCAGACCACTTCAAGCGAGCGTAAACTTGTGATTGGCCACCCCAGGTGCCACTCTATTAATCTAAGCTTTGATTGGCTCTGAGGCGGAAGTCAGGAGATGCCACTGCCAAGAAACCGACAGTACATTTTGCATCTAGCCGGGCTAAATAACTTTATAACTGTTGTTTTAAAATTGAGAAATACTGAAACATACATCAAAACGTACAAAAAATGGAGCCTAAACAGTCTTTTCCAAGACAGATGAGTTAGTGGTTTTGGTTACTTTGGCAGAGAAATCCAAAGATGTTCTTTTTAGAAAATTTACAACAGCGCTGACTCAAGAGATAAAACAAAGAGAGTGGGCTAAGACAGTTACACAGACTCAGACATATTATCCAGCATCCAGTTGATGCTATCAAAAAGAAAATCTGACAAGTGATGTGAAGAGGGAGGCAGGTTGTGTAAAAGCAATAGAAGAACTGCTGAGCCTTACATGGTGGAAAAGTGAAAGTTAGGACAGCTTAATAGTTTATTAAAGAAATATTTGTGTATTCACATTTCCTATCTTAGTCATGACAGGAACATTGACTTAGGAACTGTTAGTCTGTAATGGTCTAGTTACTATGGTTACCTAAAGTTAACATAGGATCTGTGATACTGCCCCTGTACCACATTCTGCTGTAGATTGAGGTCTGAATTAACCACTTGAGGACCTCCTGTGCAGCTTTGGTTTCATGTTTGGAGTCACTGATGGAAAATCAATCCACTCTGGAGTGACAGTTTCTCTTGCAGTCTGCAGCAGGTTTGCCTTTTTCTGTATTGTCTTGTGTTGATTTCTCCCCCTCGCTCCATGAGCCCTCCAAGACCTGCTGGTGATTCTGATGATGTGCTGTGTTTCTCTTCCTTCTTGCTCTCAATCTGCCACACGCCTGCTGACAAACACCTGGCCAGATGGTCATGTGAGCTCCTTGCAGCTGGTAGAACATCTGGACAGCAGTAGTATTGAACAGCATCTCTCACCTCCTATTGGATCAGCCTTAGAGTCCTGAAGCTGCTTCACAGTGACCACAGACGTCCTGGTGGTCTTAGGTGGTGGGCAGTCTGCACTGGGAAGATTGTGTTTTTTAACAGTGGTGGAAGAGGTCCTCAGATCTTTGACTTCAGTTAAAGTAGCATTACAGTGTAGAAATACTCTGCTACAAAAAGACACAAAATGACCAAAAATAGATGTAAAAATGATTTTTAAAAAGACACAAAATTACCAAAAATAAATGTTAAAATGATAAAAAAAAAAAGACACAAAATTACAAAAAATAAATGTAAAAATGACCAAAAAAGACACAAAATGACCAAAAATAAATGTTAAAATGACCCAAAATGACAAAAAATAGATGTAAAAATTATCAAAAAAGACAAAATGACCAAAAATAAATGTAAACATGATCAAAAAAGACACAAAATGACCAAAAATAAATGTAAAAATTATTTTTTTTTAAAAGACACAAAATGACCAAAAATACAGTCATGGAAAAAAGTATTAAACCACTCTTGTTTTTAGTTCAGTTTCTAGTTCATTTTAATGGCTGGTACAACTAAAGATACATTTGTTCGGATAACAATAATGATAACAAAAACAATAGCTCATAAAAGTTTAATTTCAGAGCTGATATCTAGACATTTTCCATGGTTTTATTGACAATAACCAAAATCATTATCAAGAAAACCATGGAAAATGTCTACATATCAGCTCTGAAATTAAACCCTTATCAGCTATTTTTGTTATCGTTATATTTGTCCAAACAAATGTACATTTAGTTGTACCAGGCATTAAAATGAACAAGAAACTGAAGAAAACAGTGCTCTAAATTTTTTTTTTTTCCATGACTGTATTTATTGTGTGTGTTATTTTATATATGTGCAGACTGTACTGGGAATATTTCACACTCAGTGATCAATTTGTTCAGATTATTGTCTTCGTTATTCAACAGGGGTGGATTTCATTCTTGTGCATGTGTTTTCATCACCCCTTACATCCCACTAACAACACAAACACATGTGTTATTATTACAGAACACATGAAGCCTGCTCCACAGTGGGAGCTGGACCACAGCAGAGCAGAGCAGTCTATTGGTGTGGAGGATCTGCTGAGGCTATAAAAGCAGAGCGCAGCGCGGAGAGAGGACCGTCCTTCAGTCAGCACAGCACCGGAGCTCTCAGAAACACGCACAGCGCAGCCATGAGTGAGGTAGGTGCTTCTTAGTAGGCTGCTCTCTGCTTCGTGTTGTCCTCTTTAATATTTGGAGCGCTTGGTGTGAACTTATCAGACCTGTGCCAAAAGAAATTGAGCGCATTTGCGACGCACAAGTGCAACATTGGATGAAATCGCTTCTAAACGTCGCGTTTTGTCCAAACACCTGAACTTTAAACCTTCAGTTTGATTTTGCACGTCTGCAAAGAGTCATATTGTCGTCAAGTGTAATATTAGTGCTCATGCATGAGTAACAGTTTCTTAAATAATTATTTTTCTGGACATATTCGACCTTAACATCAGACCTGACAGTTACACTGTAAAAAAAGTCCCTGTTGTTTTTACGGTAAGAAAAAAAAACAAAAAACGGCAGCTGTGGTTGCCAGAACTTTACCGTATTAAATACGGTGCAACTAATTCTAATATTACGGTAAAATGATATTAGCATTGTTGATTTCACGTTTAATATTATGCCATTTTTTCCTCATATTTTACCATAAAAAAATAAAGTTGAAGTTCCTTCAAAAGAAACGCTGTTCTGCCATATAATTGACCAGAAAATATTTTATATATGCTGCATAACTGAAAGATTTTACCGTTAAATATTACAGTAGCCTATATATATTTTTGAGATGTTGTGTTTAGCACATTTAACAGTGAGAAAAAGTATTTTTACAAATAATAAATGCAAAATAACCAATTTTACCGTTAAATATTACAGTATATATATTTAGATATTGTGTAAAAAATAAATGCGAAATAACAGGGATCTCTTGTATATATATTACAATATATTTTGTTACAAACACGTTGCCAGTGTATTTTACAGTGGAGTAATGTATTTTTTTTAAACTGTAAAAAAAATACTGTTTCAGCTGATATATACATTTACAGTGTTCCATTGTTACTGAAACTTTATTAACCCATTTATCATTTTACGGTCTTTTACTGTCATTGTTTAGCAGTTTTTCACCATAAAAAAAAATCTACAGACATCTTTTACAGTGTACCCACTCAGCAAAAGTCAATTATTCCTTCTCTTTGCATGACTGATGTGCAGTTTTACTGCTGATTGTCCAACATGCATTAATGACTGTGGCAGTTTTGAGGAAGGCAGCAGATCTGAGTGATAATCTGTGTGACAGTCCACCAGACGATGAAATACATAGTTAATATGGCTCAACACATCTTCACTGTGACATTTCCAACTGGAGCTCAATCCAGCATGAACACATGGTGGATGAAGCATTATTGAGCTGCAGTGTTAGTCCATGCATCGATTCATGCTCCACCTGTATGTGGACTTCAGGGAGGGGATGAGTTTATGATCATGTCAGAGTGGAGATTAGTGAAGACCTGCAGCACCAGTGGCAGTTCTACACACATTTATAACAATGAACAATGGAACAATTCTAACCTTTTTTTTGTTCAAACAATATCTCATTGTACACAAAAGGAACCCAGAATGTGTACATTGTATAATAGTATAACTCCATGGAGTCTTATAGGGCTATTTTGTCCATTTTTGAATCCCTTACTATTTTTGAGGATAACAAGCTTATTATGAGACACAAAACATCACAATTCTTGTCAAATATGGCTAAAAATGAGTTTTTGCAGCTTATTTCAAGATCATTATTATCTTGTAAGGCTTAAATATAATGTCTTATTTTAAGAAATCTTACCAAGAGAATTTTCACTTGTTCCATTGGCAGATATTGTGTGCTTATTAAAAGCAAAATTATCTTGTATTAAGTTTTTTTTGCATATTTTTGGAGTGGCCTTTTTTCCAGTGTAAGTGTCTTTATAATTCATTGTGTGTCTTTTTTTGGTCATTTTGTGTCTGTTGTTGTGTCTTTTTTAGTTATTTTGTGTCGTTTCTTTGTCATTTTGTGTATTTTTTGTCATTGGTGTCATTTATGTGTCTATTTTAGTTATTTTGTGTCTTTTTTTGGTCATTTTGTGTCTTTTTTTTGGTCATTTTTATGTCTTCTGTGGGGTTTTTTTTTTGGTTATTCTGTCTTCTAATTTTGTGTCTTTTTCAAGACATTCAAAGATTTCGAATGCTTAAATATCATCTTTGCCATTTTTTCCTGTGCTAATGTGCCCCTCTGATTAAACACTGGCCCCTCCTTGGCCCCCACAGTAAACCTGGTCTAGAACCTCCACTGCCCAGCACCAATCATCTCTGAAAGATGATTCACTGGCAACAAGCAAATCCTGTAGTCGCTGAATAATTCACGGCTTGCTGCTAACTCAGAGAAATAAAACATTGTCAGTGTGCACGGGGGAGCTCTGGCTCCAATCAGACCTTATCACGGGTTTGTTCACCCAAAGGACCTTTGAAAAGCACATAGTACATCCTGTATAAGGCTGGGAATCACCAGAGCTCCCACGATATGATATTATCACGATACTTAAGTCACATTATGATATTACTGCAATCTGGAACATTTTGAGATATGCTGAGTAGAGCAGTACATTGCAATTTATTAGCTTTTTAAAAAAAAACTGCATAGTGCACATTTACTTTAAAAAAGCTATGCGAGTTTTTCCACACAGAAAGTGTTTGTAATCTTTACTCAGGCTGTTTCCAAGTAATATTTATTTAATAGAACCACTTATTTTTTTAAATGAAAATACACAAGTAAATTGCAGATTCACTGATGTCCCTCAATTACATTTTACTTGGAAATATCAACTAATTAAGCCAATGAACTGGTTTAGTGAATATTACTTGGAACAAATGATTTAATTTACATACAAAACTGAGGACACATAATAACAAACAATCACTAAGTAATGCACTACATGAAAAACTGCTATTTTAAAGTAAAAGCACTGAATTATTATTTCTTTGTAGAATTTATATAGATGATTGAAATAATAATTACAGGGCCAAAAAATCTAATTTTTTCAGTGTATGTAACCAAAGGAAAACTTCATCAGCATCAGTTTTATGTATTGTATACATTATTAGTTCTTTGGGCGGCTTGTTCTGTAAACAGGCTGCATGCTTTTTTTCCCCATGGATTAAGTGTTTTGATGCTTTCACATAATTTATACAGCACATAGACCTGCTTTAAGATCAGATAAGGTATGACACCCAGGAAATGACACTTTCTACAACATGAGACCTTTAATATTCTAATACCCAAAAATTTTTTTGCAAAATTAGTACAATAAAATGCAGTTTATGCAGTATTAATTAGTGCTATACTGCATAAATGGTTTCCAATTCTATTAGCCTGTAGTTAGTCTGCTTTTAATCTGTATCCTGGGTCCGTTACCAAAGTATAATCTTTTTTTTTTAAAACCAAAATACGAAAAACTGGAAACAGTGCCTCCTTTTCTTTTTTCGTTTAAAACCAAAAACGGATTTTCCTCTCATCATCAAAAAAAGAAAAAAAACAAAAGGAAATAACGGACGAAATTTTTTTTTTTTGTGCAAATTTTTTCATTTTTTGTTTCTCATTCATTAATATGACGGTGGACAGACCAGAAGCCGTAAAATAAAAGTCCCGTCAAAATAAAAGTAGCGTGCCAAGTTATTATCAAGCATAATAAAGTAAAAAAAAACAACAAGTTATCAATATACACTATTATAGGCTACTGGTGCTGTGTATAGCATGTGGTCAGATAGCCTTCCATCAGGCTCACCAGCCGCCTATGGCTATGTATAGCCTATTTAATCAAAGAGAATCTTTTAATGTCCTACTTAATTATATTGAAAAAAATGTGTTAAGTAAACTTAAGCTCTTTCATAGCAATAGCTTCCATTTATGGCTTTAGGCCTGCCATTAGTTAGATTGATAATCAATAATAATTATGTATCACGTTCTCCCAAACAACCAGCTGTTATAGTTTCACTTGACTAAAATAAATGTGAACCATGCATTGGTGTAGTGTATGATAATACGTTTTTTTGTTGTTGTTTTTTTACTTCATTATGCTTGATAATAAGTTAGCACACTACTTGTAATTTGGCGGGACTTTTATTTTACGGCTTTCGGTCTGTCCGCCGTCATATTAATAAATGAGGAACAAAAAATGAAAAAGAAAGAATTTGCAAAAAACAAATTTTTTTTTTTTTTTTTTAATGCTGAGAGCAAAATCCGTTTTTCCGTTGTTGGTTTTAAACGAAAAAAGAAAAAGGGGGCACTGTTTCCGTTTTTTTGCATTTTCGTTTGGACAGAAAAAGGAATTATACTTTGGCCCCAGAACCCCAGAAGTGGGAAAATAAAAGTCCCGTCAAAATAAAAGTAGCGTGCTACTTCATTATGCTTGATAATAAGTTAGCACACTACTTTTATTTTGGCGGGACTTTTATTTTTTACTGCATTCCAATATGTCTGCCGTCATATTAATAAATGAGAAACAAAAAATGAAAAAAAGAATGATCAAAAACCAAATTTGGGCCGTTATTTCATTTACGTTTTTTGATTATTTTGTTTTTTTGATGCTGAGAGCAAAAAAACATTTTTCCGTTGGATAAGGGGGCACTGTTTCCGTTTTTTGGTATTTTAGTTTTGACAGATAAAGGATTATACTTTGGTACCCGGACCATCCTGCTGTACATGTTGGATGATGCATGTACTGTATACCTCCGTACCACTGCAGAGACATTTCTCAATAATATGGAATAAAGTAAAACAAGTTGTAACTGTTTGTTTGTGTGTAAACTGCTATGAACACCAGCTGCCACTTCAAACCGTATGAATCTTTCAATGCATTGAGATGTCTTTTTGTTCACTGTCACACAAACACACAGTAGAGTCACGCTGTAGACTTTCTCCTCCTCTCTGCTGAGTCTCATAAATAAGACATTACACACAGGAAAACTCAGGAAATTCAGCTGCATCTCATGTCAGTGATGGATTCATGTGCCTTTAAAGAGCCAAAGCCAAGACAAGAGTACGCTGTTCTGAATGAATAATTAAAAAAAAAAAATCAATGGCTGGCTCCATCTACCTACACACTCCACTGCTCTGCTTTACCTTTATTCTGCTCAGACTCACACAAAGTTTTAATGGCGTCTCGGTGGATCATCGGGATAATTGGCACTCTCACCAGCAGCAGTGGAGGAGATGTAAATTTCTATTGAATCTTTATGATGACCTGTCCAGGTTGGAGCATTTTCTAGACAAAAGAGAGAAATCTTAATTACCACTCACTGTCCGCCTTCAAGGCTTGAAGAGTGATTTAGTGTCTTTGTCATATAAATATACAGCAGATTATTTCTCTAGGGGCACTTTAACATTGATAACATCGTCTCAGGCAAGTACAGGCACTGTATTATTTATAATCACTGCTATAAAAGCCTAACTCCATGTTTCACTGTATTACAGCAATCCAAACCTGCTTCACAGCCAGAGGGATCAAATATTAAAAATCACACGCAGCATTTGATGGCTGCTCTTCTACAAATCAATATAATTGTCAAATGAATAGTTATATTGTGCTCTATAATGAGGCTGTAATCCAGTCTGTGTTGCTGTTGCTGCAGCTGATTCATCTTCAGCTGTGTCCATAAACATCAAGCAATTTGAGGTTCCTGCGGTGAAAGTAGCTTAAATGGGTGGCCTGTCACCATAGTGATGAACAATTCAGTGTTTCCAGGCTGCACTATCTAGCAAATTATGACAACATGGAGACTGACATTAACAACACTGCAGTCAGTTTCAGCACAAACAGGCTGCGTCTCATCATTTAAACCACATGTCACCTGTGTAGATGTTCCTCTACATCAATACAGTCTTTCTATGTTATGCCTATTGTGATTTATAGAAAAAGTATGATCGTCATTCAAAATAATGCAATCTTATGACATGTGACTCATTAGAACAAGCCTCGATTTAGACTACGTTTACATGATGACGGTCTGAACAGAAGACGCAAAAGTGGCGTTGAGTCTTTTTATTCCTCGTTTAGACGATCGTTTTCGGGAGGAAATCTGCTGCATACGGTGACACTAAAGTGTGTGGAACTGGATTGGGTATGCAGCCAGGCGGCATCACTTAAAGCGAGTAAAGTTTTCACACCACGTATTTTCATCAGCTACTCCTTCCACAAAGTTATCCACCATCCACTAGATCTCCCAGGTCTCGTTCACAGCCGTCTGGCTCGCCTCTGACCAATCGGTGCATCCAAAATATGATGGAGGTAATTCCAGATCCTTCTCTGTTCACTAATACTATCTGTACATATCCTGTACATTTGGTGGAAAGACTCCTTTAAGTTTATTAGAGCTGCCAGAGCAGCTTGAAGGTCCCATGCATGGAAATAATCCCACATGTTTGTTAATTTCCCTGTACTGGAGCATGTATGTGACATAAACGCAACGTGAGCAGATCTGAGCAGAGTTTTGTGACTTGGCAGTGTAGACGACGCTACGGCGGAGCGGATTCAAGTTTTCCACTCTGGAGGGTGGTTTCAGATTTTTGTGTTTTTAAGCCCCAAAAAATGTCTAAACGAAAGGCACTTCCCATAAAAAATATGAAAAAAAATTGTGGCCCTCGTGACGATATTTTGTGGCTCCCACCTTGATATGAAAGTTTAATTTGAGTTTTATCTGAATGGCACTTTACCGTGTTGTGTGTGGAAGGTCCCTTTATCTTTTTTTGGTAATTTTGTATCTTTTTGTTAATTTTTTTTGTCTTTTTTGTAATTTTGTAATAATTTTGTGTCTTGTTAAGTAATTTAGTTTTTTTTCTGTCATTTTGTGTCTTTTTCTGTCATTTTGTGTCTTTTTTTGGTCATTTTGTGTCTTCTTTAAAATAATTTTGTGTCTTTTTTTTTGTAATTTTGTGTCTTTTTTTGGTCATTGTGATACTGCCTCCAGCGGCTCCCAGGTAATTTGAGTTTCAGACCCCTGATTTAATGGCAAGTTGGTATTTGACCACACTACAACACTGTTGCCCATAGTCTGAACACAGCATTACATTTCTTTGATATTTTCTGAAAAAATATATATTTCTGAAAAAAAAAAAAAAGAAGAGAGAAGTCAACCCTGGAAGCACCAGATATTCTTCACCATCCAAATCTGCTCTTACTCAGGAGTGCTGAATGATGAATCCCACTTAATCGTAGTTGTTTACTAGCATAGGTAAGTCCCCATAAGGACGATACAGGAGCAGGTGTTGTGCTGTCTGCAAATACTCTGGCACATGCCCAAGAACTGGAGAGGTGCCAACAAAAAAAGGCTGCAAGAAGAAGAAGTTCAACAGCAGTGAAATCGACAAGCTGTTTATTATATTTGAATCAAACAGGATTTTCCAGATTGTCAGTACAGCTGTTTGCGGATATACATTCATTTATAAATATAATCATATACAATATGTTATATAAAATAAATGAATAAAGGTAATTATATGATTTTCATACAATTTAGCAGGGGCGCAGATGGGATTTTTAAACTGGGGGGGACGAAGCTGTCAGCAAATGATTTCAACTCAATTAGTTATTTTTCCACTCCGTGCCTTAACCAAAATATGTTTTATTTAAACATTTTTATATGAACTGTAGTGTAAACAACAACCAACATATTTACATAAATAAATAGAAGTTTGTACATGAAATTCCCAGTACAGCCAAACAAATTTACTGACTTGAAGCTGAATCAGTGAAGGACCCAAAAACATCTCTCCTCCTTTCATCACCCTGAACATACTGCTGCAATTTCCTGTCCATCCAGTCTGTCAAGCCTTTAGAACCAGTGTTTCCCTCAGGATTTTATGAGACTATGATGGGGGACCCAAACAAAGTAGGGGGGTCCAGGGGTATACTCCCCCGGAGAACATTTTTGCCCTAAAAGCCTGAATTTGGTGCCACATCTAATGCCACTATTCCATCTTACTCATTGCATATTTTAGTGAATTATTGTAAAGGAGAATACGGGTTCTTCTATGTTTTATTTAAGGCGTCATATTTTGACAGTCTTCTTGTAAACTCTGTGGTGGACTCTGCTAACACATCCATGCGCTCTTATTTTGAAAGCTACATGTGTTTGGTTTTATTTTGAAGGCGGGTCTAACACGTTCTGATCGTAAAACCTTTTGTTGTATTTAATTTATACTGAAAGTCGGAACTTGGAGCTCGGAACAACGTCGAAAAATCTGACATTCGTGTAGACTTTGAACGCACCATTAGCCGCCGCTGAAAGTGGGGGGACGGATTGGGATCACTATGAATCTGGAGGGGACATATCCCCCCGTCCCTCGTGCCATCTGCGTGCATGCAATTTAGTTCCTCAAATTATGTTTCCTTTGCGGTGGAAGAAGAACCTGTAAATGTGGTGTAAATCTGTTGAAAATGTATATGTAATATAAGAAATTAATGCATGAAATGGCAACAGGTAGGATTTCAGTTTTTATGGGAAAGGAAAAACTCATTAGACAAATCAGCTTAGCATGTCCGAAGCGGATGCTCTGGTTGATACGATAACATTAGAATAGGAATCTGACCTCCCAAGTGTGCTCTCATATCAAAAGCGGAACATAACAGGAAATTACAGGACATTGAACTTTAGTTACACAGAAATAATGACGCACCTTTGGCATCTGTATCTGTTTTTGATACCTACAATAAATCCCGCACAAGGCTGTAATTCGAATCTAGTGTTTTTCTTTAAAGATTTTCTACGACATAAATGTGCCATGTTTTTTTCCGGTAAAAGTGCTCTGAATATTTTCTCTTACCCAAGAGAAGAGAGAAGAGATTGGTGAATCCCAGAACTCAATGAGTTCTGATAAAATCATGGAGCAAGAGCAAATCATAGATACTAAGAAAAATAAGAAGAGATTTTTTGACATCCTGCATGAAGCCTTATTGTGTTGCTGTGACTTTTACATAGCAAACAAGCATCTTATTAACCCATCTGACGTGAATATTCAGCACACTGTCATTAGTGCCTGCTGTTGTACTGTTTGGCTCACATAAGGATCTGGGGACTTGCTGCTCCTCTGTTTAAGCCTCAGGTTGTTCAACAAAACTTTAATTAGATGGCACTCAGTGGAGAGGCTCCAGCCAAGTGTGAGCAGTTGCCAAAAAATGTCAGTTTCACTTTTCAGACTTTCAGCAAGAGATAATGATTTCTTCCCTACCCCATTACCAGTTAGTTTCACACCAGGAAATCTGATCCGTCTTGCTCTCCTGCAAAATATTTACTCAATTGCAACTGAATTCAGTTAGTTACATTTTTAATGATCGGTGAGAGCTCCGGGCTGTGAGGAAGTCACTGTCAGTCTGTCGTGGTCAAATCACTTTGTTCACATGGTTGTGGAGAGCAGCGCAGCCTGTAAGGGCCACTAGCAGGACTATTAGACTATTATTTAGACTGCATGTTTATTATTAAAGTTCTGACTGGTACAAGTTTGGAGGGGCGACTTTACATTGACTCAGAAATGAATGAAGTAATTCACTTTAGGAAAGGCTTCTTGGTTGAGAGTAGTTACATTCCTAAACATTTATTCCATAGGTCTCAAACTCAAATTACCTGGGGGCCGCTGGAGGCAGTATCAAAATGACCAAAAAAAGACACAAAATTATTTAAAAAAAGACACAAAATGACCGGAAAAAAACTAAATTACTTAAAAAAGACACAAAATGACAAAAAAAGACACAAAATGACTGAAAAAACACTAAATTACTTAAAAAAAAGACACAAAATGACAAAAAAAGACACAAAATGACAAAAAAAATACACAGAATTAATAAGACACAAAATTATTTTAAAAAAAGATGCTAAATGTTGTTATTCATATCATTATTACTGATGTTATTGTGGCCGGTGGCCCGCATTAATGTTGGCCGTGTCATTATTAGCCATTAGCCACAGCTAGCAATTAAAGGCTGACGCCACGTTAATGATTATAAACAACGTAAATAAATAAATCAGGCACGTAGTATGCCCATATTACGTTAATTGACACAGTGTCAGTATACATAAGCATTAAGAGTTAATAAGTTTACATAAATGTTGGTGACTGAAAAGTGTTATTTTCTCTCTTGAAGTCCCAGAATGAAGCAGAGAAAAGTCGACTTATCCAGCTTGCCTAATATTGTGCACAGCATACAACCTCAAAATATTGTTCTAATTGTTATTGTTTATTGTATTTATTTATTTTTTGCACTACCTCAGACCTGAAGCTTGTTATCATAGTTGCAGTTTCTTTTTGCACAACTGTTTTTTATTATAAACATTTAACCTGTGGTTCTGTTCATTTTTACATGTTGCATTTTTCTTGTTAATAATTTTGAGGTCTTTGTTTTTATCCTTGTGGTATCGAAAATGGTATCGAGTATTGAATATTTTCCCCAGTATCGGTATCGAGTGGAAAATTTTAGCATTGTGACAACCCTTCTAACTAGTTGACTAATCAAGGAAACTCCTTGTTTCATCTTGGGTCAACTGAGAATATTTCAGTTATCTTAGTCATCCGTATAAAATCAGATTGATTGTGAAAATGTAATTATTTCTGCTTTAGTACTGTCCTTCAATCAGTGCATCAACATCTAAGTGGCCTCTTGCTGCGCTCACCTACACCGTACTTTAATTACAGAGAGAGTGGCGGTGGTGGTGGATACTTGGCAAAGCCATTTGTTTCATCATCCAAAGTGGACTGGAGCGCTTTTTATTAAATGAATTAGATAAGAGTGTTAAAAGTTGCTGAGCAGTGTAAAGGGACAGCAAGCTGAGATGGGGAAAAGTGGTTGGGGATGGATTTCCTTAAAACTCCATTCTGCTGACTTAAGACAGATAAAGTGATTAGAAAGAAAAAAGCCTCTGGAGGAAATGTTCAAATATCATTAAATCGTGTTGATTTAATGTGACTCTTTTCTCACCTATTGACCTGAAACATGAATATTTTAATCTGCAATTCTCCATTATTTGTTGTTGTGTGGCATGTAGACTGACCTTAATCCTGCTTTAAACAACGAACAGAGATTACACAGAAATAATCTGTAATCCAACTAAACTGTCAGCAGGATTTGGTGGTGGTGCCTTCACTCGCTGTAACCCGACCCCCGAGGTAATCCTGGCTTCTGCTGGGTGGAAAAAGACAAACATAAGAGAGTGAGGAGTGGAATGTGAATGGTTAATTTAAGAGAAGAATACAGCAGACTCTTAAATTGCTGAAACGGGATCAGTGCTATAGTAGCATCAACAGCTTTTAATCATACAACCTCACTGATTATTAAAATGTCACACATCATTTCTGAGAGGAATTGCATAAAACTTCACAGAATCAGAGCTGTTAACATTCACAGACTGCCTTATAATACACACTAGACCACCTGATTAAATCTGCAGTATTACAGAGTTTGTGTCCACAAAATTAAACTAAATCAAGAATTGTTTTGTCAAATCAGAGAAAATTCTCAGTCTGTCTAGTTTGACATGATACCAGTATCTCCAGTATATTCCTAAAAGTGAGCACACTACTAAGACATTAGAAAGTGCATAAGACGTTAAAAAGTGCATTAGACTTTAAAAAGTGCATAAGACATTAGAAAGTGCATAAGACGTTAGAAAGTGCATAAGACATTCGAAAATGCATAAGACTTTAAAAAGTGCATAAGACGTTAAAAAGTGCATAAGACGTTAGAAAGTGCATAAGACATTAGAAAGTGCATAAGACGTTAAAAAGTGCATAAGACGTTAGAAAGTGCATAAGACGTTAGAAAGTGCATAAGACATTAGAAAGTGCATAAGACGTTAGAAAGTGCATAAGACATTCGAAAATGCATAAGACTTTAAAAAGTGCATAAGACGTTAGAAAGTGCATAAGACGTTAGAAAGTGCATAAGACGTTAGAAAGTGCATAAGACGTTAAAAAGTGCATAAGACGTTAGAAAGTGTATAAGATGTTAAAAAGTACATAAGACAAGACAAAGGACACGTGGAATATAAACATGAGCGGACCATATCTGCACTGTGGAGGAGCGAGAGGGATCTGACGACACTGACTACACGCCTCTCTACACCTCAACCTGACTGATTCATGTTAGCATTAATTTGAGAATTAACTGGGATGTTCATTTTGGCTAGCAAAAAACAAAAACGAAATGTAGGTTACTTACCTCAGAAAAATGAACAGCCACTCCTTTGACTGTCTGTTAGTCCAACCAAACACTGAACAAGACATTTTAATGAACAAAACGTTCAAATAAACTGTCATTAAGTGAAAATACAGCGTGAAAGGGTCAAAGTTATGAGACCAAACCGCTAAACGTCCTTTTTTTATATCTATATAATGTTATATATAACTTTATTGTTCCGTTGCCGTGGATACGCATTGTTCTGCTTCTCTCCTGATGACGGCTCGCCTTGTTAGTGACCTGTCAATCAAAGGTAGCCACGCCCCAAATCATACGATTCTTTATCTTCTATTTTCTCCTTAATGGGGCCATTATTAGAACTATTGACATCAAATTGTCTTGAAGAAGATTTTTAACTAGTGAATGAGACCATAGTGTTGTCCTAAGAAAAACTTTTTTTTTTTCTCATTTTGCATTGAAATAAATGGACAGAAATGTTTTTGCAGCCAAACTTAGCGCCCCCTGCTGGAATTTTCGGTAGAATGCAGCTTAAGGCACTTCCTGGTTTACCTCCCTGCTCAGACCCGGAGGTTGCCAACTGGTATATATGTCCATAGCTGCTGCCCCCCTCCAGGGGCAGGTAATACACTGACTATGGATAAGTACCTTAGACAACCTTAAATAACCCCACTTCAAAAACATCCAAGCTATCCCTTAAAACAGACACAGAGAATTACAAAATCTATGTAACTATATTTCTAAAGCTTTATTAAGTTAAATCTCCTCCACTGGCCCAGGCGTCACCTCACCTCCCCACCTGTCTGCCTGCTTGCCTTGTTAATGACACAAACAATAAAGTCACACTCAAGCGAGCCAGCTAATTAGAGGAGTGATCCAACAGAAACAACACATGATGCAGAATAAATTTCCCCCCCAATTCATTCTTTTGGCTTGAGATCCATGCATTCTTTCTGTTGGTTTACCACACACCCAGTGACTTGTCGGGCTGCCGTCCATCTGTGAGCAGCTATAAACAGTAGCTGGGGGGGTGGAGTGCTTTTAAATTCCACAGAGGATTTTTGGACCTGCATTAAATGTGAGCTGAAGCTTCTGCAGATAGATTATAGTTATGTTGTGCAACAGAGCGGTAAAAATGTTTCTTATTCGCCCTTTTAATTATGCCCTCCGAGTGTTTACAATTTCTTTTTGACGGAGAGAGAAGGAGTCGTGTGTACAGTTTGATGTATGCTGCTGGCTGGGCTATACTCTGCATGCTAATGTTCTTTGGGGAAACCATGCTGCTTTGCCATTAGTTTCACTTGAACAAATCCAGCTGGAAGGCAAACTGTACCTCCCTAAAACTGTGATGATGTTGTTGTACATATGTGAGTGAAAGAAGTTTCTGTTGGATTTACCGGAGATGCTGAGATTTAAAGGAGCAATTTATTCAAAATGCAAAAACAACAGCAACAAATCGTTTGTGGTATCTGACCTGAACAACAGGTCCTCCAGCCCACACAGCCCATAGATATCTATGAGAAAGGCTAGATGGCTCGTGGAAGAGTCACCCTATACGACGGCCATCTTACCACAGGCAGCTCGCCCACAACATCATAGTCTAAGTTGCATGTAGCATTTAAATAACCAGATTGATTCATTTTAAACCCATTTTGAAACAGTTTGGTTTGTTATAAACCTCAGAGTTGTGGTTATGTTTCTGCATACTCAAGAATAATTTTAACCATGGACTTTCATAAATAAACATTATTTATACAATTTTTTTGGTGTTTTTTTGTGGGGTTTTTTGTCTTTTCATGTCTTTTTAGGTCATTTACGTCCTTTGTTTCTTTTTTGGTGTTTTATTTTGGTCTTTTTGTGTCTTTTTTCGTCATTTTACACACACACACACACACACACACACACACACACAAATTATTGCTCTACCTATCTGCTTCATGTTTATTTATGAAAGTCCATGGTTAAAATTAATCTTGAGTATGCAGGATCATAACCACAACTCTGAGGTTCATAACAAACCAAACCGTTTCAAAATGGGTTTAAAATGAATCAAACTGTGGTTATTTAAATGATGTTGCAGTGTAAAAATACACAAAATTACTTCTTGCAATTGTCAATGTTGATCTGCTGTTTTTGCATTAAAAAAAAAAGAAATCACTTGGCTATTGGCTTCAAACCTTTTGTATTCCTATTTATACTGTTAAACATGCATTTGAGCATGAAATATGTTAAGTTACTGCACTGTAAACATATTTAAAATTGCAGTTTCATCATATCTGATTAAGTACACGGTCCTATATGTGGCCCTGTGGTAGTGTCGATGAAAAATTGTGGCCCCCTGCAGCATTTAAGTTGCCCATCCCTGGTGTAGATATACTTTCAGTAGCTTGAAATGAGACTCTTGAGCCGCCACAGTCTAGATAATTAATGGGAAACCCTTACGCCACTACGTCAAGAAGTAGGAATGTTGCCAATGTCATGATATGCATTTTTTTAACTCATAAAAAAAATAAACCGGTATATTGGTGAACGATACGATATGGCACACCCCTACACCATGGTTTACTGTAAAGGGGGAGAATGGAGCCCCAGAGCCTAAAGTGGGCATAAAGATGGCAGTGACAATGTTTTAAGTTCACTCTATCAGTCGCTTGAGCTTCATTATATCTGTCCCACTATTAATCACTCCTTTTTACCCATTTTTCTGCCTCTGGAAAGCTGTCTTCAAGAGTAATGCTCCCGATTAAACTGCAGTCTGGGGTGTGACTGACTCACTTTAATTAGTAAACATGTCAGCATCAGATAGAGATGAATAAGGAAGTCGGCCAGCTTTCATATTCTAACTTTACCATCCACACAGACATTTTACGCCAACTTACAGCTCACATATTTTTCCTCAAGTGCTGGTACTGAATTGGAATTTGCTTTCATTATTATGTATATCATTTATATTAATGTAGCAGATGTAAGGATTACCTGCTCTGTTATGGACAGTTAATTAGCTGGGAACTGAAGAGGAGAACAATCACATTCAATTCAACGTCTTCGCTTGAACGGATGAATCATCAGGTCATTAGGAGGCTGTCTGCCTTGTGCACTGTTGCAGAGTCTTGGCAGCTGATACTGTGCTGGGAAAGTAAAGTCAAACTGACTATACAGTGACAAATTCTAAACCATATACAGTGAAATTGTCAGAATAAATTTCACAAAGTGTTATTGGCCAGTATTTATGCTAAACACCTTTAATAATTTTGTATTACCAGAGGTCAGACACTGTGATGCATTGTTCTATATTTTCTATCCTAGATGTATGTATTCATGGTGAATGTTGGCTCTACATTAATTTCCTCTCTATATCCAAAATATAATTTTGAGAATAAAGTTGAAATACAATGTTGAGAATAAATTTGAAATGTTGAGAATAGAGTCAAAATACAGTGTTGAGAATAAAGTTCAAATACAATGTTGAGAAAATACGTATATAATACATAACATAATACGATATATGTCTAAAAAAAAATCAAATAAATTACATAAAAGCAGATTTCCCCCAGAACAATACTAATTTATCTGTTTGGGGATTTTAGTTCTGCTACACCGTAAAATATTTTAGATATTGCTCATTTTATGACATTTATGAAAATCAGGTTGTAGCTTGAAAACAATGTTCCTCTGATGACTTACTGACACGAATCTGTGAATATCTTTCCAACTTTAGCGAAAACTAAAAGTTGAATTTATTCTCGTCTTCTCAACTTTGTTCTCAACATCTCAACTTTATTCTCCACATCTCAACTTTATTCTCGACATCTCGACTTTATTCTCGACATCTCGACTTTATTCACGAGATTTCAACTTTATTCTCCACATCTCAACTTTATTCTTGACATCTCAACTTTATTCTCGAGATTTCAACTTTATTCTCGACATCTCAACTTTATTCTTGACATCTCAACTTTATTCTCGACATCTCAACTTTATTCTCGAGATTTCAACTTTATTCTCGACATCTCAACTTTATTCTCGACATCTCAACTTTATTCTTGACATCTCAACTTTATTCTCGACATCTCAACTTTATTCTTGACATCTCAACTTTATTCTCCACATCTCGACTTTATTCTCGACAACTCAACTTTATTCTCGACATCTCGACTTTATTCTCGACATCTCAACTTTATTCTCGACATTTATTCTCAACATCATGACTTTATTCTCGACATCTAGACTTTATTCTTGACATCTCAACTTTATTCTCGACATCTCGACTTTATTCTCGACATCTCAACTTTATTCTTGACATCTCAACTTTATTCTCGACATCTCAACTTTATTCTCGACATCTCGACTTTATTCTCGACAACTCAACTTTATTCTCGACATCTCGACTTTATTCTCGACATCTCAACTTTATTCTCGACATCTCGACTTTATTCTCGACATCTCAACTTTATTCTCGACATTTATTCTCAATATCATGACTTTATTCTCGACATCTCAACTTTATTCTCGACATCTAGACTTTATTCTTGACATCTCAACTTTATTCTCGACATCTCGACTTTATTCTCGACATCTCAACTTTATTCTCAACATCTAGACTTTATTATTAGCATCTCAACTTTATTCTTGACATCTAGACTTTATTATTAGCATCTCAACTTTATTCTTGACATCTCAACTTTATTCACAACATTTATTCTCAACATCTCAACTTTATTCTCAACATCTCAACTTTATTCTCGACACCTCAACTTTATTCTCGACATCTCAAATTTATTCTCGACATCTCAACTTTATTCTCGACATTTATTCTCAAGATCACGACTTTATTCTCGACATCTCAACTTTATTCTCGATATCTAGACTTTATTATCGGCATCTCAACTTTATTCTCAACATTTATTATCGGCATCTCAACTTTATTCTCGACATTTATTCTCAAGATCACGACTTTATTCTTGACATCTCAACTTTATTCACAACATTTATTCTCGACATCTCAACTTTATTCTCGACATCTCAACTTTATTCTTGACATCTCGACTTTATTCATAACATCTCAATTTTATTCTCGACATCTCAACTTTATTGTCAACATTTATTCTCAACATCTAAACTTTATTGTCGACATCTCGACTTTATTCTCGACATCTCAACTTTATTCATGACATCTCAACTTTATTTTCGACATCTCGACTTTATTCTCGACATCTCAACTTTATTGTCAACATTTATTCTCAACATCTAAACTTTATTCTCGACATCTCGACTTTATTCTCGACATCTCGACTTTATTCTCGACATCTCGACTTTATTCTCGACAACTCAACTTTATTTTCGACATCGCAACTTTATTCTCGACATCTCGACTTTATTCTCGACATCTCAACATTATTCATGACATCTCAACTTTATTCTCGACATCTCAACTTTATTTTCGTCATCTCAACTTTATTCTCGGCATCTCAACTTTATTTTCGTCATCTCAACTTTATTCTCGGCATCTCAACTTTATTTTCGACATCTCGACTTTATTCTCGACATCTCAACTTTATTCTCGACATCTCAACTTTACTCTCGACATCTCAACTTTATTCTCGACATCTCAACTTTATTCTCGGCATCTCAACTCATTCTCGACATTTCAACTTTATTTTCGTCATCTCAACTTTATTCTCGACATTTATTTTCGACATCGCAACTTCATTCTCGACACCTCAACTTTATTCTCGACATCTCAAATTTATTCTCGACATCTCAACTTTATTCTCGACATTTATTCTCAAGATCACGACTTTATTCTCGACATCTCAACTTTATTCTCGATATCTAGACTTTATTATCGGCATCTCAACTTTATTCTCAACATTTATTATCGGCATCTCAACTTTATTCTCGACATTTATTCTCAAGATCACGACTTTATTCTTGACATCTCAACTTTATTCACAACATTTATTCTCGACATCTCAACTTTATTCTCGGCATCTCAACTTTATTCTCGACATCTCGACTTTATTCTCTACATCTCAACTTTATTCATGACATCTCGACTTTATTCATGACATCTCAATTTTATTCTCGACATCTCAACTTTATTGTCAACATTTATTCTCAACATCTAAACTTTATTGTCGACATCTCGACTTTATTCTCGACATCTCGACTTTATTCTCGACATCTCAACTTTATTCATGACATCTCAACTTTATTCATGACATCTCAACTTTATTTTCGACATCTCGACTTTATTCTCGACATCTCAACTTTATTGTCAACATTTATTCTCAACATCTAAACTTTATTCTCGACATCTCGACTTTATTCTCGACATCTCGACTTTATTCTCGACATCTCGACTTTATTCTCGACATCTCAACTTTATTTTCGACATCGCAACTTTATTCTCGACATCTCGACTTTATTCTCGACATCTCAACATTATTCATGACATCTCAACTTTATTTTCGACATCTCAACTTTATTCTCGACATCTCAACTTTATTGTCAACATTTATTCTCAACATCTAAACTTTATTCTCGACATCTCGACTTTATTCTCGACATCTCGACTTTATTCTCGACATCTCGACTTTGTTCTCGACATCTCAACTTTATTTTCGACATCGCAACTTTATTCTCGACATCTCGACTTTATTTTCGTCATCTCAACTTTATTCTCGGCATCTCAACTTTATTTTCGACATCTCGACTTTATTCTCGACATCTCAACTTTATTCTCGACATCTCAACTTTACTCTCGACATCTCAACTTTATTCTCGACATCTCAACTTTATTCTCGACATCTCAACTCATTCTCGACATTTCAACTTTATTTTCGTCATCTCAACTTTATTCTCGACATTTATTTTCGACATCGCAACTTTATTCTCGACATCTAAACTTTATTCTCGTCATTTCAACTTTATTTTCGATATCTCAACTTTATTCTCGACATCTCAACTTTATTCTCGACATCTCAACTTTATTCCTGTTATTTCGACTTTTCTAATTTTTTCCTCCCACCTGGCCCCAATCCTCTTCCGTACATAACTGATGTGTTCTGGGTTGTTTTCTTTTTTGCATTAGAATAAGTTTAAACACAATGTACCATGGTGGTACTGCTGCTTGTCCAGTCAATCATTCCTCAGCAGCGTCATCCTTGTTGCTCAGGAGGTCTCGTGGTGCTGGATGAGCTGTCTGTGACCTAGTTTTGCTGTCTCCTCGTTAAATTGTTAATAGATCCTGAGTGCAGCATGGAGTCTCTCTGGGGAGCCCGAGCTGCCATAAGAACCAAAAATAGCCCCCCCTCACACGCTGTGAAGGTTATTTATTTATCTCATCAATTCCCTCCATGGCCACGCCATGTCTTCATGCAAGTGTAGTGACTTATAAGCACACAAGCAGCGATGGACCAATACAACTCATCCTGACTGTGGATACACATTTCAGCCTTTGCTCACACAGTCTGACAGCTGTATATAATTCATTAGAACGGATGCACTCCGCACCAACAGAGTCTAACTATCACTGTTTCTCTTCTAAATGAGTAAACATAAACATAAAGAAATGTAATGAAGTGAACTAATAAATGCACTAGTCATCATTTACATGTCCTTTATTTCATTTTATTATAAAACATCAGGAAATAAATCAGTAAATATTGCACAATATTCAAGCACTAAACAAATTGTATTTCTCTTTTGTACTTTAACACATTATGAACTCAAATAATATGAAACAAAGTTTTCATTGTTAAAGGGCGCCTACACTTTCTACTACACGTTTACTTGTGCGACAGCCTCACAATGTCATAAGATCATGTGAGAATCGCTAAGATCACTTCATCACACCAAAATCCATCTTGGCAGGTTTAAACCAGGCGGCAACCTCCGGGTCTGAACAGGGAGGCAAACCAGGAAGTGCCTTAAGCTGCATTCTACCTGGCTGCAGAAAGATTTCTGTGCATTCATTTCAATGCAAAATGAGAAAACTTCTCACTTGATTTATTACCTCAGAATTTTTTTTAGGACAACAGTATGGTCTCTAGTAAAAGATCTTCAAGACAGTGTGATGTTATTAGTTCATATAATGGCCCCGTTTAGGAGAAAATATATCATAAAGAATCGTATGATTTGGGGCGTGGCTACCTTTGATTGACAGGTCACTAACAAGACGAGCCGTCATCAGGAGAGAAGCAGAACAATGCGTATCCACGGCAACATGTCAAAAAAGTTATATTTAACTTTATATAGATATACAAAAAAGGACGTTTAGCAGTTTGGTCTCATAACTTTGACCCTTTCACTGTATTTTCACTTAATGACAGTTTATTTGAACGTTTGGTTCAGTAAAATGTCTTGTTCAGCGTTTGGTTGGACTAACAGACACTCCAAGGAGTCGCTGTTCAGTTTTCTGAGGTAAGTATCGTACATTTTGTTTTTGATTGTTGCTAGCCAAATTGAACATCCCAGTTAATGCTAACATGAATTAGCAGCAGCTTCTCTCAGTCAGGTTGAGGTGTAGAGAGGCTGTAGTCAGTGATCAGATCCCTCTCCTCCTCCACAGTCCAGATATGGTCTGCTTCCTGTATCAGAAACAAGATGGCGACGAGTGTAACGATGAACTCAATGCTTCCAACGGGCCACAAACCAACGGATGACATGGTCACATGGTCACTACGTCCATTATTTATATACAGTCTATGATCTAAACATGGTACACTGCTGCCATGAGGGAGAATTGTATGACCAAAAATTCATGGATTTAGATCCAGTCGTGAAGTGTGAAAAAAATAAGAATTTCTAGTGTTTATCACATTGTTAGTCAACCGTGGCAGACAGAACCATATGTAGCACATAAACTGTACAGAAGGACATCATCATTAGTAATGCAATTATCATCGTTGCCATCCATTTGTAAGGCTCCCTCTGTCTCCAGCATATGGGACTGGGAGCATGCAAACACTGCAGTCCTCCTCGGGGACTCTGACGGCACGAGCTGTACAGCAGCCCAGCTCTATCAGCGGCCAGCAACACTGTTAGCTTCACTTTAGCTCGCCACGTTACTGGCACTGACGGCATGTGAGACTAGTGACAACTGTTCCTCCGTCCAGCTTCCTAATGAGAAGTTGTGCTGTTTGGCAGGTCAGACTGTGGGTGTATGTTGCCTTGGATTCAAGTTGATGTTTGTGTATTTGTGCAGCAGTCTGGAGTATAATTAGTATAATAGTATAATGACTATTACAGTGATTGCAGATAGTAAACTGTAGCCTGGATAGCAAGATTTTTTATACTATAAATTATATTTTTATCCCTTTTTATTATTATATTTATATTAAAGTTAGATATTTTATATGATATAAGTATATTTTATCCCTTTTTTATTATTATATTTTATTTAAGTTGGATTTTTTTATATTACTAAATATATTTTTATCCCTCTTATTATTGTATTTATATTTAAATATAATTTTTTAAATATATTAATATTGTTGTATTTGTATTTAAATTATATATTTATATATTAAAATGTTATTTTATCCTTCTTTTTCTTCTTCTTCTTAATATTAATATATTATTATATTTGAGTATGATATTTTATATTATGAAAATTATATTTTCATCCTTCTTCTTCTTCTTCTTGAGTGCGATATTCTATATTGTACAAAATTGTATTTGTATCCCTCTTGTTATTGTGATTTTTATATTTAATTAACATATTTTAGATATTTTCTGTCTTTAAGCTGTCTTTCAAATTATGAAGATTCATTTTATTCATTTATTTATTTATTTATTTTTAAGCATTTTTGAAAGCCAAAATGGCAGCAAATGTGAGAATATCTGTGCCCATCAGTTACCAGAAAGCTTATGTCTAAGCAAATAAAGACAATGTATTATTTTTAATTGCAAATGAAGGTGGACGGTTTTGGGATTGTATGTTAACTTGTCTCTCGCCCACTACTGGTGTTCACCAGAGTAGTAACTCCCCTGTGTTTAGGAAACAGCTGTGTATTGTAACTCATCAGGATGAGGATTTTCTGCCAGTCTTCATATCCTAAATTTAATTCTGAGGGAACTCCAGGGCCACAGTTAATGTTCTGTTGTGGTCACACTGGGTGATCCAGGCTGATACAATGTTGGTATTTTTATATAACATGCTGCTTCGGGCAGCTTTAACACATGGATACTTCTGACATGTCATTACATCACACATCATTTAACTGTGTGATCTCTGTGTGAAGCTTCCTACTGGCTGTCCCAAAAGCCTAGATTAAAAATATTTAGGTCCCAACTGACTGCTCCCAAATGTAGATTAAAGGGTCCGTCAGTGCTCAGAGGGTTCACAGGGACCTGCCTGAGAGGCTTAGTGGCCAAATCTCATCTTTCAAATCACGATACAGAACACGTTTTTTTTTAGGGGCCGGCTTCTGTGTAATCACCTTACTTTTAAAGTTCTTCATACTTCTTAGCTCCAACTGCTGTCGATTTTATCTGCTTTTTAAAATCTTTTGTAAAGTATTTTACAAAGCACTTCTAATTGTGGTATTTCTATCAGTGCTATAAACTTTCTTCCCCTTCTTCTTCTTCTCCTTTTTCTTTTCTTCAGTCTTTCTAATTATATACCACAAAGGCTCCTGTGCCAGTGCTAATCATCATGATGGCAGACTTCTCAGCTTGGCGTCCCTCGCCAGCTTCCGTGTGATCCTCTAAATGAGACCCATATGTGATGAAGTCCAGGTCACAGCTGACAGGTGTGAGGGTTAATGAAAAGTGGACAGACAGAGAGAGAGAGAGAGAGAGAGAGAGGAGTTCAGCTGAAGCTCTCACGCATCAGTCTGAATCATCATCATCATCATAGACTCCATCATTTGCTCTGGATCTCTGCAGGCAGCAGGCTGGAGAAGATATTTTCTGCTACTGTTAGTTGGTGGCACATTCAGTTTATTGGCCCTCATTTATCAAACCAGCGAAGAAACGAGCTTTTGTGCAGTGTACATGTAACTGGATTGATATGGAAATATCACATAGTCAAGTCAAGTCAATTTTATTTATATAGCCCAAAATCACAGATTTGCCTCAAGGGGTTTTACAGACTGTACATGGTACGACTCCCTCTGTCCTTAGACCCTCACATCGGCCAGGGAAAAACTCCTTAAAAAACCCTTTAAACAGGGGAAAAAGAAGAAGAAACCTCAGGGAGAGACAGAGGAGGGATCCATCTCCCAGGACGGACAGACGTGCAATAGATGTTGTACAGGGCAGGTCAACAGAGTAGGAGGAAGAAACTTATGTTCAGTGTTAATAAGAATGTAGTTGCTTTCCATAGCATTCAAGACGAGTATTTGGAGGCCAATGGGCTCACAAAACCAGGAGTAACTTTTGTTTAATTTGACGCTATTATGCTTGTCGCTAGTGTTTCTGGGAAAGTGGAGACGATTCCAGACGTGTAAGTGACGTAATGACGTGGTTCTCCAGCCTGGGGAAAAGCAAACCGCTTCTGAGAAGAATCCCAGAGTGAATGTGTGTATTTACAGTGAGATATCTGTAAAAAAAAAAAATGTTTATGAAGAACATATAAAGAAAAACCTTCCTGCTGTGGAGGAAGCATAGACTGTATATAAATAATGGACTTATTGACCGTCACCGCACCTGTTGGTTTGTGGCCCGTTGGAAGCGTCGAGTTCATTGTTACACTCGTCGCCATCTTGTTTCTGATACGGCGAGCACACCATATCTGGTCCAACCAAATGCTGAACAAGACATTTTTAATGCACAAAACGAAAAAATAAAGTCATTAAGTGAAAATGTTATGAGACCAAACCAGTAAACGTCCTTTTTTATATCTATATAACGTTATATATAACTTTATTGACATGTTGCCATGGATACGCATTGTTCTGCTTCTCTCCTGATGACGGACCTGTTAGCGACCTGTCAATCAAAGGTAGCCACGCCCCAACTAGCGATTGAGACCATAGTGTTGTCCTGAAAAAAATTTGCATTGAAATTAATGGACAGAAATCTTTCTGCAGCCAAACTTAGCGCCCCCTGCTGGAATTTTTGGTAGAATGCAGCTTAAGGCACTTCCTGGTTTGCCTCCCTGCTCAGACACGGAGGTTGCCGCCTGGTACCTTTTGCTACTGACAGTTTGAAGTTCAGGCTTATAGGTTCAGTAAGAGGAAACATCTTTCAGCTATGATATGCAACATCTACAGTGTATTTGTTTTAAAGTCACACACACACACGCACACAAAAGCTGTACCTGTTTTCTCTTTTACCGTTCAAAATTCCTATTGAAGTTGTGAGTCCTTTGTTAAACTGCTGCTGGCAAACAGAGCGACAATGTTTCCTCAACTGCTACAAGTGAGCGAGTGATGGGAATCAAGCAGTGCCAAGCTTGAGGAGAGCCTGAGACGGGCCGTGACAAACATCTCATTTGAAATTCACTCACTGCTTTTTGAAAACCCTCGTATGAATTTTTATGCAAATGCTTCATTCTTCGCTGTTCCCTCCATGTTTATCAGGCACATTAAAGCAGAGCTTGTGCTGAAATAAGTGAGATAAAAAAATTCTCCACTGGAGAGGAACGATTGAGCATGAAAGGAAACAGTGTGGGGAAAATGTGCTAATATGTGGAGAGTTATCCCTTTGCACATTAGGACTGGTGTTGTTATGTAAGCTTTGACTGTATCCAGGCAGAAAGAGAGAGGGGGAGGAGGGGGGGAGATGATGATGATGATCTAAGTACTGTAGAGGGAAGAAAGGAAGAAGAAGAGCTGCAAAGGATTCACTTTCTCAGTGTTTCTATGAGAATATGCTCACATTATTGTTGCTTTTTAAAACCCAACTTCTGATGTTTGAGGTAACAGGGTGACTGATGGAGACAAAAATAACCCAACTCAGGATACTTTCATCACAACACGGACACAAATAGCACACACATCTCCTCATTGTGTGATCAGGGAGATTTTTTTCAAGAAGTCTACAAATATTTTATAGCTGAAATGTGACCTATTATGGATGGTTTTAGAACTTGGATTAGCTCCCTTTAGATGTGTTGGTGCAGTGGTGGACTCAGACTGTCTGAGGAGCAGGGCAGGAAAAGATAAAGAGGGCACCAACTGCATGCGGTTGGGCACCCTGCACATATATTTTTCTAGCATTTAGGGCAGCCTCGGCATCATTTTCGCAATTTAAAGAGCACTTTATCACATCTTTCCACCTATAGATGACACATAGAAGGCACTTAGGGTTAAATTACTTATTAAGCAAAAAATGACTCAAATTGACCACAAAATGACAAAAAATGACCACAAAAAGACACAAATTGACCAAAAAAGACACAAAATGACCAAAAAAGACACAAAATTACCAGAAAAGACACAAAATTACCAAAAAAAGACACAAAATGACCCAAAAAGAAACAAAATTACCAAAAAAAGACACGAATTGATCACAGAATGATCAAAAGACACGAAATGACCAGAAAAGACAAAATGACCAAAAAAAGACACAAAATGACCAAAAAAGGCACAAAATGACTAAAAAAAACACACAAAATTACCAAAAAAAGACACAAAATTACCAAAAAAGACACAAAATTACCAGAAAAGACACAAAATTACCAAAAAAAGACACAAAATGACCCAAAAAGAAACAAAATTACCAAAAAAAGACTAAAACCCATTAACACATAAACACTTTAACACAGTGGAGACAGAGCTGACTTTCAAAATGATTTGGCGACCCCCAGAAATCATCTTGCGACCCCAATTGGGGTCGGGACCCCCAGGTTGAGAATAGCTGGCCTAGATGACACTTAGTCATGTTTTTCTGCCATAGGAGGCACTTTTTCAAATGTGGGGTTACGAGTGTGTTGGTGGGTCTACCGCCATCATCTATCCGCTTATTGTATGATCCATCCATCCATCCATCCATTTTCCTCCACTTATCCAGGGCCGGGTCGCGGGGGCAGCAGGATAAGCAGGGCATTCCAGCCCTGAAGATAGCTATTTGCAACTAAAAGCTAAAGCAGGAAATATAAGATAAAAAAAACATGGAAAAGGACAAGACTAAAAATAGACGTGAAAAGGAAAATGGAGTGAAAGAACAGCGACATGCATCACAAAGTTGTGAGCTGCAGCTGGTTATTGATTTCAGCTTTTAGAGCATTTGTCTTCATTTCTCAATATTGTACTGCGTCTTTCAACTGCACCCAGACAATCACTCACACATTATTGCTGCCCTGCTCCCGGACGTCTGGATGCTTGCTGGTGTCCTGGTGGGTGGAGGTGTGATGTATGGCACCATCACTGTGTGGCACCGCTCCTGCAGATGAGAGTCAGCGTGGTGCTGCCTGGGAATCCCAGCGGCATTGACTCACTTTGAGTCTTGCAAGTAAACAGAAAAACAGATGGCCGCGCTTCCAAACAAGTTTCTCTTCCACTGGCTCTCGTGATGGCACGCGGGGACATGGGAGGAAAATGTCCGATTTCTTTTGCCAGTTTTATTCCGCTTTGTTTTCACTTGAATCACATTCGTCAGGACTGCCTTGGCATTTGAAGTTCATTGAAAGCACAGGATTAATAATTCAGGTTGAGGTTTCTTGGCGAGACAGAGACATCGTGGTCTTTGCTGGGCAGATGAATTAATGAAATACAATGTGCTCTAAATCAGTGGTTCGCAACAGGGGGGGCCCGACCCCCCCAGGGGGGCACCAAAGATCCACGGGGGGGGTCGCCAAGCCCTCTTGATTTTAAGGGGTGTAATAAATCTAATGTGTTAAATATGGATGAGTCAGCGTTTAATTCATTAGTGTGACAAAAATAAATAAATAAGGGCTACATTAGACGTTTGACATTTGACACGTTTACTGCAAATAAGTAAACTGAAGAAAGTTTTTAGTATCTCCTTCTTGACACAGGATGTGCTTCATTTAAAAAAAAAAAAAATAAGTGAACATGTTTTTCTCTGTTTTCTTTGCAGAGACAAGCATCGGGAGCAACAACTGGAAACAGCAAACCATCTGCTGGCCAAGGTATCTGTCTATCTGTCTGTCTGTCTGTCTGTCTGTCTGTCTGTCTGTCTGTCTGTCTGTCTGTCTGTCTGTCTGTCTGTCTGTCTTCTCAACAACAGTTCATCCAATCAACTCCAATCCAAGGTTATTATAGTTAACGAAAAAACCAACAAAATAACAAAAACTAGAATTGATAAAACATTTTCGTTAACTGATTTTAAGATAAAAATGAGAGTTTGAAAAAAATAAATAAACGATAACTAACTGAAACTGTATTGTGTGGTTACAAAACTAACTGAAATTAGAGTGAAAATGTCCTTCGTTTATTTTTAAGATACTCTAAACCAGAACTTGTATTTTTCTAACATGATGCAAGGGACTTTCTGTCATTTCCGGCCATATTATGCTCTAATATATATCAACAGAGTATAATTGACCCATTTTAAGCATTTTTAGGCATTTCAAAATTTGACTGAAATAAGCCCATTTTCAGAGTACGGGGCACTTAAAAAATGTTGTGACTCTTTCATAAAAAATTTCGACATGCTATAATATGACTTTTTTTTTTTTCAAATTTTGGACGCCTCAAAATATTGTGTTCTTTTGTTACTTCTGGAAAAGCCACCCCACTACGTATATGTATCAACCAACTTATAGTATAGTTAGAGTATCAGGCCATTTAAAAATCTTTTTCACAAAAAATTTCGACATCTCATAGCATGCCTCTACAGCAGAAACATGGATTATAGATCAACATGGCTCGTCCCAGCTCCCCTTATAAAGAGCAGAGGTACTGCAAGATGTTCAGCAAATCCTGTATCCTGTGAACAATAAATTCGGTTGGTTCAAATATAGTATATGTATCCTATATTTCCTAACATGTCTTAACATCTCACAAATGAACTGTATTTCACTGTAAGATTAGAGAGAATTTGACAGAGAAGTTGATGGAATATCTGTGTGGTGCTTTTAAATAAGAATCAACAAACCACGGGGGTGACAGGAAGGTTTCTTTTACCGTGGCAGCGATTCACAGGACAGAGACCTACTTTGCAAACTGGGCCATGGTATTGTTGGCATGATAATGTAATTCAAATCCCTTGAGTTATGAACGGTAAAACTGGGCTTGGCAGGATCCTTTGAAATTCATAAATGGTGTTAAGTGCAGAATTGTCATGCTGGCAAAACTGGAGTATGCAAGAACAAAAGCCTGTTTCTAATCAATCTCAGACCTGCGAGTCGTGTTTTTTCATCACCTCAGCTGAGGTGGGACATTAACAGATGCTTTGAAAGCTCATATGTTTTTATGAATATACGTTTACACTGTAAAAACTGAAATTTAAGTAAGATTAAATATCTTAGATCAAGGGGATATCTGCTTATTTTTGTCTGATAAGATATTTCTTCTTAGTCAGAATCTTTTATGTTTGACTGTTTCACTTGTTTCAAGTGTTTTGGTCCTTAATTATCTAAATAATATATTACAGCTTGTGACTGAGATTTTATGACCTAAACTGAGTAAATACATGCTGGAAACTAGAATATCAAAAGATACAAAGCTGTTTCATCAACACTTACAAGTATAAAACTGCTATTTCAAAGCAATCATTTCTGATTTCAAGCATATTAAGAACTAAGAAATCATAACTTTGACATAATTTGACCTCTTCACATACTTAAAACAAGCATCCAGATGGAATCAATTGTTTTATTATCAATGAAACAATAGAAGTGTGTATTGTTGTGTACTGTGTATGTATTTAACTAGTACATTGGCACACAGCTGTAAACTGACACTTGATAAACATTTAACATGAAACATTTAACAAGAACAATACAAAAAATGCACTTGTTATGAGTTAGAATACACTAATTCTAAGGAATTTTTGGGTTCGTTAGGATTAGATATTTTTACTTGTTTTGGAAAGTCTTGACAAGCCACATTCTCTTGTTCCATTGGCAGATAATTTTGCTACTTTTATGCAAAATACACCTAATTTTTGCACTTTTTTTCTTCTTTTTGAGAGGTGGCTTTTTTCAGGGTAGCAGGTTGTGTCAGGTTCCTGGGTTTCATTAGAACAGAATAGAATAGAATGGAATAGCCTTTATTGTCATTGTATATAATGGGTCAATGACGTGACGCCCAAATTTTTTGTCCGACTGTATTTTTTACAGTTAAAAAAAGGTTTAAACTCGTAAAAAGAAACCACAGGTATGCAGTAAATCTCCCACATATAAACCTACTTTAACCTTTCAAAAACAGTTAGTTGTTGGCAATTTTTGTGCTCTTTAAAGTGTCAAAATATCATGTGGTGCGACTGTCCGGCCTTCATTTTTGTTTCGAAAACGTCTATAAAATTACCCTAAATCTGTTCAAATATATTTTCTTTCCCATTTGGCATGATTTTCAAAGTGTTTTTTCGTCCTGTACAAATTTTCAAGGCATTTGTAGATATAGTTCCATTATAACATACAAGCAAACTTTGTCCGAGGATGTCCATTTTATGAAATATCATGTGGTGCGACCATCAAGAAATTACCACTTTGGGACATAAACTTTGAAATCCAGACCAAGACAGGAAGTTGCATCATCCAACAGTTTGCCAAGAACCCTTGGAGACAGCAAGCAGGTTTGTTAATCTTTCTCAAATTTGATAAAACATATCGCTTTTAACGGTTGGTATGTAGTTGCCATATCTGGATGTCATGTGGTATGACCTCCAAAAAATTATGAATATTAAACTATTTCTACAAATATATATTTTGATTAGAAAATGTAAACTTGCCTTTTGTGTAAAGCTAGATTGTTTTGTTAAGGATGCTAATTATTTGCCTGTAAATGTTGACTGAACATGAAAATATCATTTGGTGCGACCAGGTATCATGTGGTGCGACCATTGTAGAGTGTTTTTGATAATAGATATATGTCCTAGATAGGCAGTTATTGTGCTTTTATATTTAATTTAAGACCAACATACAAAAAATACTTTATGTTAACATTTTTTGGAATAGTTTTTTGTACAATTTGAGTATTGTTTTCTCAGTATTTCAGAAATGAAATTTAACATTTAGTTTTTTGTACAATATCATGAGAAAAATGTAAAAAAAGATGGAACATGCAATTTCACTGTGGTAATTATGTATTCATTAGTCATTTGTCATTTATTTACTGTTTTAATCTATTACCAGATGCCACTGTCAAGCAAAACAAAAACTGACCCAGTGGCAAGAGAGGAATACCTTGCTAGAAGAAAAGAAAGCTATCAGAGAAGAAAACAACAGGGAAAGATTCTACATGTAAAGTCAGATGATCTGCCACAGAGAGAGAAAACTAAACAAAGAGAGAAATGGAGGGCTGCATCTTGTGCTTACAGAGAAAGGAATGAATGTCTGGGCTAAAAACTGCCTGCAGTTAACAATATATCCCCCACTTTGACATATGCATTAAAATACCCAGAAGTCATGTTATGATTTTCAAGTGTGATGAAATCATTATGCATCATCACAAACTGTTTTAATAGAAGCACACATTTGTGGCTTTGTGAATGATTACATGATTTACTATAATACAAGGTTCTGATGAAAATAGTATGATAAACATAATTGATTAATTCTTTTGTCAAGTTACTGCAGTTACTGTATGTTTGATGGATTTATAAAAAAAATTAAAATGGTTATGAAGTCTTTGTTTAAAACAAATCCAATTTTTGTGCACTTGTGTTTGAGATTGTTTTACTTTTAAAAATGTTATTAAAAAAACATTTCAGGACACCAAGGCAATGTGGTGCACATTCAGATCTTTATTGTAAAATATGAAATGTTTGTTCAAAACAAAGTGCGTTTATGTTTGAGATTTTTCATGTTTCTGAAAATGTAATTAAATTGTTTTATTTGTATTGTTATTATTGTAATGTCCTTATTATCACATGAAATGCTATGTTTTGTATTAAAAGTATTGTTTATTGACCTGTTTATTGACCTATATTTATTATATAATATCTTCATGTCATTTGGTGCGACCACTCATCATGTGGTGCGACCAATAAAAGCAGTAACTGTATTGAATTCAAAATATAATATCTAGTTTCTGTAGCTGGAATATTAATCACTGATACAGTATACTTAGGTGACTGGTATATTTTATTTTTTTAAATCAGTATAATGAAATTTAGAAGAACTATAGTTGTGTCAGCACAATGAAGAACGGGACTGTAACATTATGGAACAAAAATATGAAATCATTATTGACAAAATATCAAAAGAAGTTTAAATACTTTGTTTCTAAACACTTTAAATAACTGAGAACTTGTAAAAAAAAGTTAAGCACATTATGGAAAATAACTAATTTTAAGATAAATCACGGTCGCACCACATGACGTTTTTTAAGGCCATGGCCGATTCATATAGGTAAAAAAAACACTAAAAACGCTTCATTTCATTTTTTTATTTTAATTTCTGTGTGCACAACATTCAGAATGTTTGAACAATTGCAATAGATATGCTATTTTTTTGTGTTTAAAATTTGGCCTGTTGAAAATCCTTATACGTCATTGACCCACATACAACAAAATTAGAGTGCAACTCCTATTGGTGCATAAAACAATTATAAACAACAATACAAAAACAACTTAAGGACAATAAAGGTATAAAAGGTATAAACATATCACAAACAAGTATAAATAATTGAAATGGCATGAAAATATTGGAATATACACGACAGGCCAAAAGTTTGGAAGCAAGATCAAATTTGTACAAAAAAAGATCATAGTTTCATTGCTATATTTTGCAACAAAATAAAGGTGATTATTATATAAAGAGTTATTTATTAGAACACATTTTTTTACTGTAATTATCAGGTCTTTGGGTTTTCATTGCTTAGACTTTGTGTATCCTTCTTTCCTTAATGTATAAATCTGAACTCTTGTTTCTTTACTCAGCTGCTTCAATTTTAGCCATTTCTGTGGTAGTTTGTCAGAGATATGAACACAGTTGAGATTTATTGGGATTTTTGTATCCAAACTCTCAAAGGCCAAAGAGCTAAAGTGAATAATGCAAACTGTGATTTGTTTTTTTACTTCTGCACTGAAGTTGTGACTCTTCAAAATCTTCTCAACCCTAAAACTAAGCCCTTCTTTTCTTTTATTAACATTTATTCAGCAATGGTCTGGTAGCATTAATGTATACCTAAAGGTAAATTGAGAAAAATGGTTCAAGTCAATAAAAGTAAAGAATGATCATGCAGTAAAAACATCCAAAAATCCAAAGAATCCAAACTGGTTTTTAAGAAAGCCATTGTGAACAGAAAATTTAAGTTGCTTCCAAACTTTTGGCCTGTAGTGTAGAATAAATAACTAAGTACATAGAAAAGGAGGAGCATGAGGAGGAGTGGTAGCATACAGAGGTAATGTTATTAGATGATATTATATTAAATATCATTGCACTTGGTTGACAGTAAGTGAACAATATTGCACTGGAGTGGTAATTGCACATAAAGCGTAACAGAACAAAACGTAGCAGATACAGAAAACAGATGGAGGTTATGTATGGATCTACTTGTTTTGAGTATTTATAGTGGTGATAGTTTGAGGAAAGAAGCATCCCTCAGTCTGTTTGTCCGTGTTTTATGTGACTTTTATGCACTGACGATGTCCTCCAGATACACCGCTATGAAATGTCAGCTAATGTTGTGACCACAATTTTGAGTTAGCATTGATACGCTAATGGCTACTCTTGTAGCTGTAACAAGCAGCGCCACTAGCATCAGTTAGCCGCTAGCGTCAGTTAGCCACTAGCGTCAGTTAGCTGCTAGCTTTCGCTAAGGACCGAATTTCCCAACAAAGAAATAAGAGTTAGCAGAACTATTGTCCCTTGTTGTGAACCCCAACTTAAAGATATAAGTAACAACAACTCACCAACTTGTTTTTGAGCAGACAACTGGCTTCCTTTGTTGTGCTAACTTACATTATTGCCCTAAATGTCAATAATTTATATTTCCAAGTTTTACCAAATTAAATCACTGTTTTAGGCCAAAAAATACAAGTCGGCTTTTTTGCAGTGTGGTTTGGCTGTTATGTATAATGCCTCTGTGATATAAAGGAGATACTGTACATCTTTTAAGTGCTTTTTGTGGTCTGCACATTTACAAAATTAGGATTCATGGCAGCATATAATACGATACACTGAGGAATCAGTGAATGTAATCTCCTCCGCTCCTTGAAGTCAACCTTCTCCTAACACAAAGGATGCAGCAGGTTAATAGCAGCACATTTACTGTTAACTGGCTCCACAGTCTCATTCTCCTGGTATACCCGGAGACCATGTGTCACCTCCTCTCTCTCTGGGGCTGCTGATAACACTGTTAACACCCCGAGCTGAAATGGATTTCTGTCCCAACTTCTGGGATGATGAAGTGTACCGCAGCTCAGGCTCAGTCTGCAGGGAGGCATCCCAGCAGTGATCAGGAGGGATTTTAGCCAGCTTAATTGAATTTGATAGAGGTGTGAATTACATTAACTTGACATTTGCCCATTTTTTTGCATTTTTTCCCCTCTTTTCATTGTGTTTGGTTAATTAAAGTTACTGGCTCTTTAATTCACTCCAAATACAATAAATGTACATTTTAGGAAAGCTACTTTTAGAATATTATATTTCTTATAGTTATATTTATTTGTACAATTCTCAAACATATTTTCTCCCATATTACATTTGTTTTTGTGTACCACAATTACACAAACACACAACTTTACACAGGAGACGGCAGGTTGTTTCTTGTGTGAAGCCATAGAACATAATAATAACAATAGTGGATTTAGTCACTGTGAAATCACCCGTTGGTTAGTGGACTCTTGCTTTGAAGCCCTGTAGCACCCTATAATGTAATAATTTCCTGATAATGTAATAACGCCTGTAAATTATATAAAATTTGCCCTTAACTCGATCAAAAATGTAATAAAATCCAATAATGCAATAATTTTACCAAAAGGGTAAAAAAAGGAAATAAACTGGTGAGATAGACAGCATTACATAAAAGTAAGTCTATAAAAGTGGGTTTTAAGAAGTGATTTAAAAGAAGTTACCGACTCAGGGAGCATATAAATTGAAAATAAAATCGGACCTAAAATCGAACCTTGCGGAACACCACAGGTAATGCGAGTTTTAGAGGACGTAAAATTACCTATGGAGACCAAAAAGGTTCTGTCTAAAAGATACGAATAAAATCAACCAAGTACATGTAGATGGCCTTGGTGTTCACTATCATTGAAATTGATAAAGGGGTATTATTCTTAAACACAAATAATTTAACTGCTTTCAGAACTAAATATATCACTCCTAACTGCCTGCTGCTATGCCATTCTCAGCATCTCAGCTGATCTGTTTCATTCTGAAGAGTCAGCTTTTTCAAAACCAACATGGCTCGGTTCAAAATTTTGTTTCAAAAACAAAACTTCTCATCTCTTCTGGGAAAGCCCAGGATGTCATCTTTGCAGTAAGGATTGATAGATTAGTTCAAAACAGTAAAAGGAGATTCATGTGCACAAAATGTCCACGATAGATGACACAAGTCAATTGGCTGGGTCTACAAATTATCAAATCACAGTTTGAGGGAATGAACGTGTCTCTTTCCATTGTCCATTCATATATCGGAGTGTAACCTGTGGTTCAGTTGCCTGACTTCTCTGGTCACCTCTTTTATTTTAGTTGCTCAGTATTCTCCAGACTGGGCCGTCATCAATCATTGTCCATACACTCTTAGGTTGCTTTAAATCTCTCAGGAAGCAATTTGAACATGACCTTTCACAAACCTCTTATGGAAATAATCCCATCAGTCACTGTGGCAATTCGATTCATTCATGCAGCAGCACAGCGTATTACTGAAACCGGTTTATAAAGTCTTACACCCTCTGTGGTGTAAAGGCCATCGACCCTGTGGTGCAGGTGTAATCCCGGAGAAGGAATGTGTGTGTGTGTGTGTGTGTGTGTGTGTGAGAGAGAGGTTTGTGTGGCTTCTGCAATCATTAAATATAAATGTGTTTTCATTGCCACATGTGTTATCCAAGGGCTTCAAGGTCAACAAAAGGTACCATCCAAACGTAAGTAGGCCATTTGGAAACATCTCCGTTTATGCTACAGTGAGCACGTTTCACAGCAGGTCAGCACAATGATGCACGGAGCACTGTCCTGCATGACAACTGTGTGATTCGCATACGCTTCTGACTGTGTCACAACCCATAACACTGAACCTTTTCACTGGTTTTAATCTGCTCTCTGTGCGTTTGAGCAGTCACTGACTTGGCTTCAGTCTGTTTGAGCTCTTCAGCACAGAGAATGTGCACTGCAAAAAAAGAAAAGTTGGGTGAACTCAAAATTTCAAGGCAACAAACTTCGATAAAATTTTAAGTTGACAGTTGGACAATTAAACTAAATATTTTAACTTTTGTTTTTGAGTTTGCTCAACTCTGAATTTCTCTGGCACGATTGTAATGCCGCTATGAAATGTCAGCTAATGTTGTGACCACAATTTTGAGTTAGCATTGATACGCTAATGGCTGCTCTTGTAGCTGTAACCAGCAGCGCCGCTAGCATCAGTTAGCCACTAGCATCAGTTAGCCGCTAGCATCAGTTAGCCGCTAGCTTTCGCTAATGACCAAATTTCTCAACAAAGAAATAAGAGTTAGCAGAACTATTGTCCCTTGTTTTGAACCCCAACTTAAAGATATAAGTAACAACAACTCACAAACTTGTTTTTGAGCAAACAACTGGCTTCCTTTGTTGTGCTAACTTACATTATTGCCCTAAATGTCAGTAATTTATATTTCCAAGTTTTACCAAATTAAATCACTGTTTTAGGCCAAAAAATACTAGTGGGCTTTTTTGCAGTGTGGTTTGGCTGTTTTATGATAATGCCTCTGTGATATTACAGCTTTTCTTCTCATTTCAAAGAGGCACGTGTCGTTCTCTTCACACAGGATGATTAAAGGAGATTGTATACAGGATGGTTATTTAAAAAGAAGTTTAATTAGTCTGCAGCTATTTATAGATGGATGATTAGAGGAGCTTGTCTTGTGTCATAAAAACACACTGTCAGACAGTGGGAGCAGCCCTGTTTGTTGATATATGTGTCAAGGGGCGTAGCTCAGAAGGGAAGGACTCAAATGCAACGACAGAAACCAGGTCAGTACACAGGCAGGCAGTCACACCAGCAGAGGTATCCAAAACAAAAGGCAAAGAGGCAGAATCCAAAGGTGAGCAAGGTTTCGATAAACAACAAGGCTTCGACGAGGCCTGACACGATAATTAATATATCGACTTATTGTTCATGTATAAAAATGGACTCGATAGTTTTTGTGGACTCTATATTTGTTGTTTACATAAGCCAACAACATTTTAGCGAGTTGCTAAACTGCTGCAAAACTCCAGAAAGTTTGGTGTAATAAATGGAATTGGTGCCAAAGCCAGAGTGGGAACATTTCGGATTTCACTGTTCAGCTCAGCAGCAGCACAACAACTGCAGCCTCCGTCGCTAAGCAGCTAATTGTCAACAAACCGGCATGCTAACTGTACACCTAGGGCCTCATGTTTTAAAGTGTGTAGCTTTCATACTGATATGAGATGAAAAAAACAAGGGTGGTTTAATACTTTTTTCCATTACTGTATTTTTGGTCATTTTGTGTATCTTTTTGGTAATTTTTACATCTATTTTTGGTCATTTTGTGTCTTTTTTTGATGATTTTTACATCTATTTTTGGTCATTTTGTGTCTTTTTTGATCATTTTTACATCTATTTTTGGTCAATTTGTTTCTATTTTGATAATTTTGTGTCATTTTTTGGTTGTTTTTTAATCTATTTTTTTGTTATTTTGTGTCTTTTCTACATCTACAGTCATGGAAACATTGTTGATGATAATCAAAATCATTATGAATAAAACCATGTTAAATGACTAGATATCAGCTCTTAAATGAAACTCTTATGAGCTATTTTTGTTATCATTATATTTGTCCAAACAAATGTACCTTTAGTTGTACCAGGCATTAAAATGAACAAGAAATTGAAGAAAACGAGGGTGGTTTAACACTTTTTTCCATTACTGTATTTTTTGATCATTTTGTGTGTGTTTTTTAATCATTTTTGCATCTATTTTTGGTCAATTTGTTTCTATTTCGATAATTTTGTGTCATTTTTTTTGGTTGTTTTTGAACCTATTTCGTTGTCATTTTGTGTCTTTTTTTACATCTACAGTCATGGAAACATTGTTGATAATAACCAAAATCATTATGAATAAAACCATTTGAATGGCTAGATATCAGCTTTTAAATTAAACTCTTATGAGCTGTTTTTGTGGTTATCATTATATTTGTCCGAACAAATGTAACTTAACTGAAGATATGAGATGAAGAAAACAAGGGTGGTTTAATACTTTTTTCCATTACTGTATTTCTGGTCATTTTGTGTCTTTTTTGATCATTTTTACATCTATTTTTGGTCATTTTGTGTCTTTTTTGATTATTTTTACATCTATTTTTGGTCATTTTGTTTCTATTTCGATATTCCATTTTAAATGACTAGATATCAGCTCTTAAATGAAACCCTTATGAGCTGTTTGAAACAGTTTGAGTATGATCAAAAGGCTTTATGACCATGATTCATAAAGCCACTGACAGACATGGATCCTAGCGTCCTCTCACCACCTCTCTCTCTCTTCTCCACAGAGGAGAAGAACAAGAACAACCTCCCCCAGGACTTCGACATCGACATGGAGGACCCGGAGACGGAGAAGGCCGCCGTGGCCATCCAGTCGCAGTTCAGGAAATTCCAGAGCAAAAAGAAACAGGATGTGAAGTCATAGAGCGGGCGCTTCCAGCTGCGCCGCCACTTGATTTGTGGGTCTTTGCATGTCAATCAAACTGCACCGTCATGAACTGAAAAGAAAAAAGGGAGGGGGTGGGGGTGAGATTCCTGAAGGTGGAGGTCGGGTGGTCTGGGGATAAATAGTATATTTGTGAAAGTCTGTGTGTAATTACTAACTTAATATGACTATTATATACAAAAATGATAATGTGTGTATTTAAATCTTTCCTATAATTTTGCTATTTCTGTTTTTTACTTCAAAGACACTTTACAGTGTAGCTGCAGTAGAGCTTAAAGTTTTTCTTATGTCACAATCAGTGTAATATACCCATGTTAACAACAAACTAAAACAAGTCTTCTCATAAATTGTCAAACACTGATTACCTTTATTTCAGGAGGAATATAAAGCCACATGCTTTGCTGTGATTGACACTTTCATTGGGTCACGATTTCATCGACAGTCTTAGCGAGGCGTCATAATCAAAAGATTTTCAGCTCTATTGGAGGTCTCTTCATGGCATTTCCCTCTGGCTGGGTAAAATGATCCCGAAACAGTTGCCAGTGCTTTTACGCCGTATGACTGATGCTTTTAAAATCCAATCAATGTGTAATTTGTCGGGGATGTCGGAGGTCTTTCAGTCTGATGACATGAACCTGTGTGTAGATGTCGTGCTTGTGATTTCCAGTCGTGTTTCTTTCCTTCTTCTTGTTCCAACGTGATTCAGACAATGTCATTGTTCAGTTGGCTCACACATTTATGCTGTACAAGCACACACACACACACACACACACACACACACACACACACACTTATGCATGCAAGCTTGCACAGACACACACACACAGACACACTCACACACATACAGAGAAATAAATAAAGACATTTGAAAGGAGTGCAAGTTGATTTACTTTCTACCGAATGATCCAGTGGATGACTGCCAATATTAAAATTGATTTATGATCTACTAGTGCAGTGCCCGTAGGAAGTATGTATTCATATAGTGGGAGATTAAGTAGATTTTTCTATTATGGCCAAATGAGGTTGTGTGTGAAAGTGGGATGAACAATGAGGTGTAATACTCTCTGTAAATTGAGATATTTGAGACACAGAAATAGTTATTTTAACACAGAAACGCTATCTTTCCGTCCGTATTATGTTTAGCTGTCAGTTAATAAAGTTTTGTTTTTACTGTTTTCAATGGATCAAACTGATGCAGAAGAAAGGGCTTAAATCTCCGCTTAGCATGCTAATAGCTAATAACAGAATTTGCACATTACATGCAGACCACTACAACGTCTGCAACTCCATAAAACACTTACTTTTCATTAGGTACCACACCATCCAGCACATACACATTGAACATTGATATTCACTGGAAACTATTGGAATATTATTGGAAAATCAAACCTTGTAGCGCACTTTAAAACTCCTAAAGATAGGTAGGCTAAATAGACTTACAGATGAGATGAGTCAGGGTGTAAATCCAGAGTGAATTGTGTTACTGACCAGGTGTAGGCCTATCACACAATGGGGCGGAGCTCCACTAAAAGGCGTCCGATCGGACAATGCTGCAACACGTCCTACGTAAATAATGATATTTTGAGAAATGAATTCAAAAATCTTCAAAATCAAGGATGCACACCTTCGTGCTATGTGCAAGCCACATACAAAAACGGTCAGAGAGATATGAACTAAACACACACACACACATTCTTGTACTTCTATCTTTGTGAGGGCCCTTGCAAGGTTATAATAGTTTTGTACTTTTCATTAGTTCAATTTTAATTTCATTGTGAATTTTTGTTTTCAAATTTGTTAGTTTTAATTAGTTTTTAGAGTGAGTTTGCTAGTTTTAGTTTAGTATTTATTTTTTGAAATTCGGTCAGCGAAATATGCCCTAGACACACACACACACACACACACACATGCTTCTTGCATTTATAGATAGTTGTTTAAAGTCAAACAACAGGCTGAATAAGCATCTGGGATAGTTTAACTGATATGATCTTGACCTTAAAATGAACTCACACACTGAGGGACATGATCACCACATCCTGTCGTCAGTAAAGTTAGAAGATCCTAATGCGGCGTACTGATGGTTTTTCATGCCCAAACTGCATATATATTGCACATTAAGTGGTTTAGATTGATTTTAGAAAAAACTTCTGCATTGGTGCATTAAAATGTCTGCAGGCAGTGCAGTGACAACTCCACATGCCCCATACAAACTCTGCAGTTTGAATGTTTTTCTCGAGAGACAACTTCAGATTATTATCATTTTCAAATTCACACTTTAAAAGTGCACTCAGCAGAATGATTGATGCAAACTCCGTTCAGGAAACAAGCATTTTAAAGATTGTTTGCTTGTCGTCTTGCAAAAACATTCATTCAGATATTTTACATCTGCATCCACGTGTCATTATTTCAGCATAGTGATTAGTTTTTTGCAATAAAGTCGCAGCAAAATCTGTATATTTTCAAGATGTTTTAACAAAGAAGCTTGTGACTTTGGCCACCAAAAGTCAAGTCTCACAGCATCTGATAAGGATCCGGGGCTGGTTTTTCAAAGATAAACTTAAACTATACTGCCCTACAAAGTCTAACTGCAGTAACTAGGGTGAAACTGAGAAAAACTGCTTTTTTAAAACTTTTTAAAAAACTTTTTTTTAACTGGCCAGCCAAATGCGTCACTGGTAGGTCAGTGATATGACACTTATTTCTACATGTATTGATGATGTTATTTTTATGCTAAAAAATCATGATGATTTATTTGACCTTTGACCCCAAAAATGTTACTAGTTACTGCACTCTGGTTTTGCTGTAAAAGGTTCTAATAGTAATGCAAAAACAGAGTGCAGTTACTACAATGTTGTTTTAAAAATGTTCAACAACTCTATTCGAAGATTTGTGTATTTTATACTTAATATTATAAAGTAATGTTATATTTCAGTCTTAATATAATTTTATCTCACTTTTTCACTTCATCAATATCTAGATAATAATTTCCCTTTCAAATAAACTTTGATTTCTATTATTCTTGTCTTCAGTATTCAACACAATGAAGAAACACAAGGCTGCACTGAATCACAGTGGATTTTGTAGTTACTTCAATTTTTACATTATTATTTCTCTGAAATAAAGCAAAATTTAAATAAACTTTGGGCCACGGGGCAATTGCACCGAGCACTGGTCCCATACAGCAATAGATAAATTATCTAGTTTTTTTTTTTTATCTTTGTAAGAAACAAATAATTGTCAGGTCACTCTGCTCGGGTCAGTTCATCGCTGCTTGCAGCTTTAATTCATCTTGTTTTAAGAGTTAATTTCTTATTTTGAGCATTCAACATGCTTATTTCTAGATTTACCAGTCTTAATTTAAGAAAAATAGTCAAGTGAAATTATCTGTCCATGCAGCAAGATAATTTCCCTCAGATTTAGTGTTTTTATCTTGTTTTTAGACACACCTTTTTTTGCAGTGTACAAGAAAACCTTCTGTCATTAACCCATGAAATGAATTTGATAGGAGAAATATACAGTATCAGTGCTCATTGCTACAGTTTTGCACTGGGACATACATCCATGTTTATTACTTTACATTTCCAGCATCATTTCCCCAGCGCTGCCAGCGAACAGCTTCTTCTCCTGCTGATCAGAGGGAAGAATTGAGTCCTCCTGAATCTTATTTATGACAGCGGTTATTAACTGCTAAGTGTGGCGGCGAGTAAATCTCTCATACGGCGCTTAATTTGTTGTGGACTTGAGAGGAGGATGGCAGACAGAGTTGTCATGCTGAGTAATGCTCCTCCCCTGCTAAACCTCCTGTCTCCTGATATAACACCATGGAAACAATGGAGCAGGAAAGACATGTGAGGCTCAGGCAGAAGCTTCAGGGAGGCAGCTCAGGAAGTCATCAATTAATAAACAAGTTTAGGAAGGACTCTCTTTAAATATGACCACACTGTAACAGAATGCTGTAAGAAAACAGCCAAATTGTGACAGTAACATACTGTTTTCCATTAAAAAGGTATTATACTGTAGAAAACAATGCATTCTGGGCAATATTTGTAGGTAGCTTGCCACTTCCCATAAAATATATGATGAATGAATTCCCTTGCAAGGTTATTATAGTTTTGAATTTTTCATTAGTTCATTAGTGTTTTCAAATTCAGTTAGTTTTAGTTTAGTTTTTATTAGTTTTAGTTTTTTGTAATGGGGTATTTGTTGGGTGGGAGATTAAAAGAGGTCCCAGTAAATTTTGCCTTTATTTCCTTTGTCTTATCCATCTTCATTATGTATGAAAAAAGTTGACGAAGACGAAAACGAAGGACATTCTCACAACCTAATCAACCTAATGTAACCTGAACCCTTAAAACAAAGTCTGAAATCTCAAAAAAGCCTTTAAAAAAGTGAGGACCGGCTGAAATGTCCTCACTTCTCAAAAATGTCCTCACTCTGTTGGTTAAAAACGTGTTCCGGTCCTCACTATGTAGGAAGGACAAGAAACACACACACACACACACACACGCTTCTTGCTTTTATAGATAGATTATATTGAATTTCTGTCAGTATATTGCCTTAAAATCCTGCACATTAGCTGTTAGAGTATATTATCTCACAGAGAGCCAGTTTCCATATTGCATTCTTGCCACAGCAGGCTGATGTTGGCTGGAATGAGAGTTAATGGAAGAGGACGGATTAGTGAGTCACATAACTCTTTACAACGCTGCCACCTGCAGGCAGAGCAGCCACAGAACCAGAGGAGACGATCACTGACCAACTTTAACCCACAAGAACCCAGACCAGTAATCCTCAAAGGAACATTATGGGGATATACCACAGAACAAGTGGACCACATAGAACACATTTATGATGTTTTAAAAAAACAAAACACTACCCCTAAATGTCAAAGATCTGTGATGTGACATATACGATACATTGGGTGTTTATGGTATTTATGTTTATGATATTTCTTATGATATGTTTATGATATTTCAAGTTAATGACAGTCATATCCCGTGGCTATTCCATGGATATTTTTTCCTATTGGTTTGTTCCAAGTCACGTGACTTTCAAGGTCCCGGCGGTCAGAACAAAAAACATGGCGGACAGTTCTCTCATTTTTAGTGAAAAAAATCAATATTTTGACTTAGTTTCTGCATAAAAATGGATTTTGATCACATTTCTAGCGAGAAATATATGTTTTATTTTCTAAATATTCACTCAGTGAATGTACATAATCACTTTCTATGTTGGAATAGCCACGGGATATGACTGTCATTAACTTGCATTGTAGCGAAATCCGTGTCAGTTTCACGGAAATTTGAGTGATTCCGTGGCTATTCCACGGATTCATGTGAGACCAGGTTGCATTTTTGAGAAGTCACTTCTTGTCACAGTCACATGACCACCACACCAGGGTGCTGAGTATGTGTCCCTTAGGGATTTAATGAGTTAATGTGAAACATAAAGCTGAATATGGGAGATTCTAGAAGATTTAAAGTGTTTGTTACTCGGGTGTCACCGTGGGTTCTTATGGGTTAAGTGGGATAATAGAACCCTGGCAGTTGGCACTAGAATGTGTCAGAACCGTTATAAAGTCCAACAGCTCCAACGGTTCCGGAAGCGGAAAGAGAGTCATCTTTACCCAAACAGGAAACATTACCATTCTCCTAACACGGTGGTCCTTCTTCATCTAGCATGGTCACCTTAAATACAATGGAATTTAAGAATTTAATGCAATTCATTGGCAGTGACTAAGGAGGGATATTTTACATATGAAGATTTTACTTGTTTGTTATATTTTCGTTACATTTGGTTGTATTTTTTGTTTTGTTTTTGTTTTCTGTTTGTTTGTTTTCTGTGTTTTGTTTCTCTTTAAGTTATATTACCCAATCCATATCTATCTGGACACATTGGTGCTAATTGTTGTACTCATGTCTACCCCATGTCTTTGTAATTACCATTCAGCATTGCACTTTTGATACAGACAGATTTTGATAAAAAAAAAAAAAAGAATTTAATGCAATTTTAATGAATGTTTCTGTGTTTAAAAAAAAAGAGAGTCAAAAACAGAGCAGTTAATTGGCTAACGGTTCCCCTAGGCTAACCGTTAGCTAATGCTAGATGAGTAACGTTGAAAGTAACGTCTTATTTGGGTTCTTCTGGGTTAAAATGTCTCGTTGCTGAGATACGGTGTGACTCCTGTTGGGACGTCCCCCTGCTGTCGTCATGACGACAATAAGACGAGGACTGGGGTTCTCCTGCTGAGATCCATAAAGCACGCAGCAGCCAGAGAGCAGAGCCTCCGCCTCCACACCACCACCACTCACTCATGTCAAACCCGTGGAGGACACTTTGGGGAACAGCCATTTTATTAATCAAATTTGAACTTTGTGTTAGTTTCTCTTTATTCCAGTGCCACCATGGTGAACACTCATGTTAAAAATAAAAAGTGACATTTTTTTTATTCCGTTAAAATGTATAATCATAATGAAGACAGTTAATCATAGAAACTAATCATAGAAACTGACATAATGACCTCACAGCATTTTGGATCAAACTCTTCTTCTTCTTCTTCCCTTCAGGCTAAAAACTCAAAGAAACAGAAAGAACAGAAATGGGCCAGGGTAGACAGGAAACAAAAAAACAGCTTCTTACGTATATCCACATTTTTTTCTTTTTTTTTTTTTTAGATATTTCCCATAGACATTATAGGTTTGGTTTGAAGGGGGGATTCTGCTGGATTGTCTCACGTTTTTTTTTCCCTGTAGAGGAGCATCACTGCAATGCAGCAACAGTAAATCTACTGAGGAGAGTGAGAGCCCTGAAGACTCTACCTAGTGCACTGAGAGTAAGGGGATCTATCTGGACACACTTGAGTCGGGGTGTTGTGAAGTGCAAACCATTAGTTTTCTCTAAACCCTCCCTATTCTAGCTAACATCATTTACCACCCTGGCAAACAAGCAGTGGTAAACTACACCTGAATACATAGCTGGAGTGCGTCCGGCCCTGTAAGTATACTCACAACATATTATTTTTCATCATTACAGTACAGTATAGAGCAATAGTTTTCTTATACTTTTCATATCTTTTTTCATATTGCACCATCAGAGAATGGGACACAGAGAAAGATCAACAGAGACTCCATTTCCTAATTAAAACGAGATATGTGCAAACATGACTAAGGACTTTATTAACCAAATCAATTCTTCCCTGTAATATCCACAAATAAAAGTGATTTCTCTTTTTATATATATATTTATAGTAATAAGAATAATAAATCTTCACATTGGATCATTTCATAGTGTGACAAAATGCTCGACTGGGCTGTCCAGCCACGATCGTAATCCTCATTGTCTTTTAATTGGTCAGTCCCCATGCATCCATAGGAAATAGATTTTTTTTTTCTTCAAAAAAAGTAACAATTTGAGAGCAGCTGAAAAGTTTGGACTGGTGTCAATTGCTTTCATTCCAAGATTTCTCCCAAGTTTCATTCAGTATTTCAGAAGGATATTCCATAGGAAAAAAATGACTCCAAATGGTCATCTTCCACTCCAGAAAAACAAAAAGATGTCCGGGTTTCTTATGAAAACATCGTAGTAATGGTGATAATAGATCATTTGGTAATCAATAATTAATGATCATTAATAGCTGACAACTAACAATTAATAATCACTGATTAATCATAAAGAATTAACAATAATCAAGAATAAATAATGCTCCCTCGTTACTCAATTAGTTTGGCAAAAAACTCCGGCTGGAGTCGTTTCCGATGAGTGAATTTTTTCTCAAGTGAAACGGAAAAAAAAAAAAAAAAAAAAAAAAAAGAAATACAAACAAGAGATAAAAGAAAAAAGCTCTAAAATAAATAAAAGGAGATTAGTAAAAGTGACCCGCCCTTGGAGGGGGGGGGACGTATATACAGAACTGCGTGGTGAAAGTCAGTTTACTGCACTTGAGTGTTAAGTCCAGTGTTAGAGTGAGTTCTAGTCCCGCCCTAGGAGCCCCTGCTGTTATACCAGCGTGTAGGACTTTGCGTAGGGGTTGCTGCTCTGTTTGAGATGTCCCCGCGAGTCCAGCAGGGACTCCTGGGAGGTGCTGAGCTTGGCGGCCTGGGCCAGCTCCGAGCCCTCTCTGTGGGGGAGCGTGGCTGCGGAGCCAGGCTGCCACTGGGCCACTGGGTCCCTGCTGGCCTGAGGGGCCTCCGTGGGCGTCGGGGGCGCCATGCGGGAGGGCCGCTTCAGCGAGCGGCTCTTCTGGGGCTCCAGACAGGCCTGGCCCATGGCCGCCCGCTCCCCGCTAGCTGTCCCCCTGGAGGAGCCCGAGCAGGACATGCCTCGGTTTAACAGGAAGTCCATGCGCAGGTACGGAGGAAGGTGGACCAACTCGCCCCCTGCAGGACAACACACACAACACAGTTAGTAAAGGAGGAAACACATAGCACACATGACATAGGGCTGGGCCATATATCCATATAAAAAAAAATCGATATATTTTTAAATGTGATATGGAATTAGACGCATATACAGTACAGGCCAAAAGTTTGGACACACCTTCTCATTCAATGCGTTTTTCTTTATTTTCATGACTATTTACATTGTAGATTCTCACTGAAGGCATCAAAACTATGAATGAACACATATGGAATTATGTACTTAACAAAAAAAGTGTGAAATAACTGAAAACATGTCTTGTATTTAAGATTCCTCAAAGTAACCACCCTTTGCTTACTAGAATATAAGACATGTTTTCAGTTATTTCACACTTTTTGTTGAGTACATAATTCCACATGTGTTCATTAATAGTTTTGATGAATTTACAATGTAAATAGTCATGAAAATAAAGGAAACACATTGAATGAGAAGGTGTGTCCAAACTTTTGGCCTGTACTGTATCTCATATATCGATGCAGTTCAACTTTTTTTTCTTTCTTTATATATAAATGCAGCCCTTACTAGGCTTTTATCTGTGAAAAGTGCTATATAAATAAACGTTAATAAAGTTGAATAAAGTCTTGTGTGTAAATCACATCTAGCAAACCAATTTCACTGCAGACCATTAAGTAGGGCTGGGCGATATATCGATATAAAAAAAATTAAAAAATCGATATATTTTTAAATGTGATATGGAATTAGACTCATATATCTCATATATCGATACAGATCAATTTTTTTTCTTTTTTTTATATATAAATGCAGCCCTTACTAGGGTTTGATCTGTGAAAAGTGCTATATAAATAAACTTTACTTGGTGAATATTGTTGGGCAACATTAATAAAGTTGAATAAAGTCACATCTAGCAAACCAATTTCACTGCAGAAATAAATTAAGTAGGGCTGGGCGATATATCGATATAAAAAATATATCGATATATTTTTAAATGTGATATGGAATTAGACGCATATGTCGCATATATCGATGCAGTTAAAAAAAAAATATATATATACACTACAGGCCAAAAGATTGGAAGCTAGATCAAATTTGTACAAAAAAAGATCATAGTTTTATTGTTATACTTTGCAACAAAATAAAGGTGATTATTATATAAAGAGTCACAACTAATAAAAACTAAACTAAAATTAAGCATTGTCCAAAAAATAAAAACTAATTAAAACTTGCAAGCTCACTCTAAAAACTAATTAAAACTAACTGAATTTGAAAAGAAAAACTGACAATGAAATTAAAACTATAACTGATGAAAAATCCAAAACTATTTTAATCTTGGCTGTGACGAGCTCCATCAGTGTTTTAGGAGACTTGGTCGTAAAAAGCGTATTTTACTCACCTTCATAGGTGATGAAAAAAATGTATTGTCAGTTTATCAAAGCAATAAATCATTGGAGATTATTCTGTATGATCATACAGATATGACAGCTGTCCTCGCTCTGACTCTGACCTCCTCTAATATAACTGATGCCTCATCCTTCACTCTATCACCCATACAACATTAATATCATATGAGGATTTACAATCATTTTAACAAATATCTGCTAATATTCATCTTTTTTTATTTTTTATTATTATTATCATTATCCTGAACCACTTATCTGCACTCCGGCCGTGGGGAAAATATCTGGTAACAACCATTAATAAAAGGTTGTTTAATAAGTTATTTCACTGTTAACAAACAATGAATTATCAGGACATATAGGTGAGGTAACGCTGAAAAAACCAACATGGCATGGTAAAAAAATGATAACAGATTTTTTAAAGGACATAATAGCCCAAGATTTCAAAAAATGTTTGTAATTCTGTGTTTTTATGTTCTAATCTTACATTCTTAGCTTCTATTCTGGCGATGGATAAGTTTTCTCCTCCTGTGGTAATTAATCCTCTTTATATGACAGTATATACACTGTAATAAATTATTCTGTAGTCATTTCATTTAACTTAATATATTTGATCAAATGTATTTTGTTTGTGTGCATATTAAGTCACTTGTCTTAATAATAGCTGAGCAATAAATTTATGCCTAACTTAACTGATAAAATCATCAATTTGAATGAGTTTATAAACACTTGACTGTTGGTATTAAAGTCACAGTTAGTGGTTGGATATCAATATTAGACAGGAAGTTAAAGTGTAAGAATGAGTGTTATCATATTATAGTATAGTATGAACCTGGTCTCACAGGAATCCGTGAAATAGCCACGGATTCGCTTAACTCAAAATCCGTGGAATTTCCACAGAATCACTCAAATTTCCGTGAAACTGACACGGATTCCGCTACAATGCAAGTTAATGACAGTCATATCCCGTGGCTATTCCATGGATATTTGTTCCTATTGGTTTGTTCCAAGTCACGTGACTTTTAAGGTCCCGGCGGTCAGAACAAAAAACATGGCGGACAGTTCTCTCATTTTTAGTGAAAAAAAAATCAATATTTTGATTTAGTTTCTGCATAAAAATGGATTTTGATCACATTTCTAGCAAGAAATATATGTTTTATTTTATAAATATTCACTCAGTGAATGTACATAATCACTTTGTATGTTGGAATAGCCACGGGATATGACTGTCATTAACCCATTTAGGCCTAAAACGCCTGGAAAGAATGCATGTAAAACCTATATTTGAGAGCTTATACATGTGGCTTTTATAAGAAGTTGATTTTATTTGTCCAAACCTTCAATAAATGTGTTGCATTGTGACACTCCCACATGTATTCTGATGCATTTCATTGGCCAAGAGACCGAAAACTGGTGGAAAAAACTACAAATACTACAAAACGACGTATCCGATTTCCATTGTAGCGAAATTTTCAGTTTCACGGAAATTTGAGTGATTCCGTGGCTATTCCATGGGTTTTGAGTTAAGCAAATCCGTGGCTATTCCACGGATTCCTGTGAGACCAGGTTGTATAGTATATAAAGTGAACCAGCTGTAATAAAGGTTAGCATGGCGTGGGGGTGGAGGCCGGGACAGGTCTGTGGCCTCACCCGGTCTGTGGGCCTTGGGCACGGCCATGTTCATGACCCGGCTGACGTCCTGAGGCTTGGGCGGGGAAGCAGTGAAGCGGCAGATGCCTGACTCGGACGGCGTGCTGGAGGTCAGGCTGTCGGTGTAGTCGTTGGTGCCGGCTGTCATCTGCTCTGAGGAAGTGTCAGAGATGAAGCATTCGGTGATGGTGAACTTGGCGTGGCGCAGCTGCTCCTCCATCTTGGCGTGCTCGTAGGCTCTGGCCAGCTCCTCGTAGGTGGAGGAGGCGCTCTCCGTCGACACCATGCTGCTCCGCGCTCGGTCTGGACCGGGGTTAAGGTTAGTGGAGGGATTAGTGGCAACAGTGAGTGGCACAGTTATTGTTGTTGACCCATAAGAACCCATGGTGACAACTTAACTTAACTTAACCTTTATCAGGAGAAGAACTATATTTGGTAACTTCAGTGGATATCAAAATGGGGTCGAGAAAAAAGTTGCACATTTACTAGATTAAAGTGGCAAATCTGTGCGAAAAAAGTCGCAGATTTAAGAGATTTAAAGTGCCAAATCTGTGCAAAAAAGTCGCAGATTTACGAGATTTAAAGTGGTGAATCTGCGAGAAAAAAGTTGCAGATTTACGAGAAAAAAGTGGGGAAAAAAGCCACTTTTTTTCTCGCAGATTCACCACTTTAAATCTCATTAAATATGAATAAAAATAAAAATACAAATACAAAAAAGTTGCAAATTCACTAGATTAAAGTGGCAAATGTACAAGAAAAAAAGTTGCAGATTTAAGAGATTTAAAGTGGTGAATCTGCGTGAAAAAAGTTGCAGATTTACGAGAAAAAAGTTTAAAAAAAGCTACTTTTTCCTCGCAGATTCACCACTTTAAATCTCATAAAGCTGCGCATTTTTTTCTCATAGATTTGCCACTTTAATCTCGTAAACTTTTTTCTCAAAATATTACCCCCTCCCTCGGGTCCCTATGTTTCTTTTACACATTCTGGCTGTATGTAATATCCTCCAGTATTCTCTAGGGTTGAAATTTGGAATTTGCAAGTATTTCAATGGGTGCCCTATTAAGGGTTAAGGATAACTGTGTCTGGGTTCTTATGGGTTGAAGTTGTCAGACAAGTGCTACTGACTTGTTAGAGATGAAGCGTCGTGTTAAAGTGTGGTGTTTAGAGTCCTCGTGTGTTGTTACCTGTGTCCTGAGATGGGCTGACGCTGTAGCTGTCACTCTCCTTGTCGACAGAACCTGCGACTCTGGGCGTGGGCAGCCTCCAGTCAGTGCTGAGGGTGTGGGAGGAGACCGGGGGGTGTGGGCGGTTCAGGGTCCACTGGCTGGCGTAGCGGTTTCTGGCGGCCGGGCCGGCCTTGGCTGTACGGCGAGCTGTGGGGTCTGAGGACGAGGAGGACAGGGCCGAGTGTTTATACAGGACAGAGGAAGGACTGATGTTTGTCTGTTGTCGATACACATCATTTAGTTGGTTAATGTATAGTGTTACCAATACACTGGCACTGTGTTTGTAGCAAAAATATACTGTAATATAAAAACAAGCCATCACTGTAATTTTTGCATATATTTTTTGTAAAAATACTTTTTCTCACTGTTAAATGTACTAAACACTATATCTCTAACACAAATATACTGTAATATTTAATTAATACCGCATTCATAAAGTATTTTCTTGTCAATTATATGGCAGAACAGCGTTTCTTTGGATGGAAAAACTTTCTTTTTTTTTTACGCTAAAATATGGAATAAAATGACAATGTTAAACATGAAATCAACAGTGCTAATATCATTTTACCGTAATATTAGAAAAAGTTGTGTATGGACTCTTAATTTTACTGTACAAGTGTTGCGTCATGTCCTGTGGTTCATGTTTGTTAGCGTTTGTGATTGTATATTTGTTGTGACTGTATTGACGGTTGTTGTTGTTTTTGTTTTGTTGATGATCTCAGACAATGGACAATTTGATCTAATGTTTGGACTCCAGGAAGAATAGCTATGCTAATATGCTGGTGCTAATGGAGACCCAATAAATAAATAAATGGATAAATAAATAAATAAATAAATAATGTACGGGGCCCTGAGAGCTCACAGAGAATTTAGAAAAAACATCTTCATTATTATTTATTGTTGTTTGCACTTAAAAAAACAACAACATGCAATCATAAAGAAAAAAACAGTACAACAAAATGTGCAGGAAAGATCAAAAAGCCCAAATTCTTGATTGAATTTAATTTTGTGGACACAAAATGCAGTTAAACAGTTAAATCGTAATATATTGTATCACAATACTCACCATATCGCAAAATGATTAAAATCACAATAACATAATAATAAGTATCGGGATAAAATCGTATCGTGGAGTGATTCCCACTTCTAATATATAGGTGGTGGTAATATATGCACCAATATGCCAGCAAAGGCAGTGAAGAAAGACTGAAAGCTGGTGACTAATGTAAGATAGAAAATTAATGTTGGTTTTGAAACGTCTGTTTATAAGAAAACTCCACTTCATTTCACATTAAGGCATTCAGCAGACACCACAGGTAAAAAAAACTGCTTTTAAAATGGAAACAAAAGCATGTGTGATAGTTTATGCATTATGAAGTTAAGAAAAGCGTCCGTACTGGACTTACTGGTTCCTGGTCTGGCATCAGACACATCCACCAGTGGGCCGGTGGCCTGGGACAGAGACTGGTAGTGGACTGTGTGGGTGACTGTGGACGACTTCTGTTTCTGGGTCTCCCCGAAGTCGTTATCAGTCAGTAACACAGTGGACCTGTCATCTGGAAAATACAAAAACAGGCTCAGCACTTCAATAAGCAGGTTCATCTGTTGGACACTGTAAAAAATGTCTGTAGATTTTACGGTGAAAAACTGCTAAACAATGTTAAACATGAAATCAACAGTGCTAACATCATTTTACCGTAATATAAGAAATAGTTGCAACGTATTTATTACGGTAAAGTTCTGGCAACCACATCTGCCATTTATTAGTAAGTGTCCTTAAAAATATTTAAGTTTGGTATTTCATAGAAAAAAATCACAATCTAGTAAATCATAAAAAAGTCAGTATAGTATGCCATAATGTTTATATTAAAGCAAACGAAAAAATCTAATATGTTATTTGAAAAATGTCACAAAAATGTCATACAATAGTATCACATAAACTATTCATTAAAATAAAACAAAAATAATAACGTGATTTAAAAAATAGTGGGGGGAAAATCAAATAGATCGTTTGCTAATCCTTTGTGACATATTACATACATAACTGTGGAAAAACAACATATTTTATGATCAAACTTTTTTTTGCAATTATACACTGAATTCTAAAACTGATGTGTAATGTGATTGCTACACTTTGGTGTTGTAGAGCTGTTTTCATCTGTCACAGAGACTGTAAAAACAACAGTTGTTGTTTTTTTTACAGTGTATGAGTCTCTTCACTTACCAACAGTCTCCATGGTGTCTCTCTCCTCGATCAGCAGCTGGGCTCTGGGGATGTCGATGTGCATGCGGAGCGTCTGTTGCTGTTTGTTTATTGGCTCGGCTGGACGTGTGTTTTTACTGGAGAGATAACAGAAAAAAAACTTCCTCATCAGACTCATCAGACCTGTTGTAATTAATCCTCTTTTTATGACAGTGCTGTGTGCACATTAAGTTACTTGTCTTAATAATAGCTTAATTTATCTAACAAAATTACCTCATGAGCATCTCAGCCAAACTTTTTGCATCTGGAAAAAACAGAGAAAACACCATTTTACTTGATGAACAGAAGAGATCAGAGGCTAAAATGTGTCGTGTTAGACGAACTCTCTCGTCTCACCTCGGAGCCTCTTCAGCCTCTGCTCCCTCCTCCTCCTCCTCAGCACCAGCAGCCCGATGAAGATCACAACGATACCCACCAACACACAGGAAATGGTCACCATCATCTTCAAACCTTCCCCTCCCCCAGAGTTGTCCTCACTCACATTAGGAGCCTTCACCAAAGGAGCGATTGTACCTGTGCAGAAGTCACATGATGAGTTATGACAGATACTGATGCACTACAAATTATTTGGTTATTACCAAGATAAATAACTCGTCATTGGAACAAAAAAGCAGTTTTTAAAAAAAAACTGTGGCACAGTCACACACACACACACACACACACCAGCTACAGCCACTGCAATCACTATGAAATGTGTTTTTTATGGCCCAATTCATCAAGGGAGCATCAATCAGCTGGAGCCCAAGCATGATCAGAAAAAAAAAGTTTTTCATTCTTCTTTGTCTCAAAGTACTAAAAGTAGCCACACTCAGCATGCTACACTGCCCTACAAAGCCTAACTACAGTAACTACACAAAAGGTGAAACTGAGAAAAACCTTTGACCCCAAAAATGTAGTTACTGCACTCTGGTTTTGCTGTAAAAGGTTCTGATAGTAATGTACAAACAGAGTGCAGTTCAATGTTGTTGTCTTCTTTCAGCTTTTATATTTTGTTTTCAGTGAATAAACATTTTCAAATTGATTTTGTCATAAGTGTATTTAAAAGTTTTTAACAACTCTATTCAAAGACTTGTGTATTTTAGACTTAATATTATACAGTAATGTTATATTTTAGTCTTAAAATAATTTTATCTCACTTGTTTACTTTATCACTATCTAGGTAATAATTTCCCTATCAAATAAACATATAATTTCTATTATTCTTGTCTTCACTATTCAACACAATGAAGAAATACAAGGCTGCACTGTATCAGATTTGGTTTTGAGTTTGATTTGTAGTTTCTGCAATTTTTATGTCATTATTTCTCTGAAATAAAGCAAAATTGAAATCTAAAACTTTGTCACAAGATAAAACAGACGTCAAGGAGTTCATTTTTTTTATTTACAACTCAATTTTGACTAAAAATGTAGTTACTGCAGTTAGTCTTTGTAGGGCAGTATAGTTAATGGGGACAAAAGTGTTTCATAGGGGCTTTCACAGTGTGACAATTATGTTTCTAGACATTTTTAAAATGTGAATTATCTTTCTATAATGAAAACTATTACTATTTTTAATTTACATGCAAATAGACTGTTTTGTAGTTTTATTATTTATTATTATTTCTGCTGTTTTTGTGTGTATAAATGGTAAAGAAAAAAAAAAAAAAAAAAAAAAAGCACATTTCCATAGAAACCTGTGTCTTTTGTTTGTATTTTGGGTTCCTGGCAGCTTTTTACTTTGTTAATTAAAATAAAATGAAAAATCTGACTGATTGAAGTTTGTGTGGAGAAAAAGGAGCCATGCATGTGATGTAAGGACAGACTGAAAGATGCTAAACAGAGACAGAAATGAATACATAGGAAGTTGACACATTTGAACCAGAATCTCCTGGACTTCAGAGGTTTAACTCACTGCCGTCGTAGCTGAGTGTCGCAAACTTGACTCTCTTCTCGGCGTAGCCGGCGCTGTTGTAGACCTTCATCTGCAGCTCGTACCACATGGCCTCCTGCAGGTCGTACAGGATGTAGCTCTTTGTGAGGGAGGTGCGCTGCGCCGTGGTCCACGTGGGCGAGTCTACAGGCCGGTACTCCAGGGTGAAGGAGGTGATGGGGCACCCGCCGTTGTTCCAGCCGTTCAGGTTGAGCTTGACCCGGGTGGCGTTGATGCTGGTGAACAGCTCCTGTTCTTTAGAGTACTGAGGTTCTGGAGGGAGAAAACAGGGTGGAGGTGCTTAGTGCTTCCTGAAAATGATCTAACTTATAACAGCAATTACAAGTAACAACAGGAAGTGTAGTGCTCCAACTAACAATCATTTTCATTAGCAAATAATGTGATGACTGTTATCATAAAACCAGATTGTTTGTTGTAGAAGATAAGGAAAAAACCTATGAACCTTAACGTTTGGAACCAAACGTGTGACTTTTGGGTATTTTTGTGTGAAAAATGGCTTGAACGATAATCAAAGTAGTTACCTATTCAATATTTGTCAATTAACTGATAAAATATGCATCATGATTGGCTGAAAATGTAGTGTAACATTACATACATTACATTCTGCAGTGTACTGGTTCATTTAATAACCAATAATATTATAAGAAAAAAAGCATCTAAAAAATACTTTTTTTTAATCATAATTATTCTCAAAACAGGCATCTTTCCTCTTTTTTTAAAATGATGTAATATTGTGTTTAAACAAGTAGAAGACTATGTTGTATTTATCAGATTACAACCTTACAGTGTAATCAACTAATAAATGAATACTGCAATGCCCACTAAAAATATATATTCTTATTCTATTAAATGACAATAAAATACTTTGATGATGTAATGATTTCTGTTAAAGAAATCACTCAAAATCTAAATGATCAACTGTAATATAATTTAAACTTTACAAGGTTTTTTTTTACCTTTCCCATGAGTCTTTGCTTCAATGATCTCACTGATGCGTCCCGGCCCCACTGCATTCTGGGCCGTGAGCGTGAACTTGTACCAGGTTCCACACTTCAGGTTCTCCAGCCGATAGGAGCGCTCGCTGGGACTGATGGCGAAGTTCCCCCACTGCTCGCTGTTATCCTCCGAGTACTGCAGGATGTAGCCTGGAGAAGAACACAGAGAATGTCAACAAACAGGTGACAAAACAACAACAACAACAGAAACAAAGACAGGTTGAGGGTTGTGTCTGACTCTCTCTGACCTCTGATGGAGCTGCCTCCGTTGTCTCCAGGGATCCAGGAGAGAGTGATGGAGGTGGTGGTTGTCTTGGTTACCGTGAGGCGAGGCTGGTCAGGTGGAACTGAAGGAAGAGACCACAAATAAGTGATTTTAGGATAAAATATTCCTTTATTTATCCACAGTGGGGGAAATTCAGCTGTTGCAGCAGCACAAGTACAGAGTAAAGACAGATTTAGGTAATAAAAATAGTGAAATAGAATAAAGACAAAAAATATATACAAAAACAAAAACGCAACAACTAAGATGTTGTATGGGAACAGAAGCCAAGGGGAACTAACTAGTGGGCGGAGCCTAAAAGTATTTAGTGGAATCCAGGTGGCAACCTCCTGGTCTGAGCAGGGAGGCAAACCAGGAAGTGCCTTAAGCTGCATTCTAAAGAAAATTCCAGCAGGGGGCGCTAAGTTTGACTGCAAAAGCTTTCCTGTCCATTAATTTCAATGCAAAATGAGAAAACTTCTCACTTGATTTTTTAACCTCAGAATTTTTTCAATTTGATGTTAATAGTGTAAATAATGGCCCCATTTAGAAGAAAATAGAAGATAAAGAATCATATGATTTGGGGCGGGGCTACCTTTGATTGACAGGTCACTAACAAGGCGAGCCGTCATCAGGAGAGTAGCAGAACAATGCGTATCCATGGCAACGTGTCCATAAAGTTATATAAAACATTATAAAGATACAAAAAAGGACGTTTAGCGGTTTGGTCTCATAACTTCGACCCTTTCACTGTATTTTCACTTATTGACAGTTTATTTGAACGTTTTTGTTTTTTTCCATAACAAACATCTCGGTCACTACGTCCATTATTTATATACAGTCTATGGTTAAAACACGCCTATAGACTGTATAATGGTTAATGGTTGGTGCAGAAATGTTGGATCTCTTACCTTGAACCTGCAGGTTGAGGACGATCTTGTCTGACCCAAAGCTGTTACTGGCCACACAAGTGTAGTTCCCAGAATCCTCTGCTTTCACCGTACGGATAACAAGGCTGCCGTTACCATGGACGCTGCGCCGGCTGTCAATCACAACAGGTGCTGGGGTTCCGTTGCTGAAACACAGATGTGTTTAGAATAAGTGTCACTGTAACTCTGAAGAGAAATACAAACATTATGATCTAGTGCAACACGTTAACACTTCTGTATGTACTCACATCTCCTTCAGCCACTTGATGGTCGGGGACGGATCGCCCACAGCTTTACAAGGCAGCACGATGTCCCTCATCCAGGGGGTCGTTACCGTCCTGTTGAAGGTCAGGATCCGAGCCGGAGCTACAAAATACACACATGCTTCATCAGCCCACAGAGGAGACACAGTAACAGATGTGTAGTTGTGTTACAAATGTGTATTTGTGTGCAGTTTGCCCACATTTGTAGTTATTATAGCGACGTGTCGTTTCAGCCACATCGTTTAATATTCATGTACATTCATGTATGACATGTGCAATTAGGGTTGTCAAAAGTATCGATACTCAAAAATAAAAGTATCTTCTTCTGTCGTCTCATTTTGTGTCTTTTTGTTTCTTTTTTTGTTATTTTGTTTCTTTTTTTAGTAATTTTGTGTCTTTTTTTAGTCATTTTGTTTCTTTTTTTAGTCATTTTGTGTCTTTTTGTTTCTTTTTTTAGTCATTTTGTGTCTTTTTGTTTTTTTTTGTCATTTTGTGTCTTTTTTTGGTAATTTTGTCTCTTTTTGTCATTTTGTGTCTTTTTTAGTCATTTTGTGTCTTTTTTTTAGTTAGTTTGTGTCTTTTTGTTTCTTTTTTTTGTCATTTTGTGTCTTTTTGTTTCTTTTTTTGGTCATTTTGTGTCTTTTTTAGTCATTTTGTGTCTTTTTTGTCATTTTGTCTCTTTTTTTGGTCATTTTGTGTCTTTTTTTAGTCATTTTGTGTCTTTTTTTGGTCATTTTGTGTCTTTTTTAGTCCTTAAGGCCAACATAAAATGCTATTTTGAATCTTTTTTTTAACTTTCAAAACACTATCATGCTCAATAAAGAATTTTACATGTTGCAAATGTGAACAAAGGTTGCAAATATAACATATAAGAAGGTTCCATCCAGTTCTATCATTTTGTACAAAATATATTTGACCTTGTCTCCAGTTTTACTTGGTATATCATCATCAAACTGAAACTGGCCTCATGGAGTTTACAGCCAGAACTTTAGAGGTCAATTTACAGTAGGGCTCCACGCTGCTTTGTTTTCTAGTCTGGATGTCATGAAGAAGTCTGGATTTGGCCCTTTTGGAGACTCCAGAGGGTTAAGAACACCTTTTTTACACTGGGAGTTATTGGATTAACGTAGATAGTTTGATAAAACCGTACAGTAGTTGTTTTCTAAATGATTTCAGAGTTTTTTTTAACATTTAGCCGCCCTGTTGTCATTAACTGTATCACCCTTTAGCCTCAGAAGCTCCGGGGCCACAGTCTCTCCATCTGATGAGTGGAGCAGCAGGGGAGAGGGGACATCCATCAGCCTGACCTCAGACAGGATGTGAGGCTCTGATAGGAGCTGTGGGTCCTGACTCCAGACACCACGGGGCCTCTATCAGCATATGGATCAGCTTATCAGCTCTCACCAAGCATGTAAAGTTTTGACAGGGCCAAACACGGGTTATTTACATTCAGCTCATGCTCCCCCACCTGTCTTCTTCTAAGGAGACACTGAGAATAAGCTGCTTTTTCACAAACCCACATGGGTGAAGTGAGCTGAGGTCAGAGAGTGAAACAGGGTAATACCAATAAACAAGGGATCCGGTTTGACTTTTAATTTAAGGCCTGTTTACACCACCACAGAAGACATTTCAGCAGTTAAGCAGAAATTTCACAAATAATAGAACAGAACAGACTAGGAGCATTTATTACCTAGGGCAAATTTTTCTTTTTTTAAATCATTTTGTGTCTTTTTTTTTAATAATGTTGTGTCTTTTTTGGTAATTCTGTCTCTTTTTGGTAATTTTGTGTCTTTTTTTTTTTTAGTAATTTTGTCTTTTTTTGGTCATTTTGTTTCTTTTTTTGGTCACTTTGTTTCTTCTTTAAGTAATTTATTTTTTTCGGTCATTTTGTGTCTTTTATTGTAATTTTGTTTCTTTTTTTTGGTCATTTTGTTTCTTCTTTAAGTAATTTAGTTTTTTTTGGTAATTTTGTGTCTTTTATTGTAATTTTGTGTCTTTTTTTTAGTAATTTTGTCTTTTTTTTGGTCATTTTGTTTCTTTTTTGGGTCACTTTGTTTCTTCTTTAAGTAATTTAGTTTTTTTTTCGGTCATTTTGTGTCTTTTATTGTAATTTTGTGTCTTTTTTTGGTCATTCTGACACTGCCTCCAGTGGCCCCCAGGTCATTTGAGTTTGAGACCCCTGCTTTAGACTTCTATGTTTATTATTTACCAGTAAATCAGTAAATCTGATTATGGACCACAGGTGGAACACAGTACAGTAGTACAGTTATTTCAGCTTTCTTGAGCCAGAGCGTAGCTCCACCTACCCTCAGCCATGGGTTTGACAGTGATGATCTCACTGGCGTTTCCACGGCCTGCCGCGGTGACAGCCACCACCCAGATGCTGTACTGTCGGTTCCTGCTCAGGTTGGGGATCCGGTAGAAGAAAACATCTGGAGCTGCTTCAAACTCACTGCTCACCTGGACGGAGGGAGACATTCAGGACGGTCAGAACCTGCAGCTGCACATCAAACTATCCTGTTTTCCATCAATATTTAATGCTGATTTAATATCAAAGGATCAGTCTGCTGATGTTCTGTGTTTCCCTTAATGCCAACAAATGCCTTTAATACACCAAAACCAACAACTCATGTAACCTAGTTACCAATACTGTGTGTCAAAAAACACTGAATAAAACCACTGGTAACCAACTAAATGATGTTTATGTTTATAGATAATTATTAACCATTTACAAAGTGCTATATATATTTAACCTTTAAATGTTTTCAACCAATTTCTTAAAGGTATATGAATCATTTCAAAATCATTAACATGCTTAATATGGTGTTAAAAATGTTATAATGAGTGCAACTAAAACTATTAACAAACTATTAATTATAATTTAATTGTTTGTTATTGGTAAAGTAACTATAAACTTACATTAATAAACCATCTATTTGCCATTTATAAATTATGTAGTTAGTTAAACATTAATAAATTATATATTTACCATTCTAAATGGCCAATATACGGTTTATAAATGATGATTAAACATTAATAAACTATCTGTTTACCATTTATAATTATTATTATTGTAAAGTGTTACCAAACCATTTAACATAAAAAAAAAAATGGTGTTTCTCCATGCTGTTTGGCTGACGATGATGAATGATCAGTTCATTTTAAATTCAAGCAATTCAACATACAAAATTGTTTTTAAACTTAACAAAGTTACTCTAATGTTAAACTGTCTATATATATATATATATATATATATATATATATAAACAATCATTGTAAATTAGACCATTGTTGTCTTCAATTTCTTGTTCATTTTAATGTCTGGTACAACTAAAGGTACATTTGTTTGGACAAATATAATGGTAGCGACAAAAAATGCTGATAAGATTTTAATTTAAGAGCTGATATATAGACATAATGAATTTGGTTATTATCAAGAAAACCATGTTAAATGTCTATATATCAGCTCTTAAATTAAACTCTTATCAGCTATTGTTGTTGTTATCATTATATTTGTCCAAACAAATGTACCTTTAGTTGTACCAGGCATTAAATGAACAGGAAAGCAAGGAGAAAACAAGGCTGGTCTAATCATTTTTTCCATGACTGTACATATATATATATTAAATGTTCCTACCGTGGGGTGTGGGTTGGAGCAGAAAACGGTGTATTTCCTGATGATGCCGTTCACTTTGAGAGGAGGAAGCCAGGACACAAACACCACAGAGTTTGATGCAGCTGCTGCCTTCACACCCGCCGGAGGACCAGGAACTGGAAGGAGAAGATCATCCACTTGATATATTTCCCACATTAAGTTAATATTATTACTCCCCAGACTTTTATGGTGGTTTTTACACTGATTATAAAGCGAGATAACAGACGGCTGAAAGTCATATTTTAGGAGAGTTCCTGCTTCATGTAAGTTACAGCTACAGTTCTCCACTTAATAAGAATATTTAAGAAGCTGCTGCTGACTTGCCTCATTTTTACCACAGGGGTTCACACACTGCTGCAAAATATTCTCAAATCTGCAAAGCTGACATTTCTCCACTTAATGTAAAGATACTATAATTCCTTGAGGCCCTACAGCAGCAAATACAACTTACACATCAGTCTGAGCAACGCTATCTAAACATTAGAAGACTTTGAAAAGATTTGGAGTCTCAATCTCACACTGAGATTTTAGACAGACTGTCAATCTTGCAGGGAAACTATTTACAAGACTACAACTAGATTCTTTTAGCAGTTTTCTCCCATCATGCTCTTAGTAAAAACTTACTAAATTTAGGAGAAGCAGCTTTTGGCTCCAGCTGCTCTAGTGTGTGCAGTGGTTGGTGTTGAAAAAAAAACCAACAACAAAAAGAAGAGAAGACGCCACAAAATGCCCCTCACAAAGCTGAAAAAGGGTTTTTCTGTTTCTGTTTCCTGTTTTTCTGACATGAAAAGTTGACTATTTTACAGTAAAAATAGATATAAGGAAGAATAAAGGAAAGGAACATTTAGAAAATAATTCATGATAAACATTTATGTCCTATTTAATTATAATGTGTTTAATTGAATAATTATTTATCAGCTCTATCAACTTTCATTTAGTTAATCATACATTAATCATTGATTATTTATTACTTATTTATGTATACATTTATGTATACATTTATTTATACATTTTAACTGGGTCTCCTTACTGTTCTCTTTACTAAGAAACATCTAAATATATGACATCACTATATCTTTATTGAGGCATTATTGTGATGTTCCTTTTTCCTGTGTTAGTGGTTTTACTGGCCGGTCTGAACCGGGGACCTTTCCCCCGCTCATCTATTGGTTGGTGATTGTGTTACGTCACTGAGACTTGAGATAATATCAAACTCGTTTGATATGATCCAAACCAAGACTAGGAAAAGACTGATATGAAACAGAGCAGATTACTACCTTAAACTAACCATGGAGATGACGGGAGCGCCGTGACTCCAGTAAAACTAGATTTACTAAAGACTTTCAGCTTTTAGTCTGAGACTGGGGAAATCTGTTGGTCTAAGCCCAGCATTAGACACTAGTTCGCTTTAACAAGTGTAATGTGATTGCTGCCCTTGTGATTGTATTTGCAGAGGTGACTGAATCCTCCTACCGTCCTCCTTGGTGCGGGTGTAGATCTGTTCACTGCGGACTCCGTCTCCAGCTCTGGTGAAGGCCAACACCTGGATGCTGTAGTTGGTGTACTTCTCCAGTCCGTCCAGCTCCAGAGAGGGTTTAGAGGTTGTCACATTCCTGATCTCTCCCAGCTCTGACGGACAGAAAACAGGACAGGAGAGAGTGGAGGGAGTAAAGTCAGATTTAGTGAGGACGAGTCAGGTCAAAGGTTCTTCTGCTGTAAATAAAGCCACAGTGATACGACAAGCTGCCACGGCTCCAAACATGGAGCTAATGTATTATACAGCAGAACACATACATAAAAGTAGATGTCACAGCACAGCCTTGGATATGATGTCATATTCAATCACAAAGCTTAAACAACCCTGCGTCCAAGGTCTGCTGCCGTGGCAACCTTGACTGGCAACCTGCTCCCCTCAGCTGTTAGGCTCTGAATTATTAATGTCTCTGTGTCACTTCCTGTCCACACGACTTCTTAACAATGTTTTGTCTCCCGCTTTTCTCTCCAGGCCGGCTGCATCTCTTCTTCTATGTCATGGGTGTCAAACACGCGGCACACGGGCCAATTGCGGCCCTCGTGACGATATTTTGTGGCCCCCACCTTGATATGAAAGTTAAATGTGAGTTTTATATGAATGGCACTTTACCGTGTTGTGTGTAGAAGGTCTCTTTATTCCACAAGCTGGAGCTTTGTTTCACTGGTTTCTATGACGACGTTAACCAAAAGAAAGGCAGCTGCTACCGGAGCGTTTATTATCTACCGTGTTGTTGTTACCGGTAATTTTGTGTCTTTTTTTATTAACTTTGTGTCTTTTTTTAGTAATTTTGTGTCTTTTTCTAATAATTTTGTGTCTTTTTTTGTAATTTTGTGTTTTTTTAAGGTAATTTTGTGTTTTCCAGTAATTTTGTGTCTTTTTTTTAGTCATTTCATGTCTTTTTTTGGTCATTTTGTGTATTTTTTTAAAGTAATTTGAAAAAACACGAAATTACCTTACAAAAACACACAAAATGACGAAAGAAGACACAAAATTACCCCAAAAATACACAAAACTACTAAAAAAGACACAAAATTATTAGAAAAAGATACAAAATTATTTAAAAAAACCCCACAAAATTACCAAAAAAGACACAAAATAGTGTAAACTGCAATGAGCAGATTCCAGAAACACTGGAGCGCTGATACAAGCTGCAGCAGTGTTTGTTATGTAGAGCTGTATCTCCCTCTACTGGTCACTGACAGAACATGCTCTCATACTGATGACTGGCTCTATTTATACCACTGGGACTGAGTGGTATAACAAGAATAGTGTACAACAGTTTCAGTGCAGAAGATGCACATTCATTGTGGAGTGTCTAGTGTTAACTATATAGTATTTACATTAACGACAAGCCAAACCATTTAGGACCAATACGATGTAACTTTGAGCATTGACCCACAGAGCTGCAGACTGTTACCATGCAGACTAGTGCTGGCTGTCAAGTCTGCAGCCTCATGTTCTATAGGCAGGCCAACATGATGTGACAGTGCAGGGGTCAAAGGTAATCGTGCTGTCACAACCAATCCCACTGACACAAACCGGCATGTGACAATGGCATGGCATGCTGTCTGACTCCAGCAGGACCATGCAGACAGCAGTCCAGCTACTCACATACCCACAATACACCTGTGTAACCAAGCATTAGCTTACTCTTTAGCTTCAGTAATTAACATATTACTTTATTCTACACAATTTTTTGCTCACAACCTTAGCATTAACCCTTTATCGGGCGAAGAACTATATTTGGTAACTTCAGCGGATATTAAAATGAGGTCCCCATGTCTCTCTGTTTGGTCGTCTATAATATTTCCAGAAATGATTTTTTACTAGATTAAAGTGGCAAATCTACAATAAAGAAAGTTGCAGATTTAAGAGATTTAAAGTGGAAAATCGGCGCAAAGTCACAGATTTACGAGAAAAAAAGTGAAGAAGGCTACTTTTTTCTCACAGATTCACCACTTTAAATCTCATAAATCTGCACATTTTTTCTCGTAGATTTGCCACTTTAACCTCACAAATTTGTAACTTTTTACCGTTAATTTAAGATTTTTTTTTGTCATAAATTTGATATTTTTTTCTCACAAATTTGTAACTTTTTACCATTAATTTGTGATTTTTTTTTATAAATTTGTAACTTTTTTCTCAAAATACATATGCTATATACATATTACACATCCTGGCAGTATGTAACATCCTCAAATATTCTCTATGGTTGAGAACATAAGGAGAACATAGGGTTGAACATAACCCTCGTGTTATGTTCGTTTCCCTGGAAAAGCAATTATGTTCGTGGGTCAGTTTGACCTGTTTAATCATCCAAAAGTAACAGAAACTAAAAAATCCCAAGAAACATTGTTTGTATTTCATGAATAACTCCATTACTAACCATTTCAATCAATATTTAGTGCAATGGTGTTCTTTACCTCTCACAGGTCATGGTTCAATGAAGATAATTCACTTGTTTTTCATAAAAAATGCATGTTAAAACTTTTTTTTTATGTACACTGGAATGGTTTTACATGACATTGATTTAAAAAAATAGTTTTTTACATTTTTATTATTTTTATTTTTATGAAAAAATACTTTTAACTATTTTTTTTTAATTTTTAAATTTTTAAATGGGTCAATTTGACCCGCAACATAACAGGAGGGTTAAGCAGAAAATACTGGATAAAAAAACTCAGATTAAGACTAAACGTCAGCAGTAAACAAACAAACAAACACATCTGATGGAGCCACTGAAGCATTTATGACCCAACTAAAGTTATTCTCTCTAGTTCCCTCTGTGTGGAAATCTACAGTGGTTTTCTATATTTATAAGTAATAAAACAACGATTCAATTGCTGCCCAGAATATCCTCACCAATAATTTTGAGAAAGTGATATATAATAATAAAAATTATTCTTTTACTATTCTTCTATTTTCTTCTACAGCTACGGAAAAAAATGAAGAGACCACTGCAAAATGATCAGTTTTGCTGGTTTTACTATTTATAGCTATGTGTTTGAGTAAAATGGACATTTCTGTTTCATTCTATAAAGTGCTGACAACATTTCTCTCAAATCTGAAATTAAAATATTGCCATTTAGAGCATTTATTGGCAGAAAAAGATGCAGAGATGTTTTCAGACCTGGAATAATGCAAAGAAAACACGTTCATATTCATTTTTAAACAACACTAATATTTTAACTTAGGAAGAGTTTAGAAATCAAATATTGGTGGGATAATAATAAGTGATTCATTCAAACGAACAAATAGTATGTTTATATTCAGTATAAACTGAATGTATAAACTGTTTTGAGTGCATTTATTTACTATATAGAACATTTGCAAAGCAGATTTTTAAAGAATTTCCGGTATTGTTTACATCCACATTTTCAGAGCTGACAGACATCTTCTTCCCTGTATTTGCTGGTACACTGGAAAAAAATCCCTAATTCCTAATTTTATTTACACAGTTTATTATTTAACTACTTATTGTTTGTTGGTGTTACTTTTGTTTAGCCATATAATTAATACACATTTGACCTGATTCATGTACTTTAATGCTGTATGAAGCAGATCACAAATGAAAAATAGCAGACTAAATGTGCAGTTGTATATATATATATATATATGTCTGTATAAGCTGCAAAAACTGAATAATAAAATATAATAATATTTATAATAATAATAAAATTTAAGTTTAAAAAAAAAAGAAGGAGTCAATAAATCCAGGTGTACCTCCATCAGGCAGGTTGGCCCAGTAGATGACCCTGAAGCCCAGCAGGTTCCCGTTGAGAGCGTCTTTGGGAGGAGTCAGCCAGGACAGAGAGATGACTTCTGGGGACGTGGCGGTGGCCTGGACGTTCTCTGGAGGACGGCTTGGGACTGAGGGGACAGAACCAGAACAGAGACTCTCAGGAGAAACTAAAGGACCAACATCATGTAGCAGCTCCCTCTGATCTCCACTAGGCTGTGGTAGATCCTCACACATTAAACCAGACAACAGGACATTCACAGCTAGTTGGTGGCAGCAAGAATGAGAAATTATGTATATGATATACTATGGTTGACGGATAAGAAAATAATTAAATAATAAAAATACTACATATTTATTTGCCATTAAGTTGCTTTATATATCAAGAAAATTTCTTATTTGAAGTGTTGAGTACCAGTGGAAGCCTAGATAAGTATTTTATACTTCAGCCTACTCCCTTTTTTTCGGACCAAAATGATAACAGGAAATGCGTAGTGAATATTAAGTTAACTGGTTCTTATATCTATCTTAATACTTAGACGGGGCAGATGCATGTATATGTATAGGGCTATATATACTGTGTGTGTGTAAATGTTTATGTTTATGTACATCTGTATAACGGTGCATCTCAATACATTAGAATATGATGAAAATTACAACTTGACTGAGTTTGATGTCATGTTCCTGTCTCACCGTCCTCCAGTGTGGTAGCAGCGACCTCAGTGGACGAGGGTCCCGTCCCAGCGCTGTTGCTGGCCTGCACCACCACTCCGTACTGTGTGAACTTCTTCAGGTTGTCCAGCACCAGGCTCTCTGCATTGTCCCCTGTGGTCTCCACACTGATCACACTGAACTGGTAGTTTCCACCGGAGCTGTACTCCCTGTAGCCCACCTGGTAACCTCTGATGGCTCCATTCTGCAGGTGCTTCTTCGGTGCCTGAAGAGAGAAACACAGAGGTTGTTTGAGACAATGAATTTTGTTTGATTTGAGTTAAAAAGAACCACAAGACAAAATAGTCAACATTTAACCAGAGACTGATGAATAACACCTTATGGTCAAGCTCTACAGTCATGGAAAAAATGATTAGACCACCCTTGTTTTCTCCTGCTTTCTTGTTAATTGTAATGCCTGGAACAACTAAAGGTACATTTGTTTGCACAAATATAATGATAACAATAAAAACAGCTGATAAGAGTTTAATTTAGGAGCTGATATCTGGACATTTTCTATAGTTTTCTTGATAAAGATTTTGGTTATTATCAAGAAAATCATGTAACCATCCAAACAAATGTACCTTTAGTTGTACCAGGCATTAAAATGAAAAAGAAAATTAAGAAAAACAAAGGTCTAATAATTTCTTCCATGACTGTATTTTGGTGAATAAATAAAACGCCCAGGTCGAGTCCCTCTTCTGATCCACCTTGTCAACAGAACCAGACAGGGCCAGTGCCCTACAAGCATACCTCAAGAAAATGAGACACCCCAAGGTCTTTCTGTCTGGATCCACTCTCACATCAGAGTGCAAAAAGGTTTCAATGACCCCTTTGAGTTAATAAACACATGACCCAGCAATTTACCAAACTAGGAGGAAAGACCCACAAATAGGCTTTAATAATACTTCAGGAGCCCTCACATCCACTAGGAATTTGAAAAACTGCCTTCAGTAAGAAGATACAGGGTAGAGCAACAAGAAACATCTCAGAAACAAGACCCAGTCTTCATTTCAGATAGGCTATAGGCTATTCAGTTTATATATTTTTCCATTAAAAATGCAGTTATCTATAGCCAGATTGCAAGAGAAATACAGTAAGAATTTCAAGCATTTACAAGCACTTAATCCAAAATCAAAATCAAAATCCAAGCACTTTTTAAACCTTAAAATTCAAGAAGAATTTTCAAGGATTTCAAGCATCCGTACGAACACTGAAAATGGTGTAGTATATTTTATGTTGCATGTGGTATACTTTGTTACTTTTCCTGACCTTTAAGCCCATACTGACTGAGTGCATAAAAGCAAGCATCAAGCCAGAGACTCCTTGCAAGGTAATATAACTTGCTATAGGACTTTGAGATGATGTCAGATATTGGAGGTGTTTGGGAGCATAATATAAACAGTATGAGTTGTTTCCTTTTAAGGTTTAAAAGTAGACCTAGCAGCTTGACTAACCAAAGTCACAGCTGGGAGACGACCAGTACATCTTCAACCTTCTGCTGCTTGATGCTGAGCAGCACAACTGGAGCTGGAGCAGATTAAATACTGAGTACAAAGACTCAGAGCTTCCCTGGATGCTTTCACCCCACAGCTGTCTACTTGTTACTGGATCACCCAGGACGCATGTTAATGCAAGTCTGAACAGGACCACTGACTTAAAGTGGTGAACAGTGGTGACATTTATTTGAGGATTTGATGCAGTCATTTTCAGTCCGTGTCGTCCCTGATTGTACCTTCCTGGACACAGCTACATACTCACCTCTCTGAAACATAGACACATTTTTAACCCACATGTTTGGATTAACTCACCCTCCAAGTGACTCGGATGCTCTGAGAGGAGAGGGCTTCCAGCTGCACCTCCTGAGGAGGTCCATCAGGAGCTGAGATCACAAATGTACATGTTAGAAATCTCTACCTGCTCAACATTTATCTACAATATTTTTAAGAATGCTGTTGCAAACAACATTGTTAAAACAGCAGTTAAATGGGCTGTCAGACATCATATTATAGAGATGGAGTTCTTTACCAGATGGGAAAAGGTATTTATTCCATAATTTAGTCCCTAAATGTTAGAAATCTTGGAGGATGAAAATCTAATGATTGACCCTCTTGGATAAGAGTGAACTTGAGAAAGTTTTCATGATCTGAAAATTATTTTTAAATTGAACATTGTTAAGTTTGCCAGCTTGCAGTAGGTCAAAAACTCCACAGGGGACCTTTAAGTACCACTCTGTTGTGATGGATTGCATCATTTTTTGAGATGAATTGATCTAATAGTGGTAAATAAAAACACATATCTAAGAGATATTGATGTCATGAACAGTGAATATCTGAAGGTTCAGATGACCATGTGACTCAGATGTTAGAAATCTGTACCTGCCCAACATTTATCTAAAATATTTTTAAGAATGCTGTTGCAAACAACATTGTTAAAACAGCAGTTAAATGGGCTGTCAGACATCTTTTGAAACATATTATAGCGATGGAGTTCTTTACCAGATGGGAAAAAAAGGTATTTATCCATAATTTAGTCCCTAAATGTAACAATAAATTGACCTCTGCATGTTAGAAATCTTGGTGGATGAAAATCTAAAGATTGATGCGTTGGATAAGAGTGAACTTGAGAATTAAATTTAAAATAAGTGCTTTGGAAAGTTTTCATGATCTGCATATACCTCATAATTAAAAACACATATCTAAGAGATATTGATGTCATGAACAGTAAATATCTGAAGGTTCAGATGATCATGTGACTCAGATGTTAGAAATATCTACCTGCCCAACATTTGTCTGAAATATTTTTAGAATGCTGTTGCAAACAACATTGTTCTGCACAAAACCCCTAAAAACAAAGCTGCAGAAGAGAGTCTGAGTCGAGCCATTACAGGCTATTATACCAAATGTGCTGGTTGTATTTATAGGAGGTGCTGGAGGTGAGGAGGAGTGAGGAGTGAGGAGCTCTGTGGGGGGCTGCAGGGAGGGCAGATGAAGGGATGGGGGCTGATTTGCAGATGGGTCCAGCCTCAGTCTATTGACCGTAGTGTGACATTTACTACTGAGGCCGCTAATTGAAATTTTCTGCTTTTAGTGCGAGGTCAGCGTGTGTTCAATAATGCAACAGAGCCAACGGAGCTGATGTCACCAGGCTGGTAATGAATTGACTCAGTCGGCCCTTCACCTCTTTTTACCTCTTGGATTTGGTCCTGTGATTTGTTGTGTCATGGTGACAAATTCAGGATATTATTTTATTGTGTCTTAGCTGAGTATGAATTTTTTTTTCTTACTTTTTTATTATCAAATAAAGTTTGATTTGATTTGATTTGATTTGAGACCATCATTTTTGAAACTACAGATATTATCTGGCTAACTGATGTTTTTGGGTTATAAGGAAGGACATTCATTTACTTATTATTATTTTTAATTATCAAAAAAAAAAATAGCTTTCTCTCAAAATGGAAATTGAGATTTTTGGAAAAATTGTTTTTTCATTTTTTTTTTAATTTTAACGACTCTTCACTTCTTTTTTTCCAGATGTGTATTTGCTACATCACTGTCAATTGTAATGGGACAGAGCATTTTCATTGTATTGTCTGTATTACGAAATAAGTAATTGGATATTTGTTTTCTGTGGCCACAGTGTTGTTTGTTGTTTTTGTCTATGTTGGAAAATGCAATAAAAAATATAAAAAAAAAATAAAAAAATAAAAAAAAACTACAGATATTATTTCAAAATTTGAATCTAATAACAAAACAATTTGCTTTATAACAAATCTTATGCTTCTGATGGGTAAGTTGCACATCCACACGATGAAGTTTTCCAAATCCCTCCTTAACTTTAACGTTTTCACAAGAGAATTAAAATTTTATATCAAAACTTTTGAGTTGATGTCAAATAAAAAACGTGAACGCACTCTCATACACTTTAAAACCCCCAGAATAATGTAAACGGAAACACCTTATAACCTATGTGCCTTATTATGTTATTATCTTATTTTTATATATATATTTAATTCTACAGATACTGTCTTGTTTATATACTGAATGCCTGTATTTCCTTCATTGTTAACCCTTTGATGCACAACATGGGTCTAAAGTGACCCGACTGAGTTTTTATATTCTATATCTTTGCAATAAATTAATTTCATCATTCAGTATTCCAGGTTTCATCAATCAATTTGTTTTTGATCATCATACATCCTCATTTTTTGTTTTCATTTCTTACTTTTTGAATAAAACCCCTTTTTGTATCACTACGCTTCTAATGCACTACATGGGTCAAACATTTCATTATGGGGGTGTTGTGTGTATAATTCTAAGGAAAAATTAATTTAATCGATTTTGGAATAAGGCTGAAACATAAAAAAATGTGGAAAAAGTGAAGCGCTGTGAATACCTTCCAGATACACACTATGTGTGACAAAATGATACATAAGCATGTTAAACATATTAAATATATGAGTGCGGAAAGTAACTATTTGAAAGAAATTACTATTATTATAGTATTAGGTAATTTAATTTTTAATCAAATTTGGATGAATGAGTCATTTTTGCCCCATGTGTGTATTAGAAGGGTTGTCCATATGTTGTGCATCAAAGGCTTAATAAAGATCTGGGGGAAAAAATGGTAACAAATTCAACTTTCTATTACTGTAACTGTATATGCATTGAAAAAAAGACTGAAAGACGAGAGTCTGGGACATTTGTGGATGATTTCGTCGGTACAGAATCCAACACAGTCAGTTTCTTCTCACCTGCTTCGTCGGTGGTGATGGTGAGCTCGTTGCTGGCTTCGCTCTTGCCGATCAGGTTCTTGGCGAACATGCGGATGTTGTAGGTGGAGGAGGGGTGGAGGTCGATGATGGTGGCCTGGTTGAGCTGGGGCGACACATCTTTGGTCTTCTGAGCGGTGTCCCAGGAGGCTGCAGAGGGGAGAGGGTGAAGGTTTATTGGGGTTGCTCAAGTCAAAGCTAAGTGCATTAGGGCAGGCTGTATTAAACCAAAGTGCTGAGACAAAGTGAATACAGGGAAAATCAACCAGAACCAGGCGGCAACCTCCGGGTCTGAGCAGGGAGGCAAACCAGGAAGTGCCTTAAGCTGCATTCTACTGAAAATTCCAGCAGGGGGCGCTAAGTTTGGCTGCAGAAACATTTCTGTCCATTCATTTCAATGCAAAATGAGAAAACTTCTCACTTGATTCGCTAGTAAAAAATCTCCTTCAAGACAAGTAAATAATGGCCTCATTTAGAAGAAAATAGAAGGTAAAGAATCGTATGATTTGGGGCGGGGCTACCTTTGATTGACAGGTCACTAACAAGGCGAGCCGTCATCAGTTTCAAATCTATGATAACCAAAAACTCTGCCTTCTACTGTAACTGTTTTTAATGTTTTTGCATGTTTTTTTGTTTGTGCTGTTTCATGTTTTTTCTCTGTACTCTGTTTCATGTTTTCTCTGTACTCTTGACATCATTGCAAATGAGGGGTTGCCCTCAATGATTCCTAGAGAAAATAAATAAAGGATAAATGAAATCAGGAGGGAAACAGAACAATGCGTATCCACGGCAACGTGTCAATAAAGTTATGTAAAACGTTATATAGACATAAAAATGGATGTTTAGCGGTTTGGTCTCATAACTTTGACCCTTTCACTGTATTTTCACTTAATGACAGTTTATTTGAACGTTTTGTTCAGTAAAAATGTCTTGTTCAGCGTTTGGTTGGACTAACAGACACTCCAAGGAGTCGCTGTTCAGTTTTCTGAGGTAAGCTATGAACATTTTTTAAAACTAACATCCCAGTTAATGCTCCAGTTAATGCTAACATGAATTAGCAGCGGCTTCTCTCAGTCAGGTTGAGGTGTAGAGTATTATTTATATCCAGTCTATGACCAGAACTCATGATTCTTTATGTCAAATCATTTAGATTTTGCTCCTTTGATCTTCTCTTGTACCTGATTTGTTCTTGCTCTCAATATCGAAGCCTGTGATTGGGCTGTTGCCATCAAAACCCATCGTCCAGCGCAGTGCAATGGTCCTGTCCTTCACTTCTCTGATCTCCACCTCTGGGGGGTCCGGGGGCTCTGCAAGGCACAATGATGACAAACACTTTGTTATTTTGTTGTGACTGGACTTAAATATCAGACAATGAAATGCTTTTATATGCAACTGCTGTGAAGGCTGAACAGTCCAGTGTTTTCTTTTCTTTGAGCAGTTGAAGTAGGTGAAGACATAGATTTTTTTTAGGTTTATTTTTATTTGCACAGTTAGAATTACATAAAATGACGAAGATAACAAATAATGTAAAGTGCAGGGAGAGGCAGAAAACCCAGATGGGCTTATTTAAAGCCTCCACCTAAAATGTCATAGTTATAAGAAAGTAATAAACTGATAATAGAAAAAACATTATGTATAATATCAGCAACAAGTTATAATGACAAAAACAATATAAAAACAAAAATGAACATGATATAAAAGTGAGAAAGAATATTTGAGACATTTGATAAATCATTAATATAAATAAGAAATAATAGTGGTCCAAGAATGGATCCCTGTGGAACCTCACAAAGTAGTGTAGCTTTGTTGGGATAGCAGTGAAGACAAACCTTGCACTGTGAGCTGGATGATTCCTCTGTCTTCACCAAAAGAGTTGATGGCGTGGCATGAGAAGAAGCCAGAGTCCTCCCTCACCGTGGGCATGATCTGACGGGAGAAACGGAACGAGATGAGATCAAATAAAACACACTGTGCACTTGGATGTTCACTGGTCACTTGTGGAGATACTGATGTCAAACCAAAAGCAGAACCACCATGACGGTTTCTCAGCAGGATTACAGAAAAATTACTGGCCCAGTTTTCACACAACTAACATTAAGCCTCTGGAGTCCACGAAAGCACTGGAGCAAGACTTCTTCATGACGTTGCAACGTAAAAATTAAGCAGCATCGAGTCATGTTTCCATGTCCAATTTAGCATTTAAGCATTCAGCATTTTTAATGCAGTATTTTGTCTTTAATGTTTTTTTGTGTGATATTTGTCAATTTTTGTGTGTTTTTTTGTCATTTTTTGTGTGTTTTCTGTGTGTTTTTTGTAATAACCAAATTTAAAAAAGTATATTTTCAGTATATTTTCATTTTCAGTGTGTGTTTGTGTTTTAAGTGGGTTTTTATGTGGGTTTTTTGTAAAAAAAAAAACAAAACAAAACAAAAAAGGTCACCCTTTTATGTGTGTTTTTTTATGTTTTTTTGTCATTTTTTTGTGTGTTTTTCTGTGTGTTTTTTGTAATTTTTGTAAAAAAAAAAGAAGAAAAAAAAAGGAAGAAGTCAGAAGAAATATGATAAAAGCTTCATGTGCTTTGGCTTTATATATAAAATACCCTTCCTAGCGTCCTACCTGCAGCGTGGAGATGACTTCATCTCCCACCTCCTTGACAGAAACCACGTAGCGGCTGGTCTCGGGGTTGATGATGCGTTCCTCCTTCTCCCAGCGTACCATGATGGGTTTCTCTCCGTGCGCCGTGCAGCTCATCTTCTTCTCTTCACCCTGCGTTGCCAGCGTGGTGTTGGGGTACGATGTGATCATGGCGGGGACTGGTGCGGAAATAAAGTGGAGAAAAAGAGAAGGAAGAGATCTTGTGAGATTTAGTTTCTATATGAACCACAGAGGTGCTTGAAAAGACCGTGAGACCCATTTTTCTACTTCAAATAAGATGAAATCACTATGCAAACTGCAAATTATTTGTTTCTTACCAAGATATAAAAAAAAAACTTAGAACATTAGGTTGATTCACTTTAAATGGTACTAAAATTGATATTGAGTCATGTTAAATCATGTTAATTATGTGTGGCTAATCTGTACATTGCAAAAAACATGAAGTTTACCAAGTATTTTCTTCTTATATCTAGCAATAGTATCTTAATTATATTGTTTTGAGTATAATTTACCTACTGACCATAGCTTCATGTGCTTATTTAATTATTAGTATTATTATTATGTGCTTATGTGATTATCTTATTGTTTAAAGACTTGATTTTAGGATTGACATTGTGAGCTTTTTCATGCTTTTCAAGCTATTCGACTGTTGAAAATGGTGAGTTTTTACCTAACATATTGGCTCCAGTTGAGAGTTTTAGTTGCATGTAGTTTGAATGTTATTTCATATATTCATACATATTGCACACTTTTAATTCATGCTTAAAAATCAAAAAGCAATGCTGGTTTGTGGCTCTTTAATCACAATAAATGTCATCTAACTGTGTTATAGCACTTGCATGGAAAAGAAGTTGCTCACATCAGATTCATAAAGTTTTCCGAGCATTGTTAATGTAGTGAAAGTGAACGAACAGCTTCCTTTCAGGTTGTGTTGGAGGCCTCGGCTGCCTCGGTGTGAATCTTGTATCTGAGGCTCCTAAATGGTACAGTGATGCTCTAACAACACTCTGAAGACAACACACTAACGACATACATGCCTCATTACACCCACAGCAGAGTGTATAACAACCCTCTGCTCCCAGATGCTCACACACACTCACACCCACACACACACACACACAAGCTTGTGCAAGCACACAGATGTGTGTGTGAGCTCTTGCATCCACTCGCACAAACACAAACACACAAAGCGTGACTTCAGTGATGTGATGCGAAGTGTCAGGCAAGAGGTTGCAAACATTTAAGCCTCATCTCTTATTCACTCTGCAGCCATTTGGGGCTTGGCTATGGAAAAGAACGCTGATTTATTTTGCATGACAAGTATGAATTTTTTGTGAGACACATTTGGTAAAAGTGAGGGAGGAAAAAAAGCTCCGGCTTTGCTTAAACGTTATCGTTTTAATGCACATCTACTCTCATTCTGCAGTGTAAGTGGCTCAGAGGTGATGCAGGGCCATGTTGTTGAGAGGGATACTGTGCAGGGTGACAAAAGTAAATATGGTGAGAAGATCTACACTGTTAGGTGTGTAGAGGAAGTCCTGTACAATAAGCATGGAAGGGATTTCAGCATCCAGTATCTGGAGGGGTAATACAGTCATGGAAAAAATTATTAGACCACCTTTTTATTCAATTTCTTGTTCATTTTAATGCCTGATACAACTAAAGGTGCATTTATTTGGACAAATATAATGATAACAACAAAAATAGCTGATAAGAGTTTAATTTAACCCAGATTTATTAGATTTAAAGTGGTGAATCTGCGAGAATTTTATTTTATTTTTTTCACTTTTTACTTTTTAAATCTGCGACTTTTTTCGCGCAGATTTGCCACTTTAATCTAGTAAATTTGCAACTTTTTTCTCTAAATATTACAAATCCATGCGGTTCTATGACCTCACGGAGAGACATGGGGACCCCATTTTGATATCCACTGAAGTTACCGAATATAGTTCTTTGCCCGATAAAGGGTTAAGAGCTGATATCTAAACATTTTCCATGGTTTTCTAGATAATAATAATAAGCTGATATCTAGACCTTTTCCATGGTTTTCTAGATAATGATTTTGGTTATTGTCAAGAAAACCATGGAAAATGTCTAGATATCAGCTTATTATTATTATCTAGAAAACCATGGAAAATGAATAAAATGATAAATAAATCTATTTTACAACATGACATGTTGATATGAGATTAATCTGCAAGAAGGCAGAGACACAAAAGCAAACAAACACCAGACAATGTGAGTGTCTCTGCAACATGGAGAAGGCTCAGAGACGAGGCATCAGCTCATGTCTATGTATATGCACATGTGCACAAACGTGTGTGTGTGTGTGTGTGTGTGTGTGTGTGTGTGTGTGTGAGGAGCCCAGCTGAGCCAGCCCTGAGGCACACTTTTCGGCCCTGTAATTGTTGTGTTGATGTATTTCTTTAATATCCAGTGGAATTATGGGAGCAGCACTGCAGGGAGGAGTGACGAGAGAAAAAAGGAAAGAAAAGAAAGAAAGAGAGGAGGTGAAGAAGGAAAAAGGGAGTCCCCTGTCTCATTAGGCATCAACTCCCCTGATATCTAATTGAGCCTGAACACAACACATGGGGCAAAGCATGCAGCAGATACAGGCTTCAGCTGCTGGTTTCATCATAAATATTATCTTATATCCATCACTGAGCGTCACTTTGTCTCTTTGAATCATCACCGGTTCATCTTACAATGAAAATCTTTGTTTGTATTTTCCTGCTGGATTTCACTGTTTTATGAATAATCTGCAATATGCACAAAATTATCTGTTTTTAAAATGTATTGGTGTGCTTAAACGAAGCATAAATACACTGCAAAAAAAATGTCTGTGATTTTACGGTGAAAAACTGCTAAACCATGACAGTAAAAGGCCGTAAAATGATAAATGGGTTAATTCAGTTTCAGTAACAATGAAACAGTGTAAATGTATATATCAGCCAAAACAATATTTTTTACAGTATTTTTTCTAAATACATTACTCCACTGTACAATACACTGGCACTGTCTTTTTTGGGTCATTTTGTGTATTTTTTTAGTCATTTTGTGTCTTTTTGTGTCTTTTTTTGGTCATTTTGTGTCTTTTTGTGTCTTTTTTTTGTCATTTTGTGTCTTTTTGTGTCTTTTTTTAGTCATTTTGTGTCTTTTTGTGTCTTTTTTTGGTCATTTTGTGTCTTTTTTTAGTCATTTTGTGTCTTTTTGTGTCTTTTTCTAGTCATTTTGTGTCTTTTTTTAGTCATTTTCTGTCTTTTTTAGTCCTTTAGTCCAACATAAAATGTGATTTTGAATCTTCTTTTTAACACTATGCTGCTCAATAAATAAAAAAAATCAATGTTGCAAATGTGAACAAAGGTGTCAAATCTAACATATCAGAGGGTTCCATCCAGTTCTATCATTTTATACTAAATAAATTTAAGCTTGTCTCCAGTTTGACTTGGTATATCATCATCAAACTGAAACCAATAAGATGTGATGTGTTTATGAGGAAGATGGCAATGAACAGTGTGTTTTAGTCCCAAACGTGTCTATTTTTCATCCGAAGATTATTCCTAGAAATCTAGTGCTGCATCTGTAGAATAGGTACAATAGGATAAAACATCAACAAGCATTAGAGCTTTTGGAGAACCAAAGAATAATGAGCGGAGTGTGTATAGTGTTTACTGCGCAGCACAGCGAGTCTTTCATGTGGAGGTGAGGAGAGCCCTGTTCCTCCACAGCAACCCAGAGGGCAGTGATGATACGCATAAGCCTGCAGGGGATTGTGGGGGATAGGCTGGCTGCTGATAGGCTACTCCCGTGAGACAAAAGCCCCCCACACCCCACCCCGCTCCTCCCTCCCTCCCTTCTCCCAGGCTCCCTTTCACCTGGCCAGGTTACCATGCCAACCAGCATCGGACAGTCTCTCCTCTCCTCCTCCCTCCTCCTTCCTCTCTCTCTCTCTCTCGCTCCAGTCTCTCTACTCTTAGAAAAAGGGCCATTTCTAGTAGCCAGGAATAGAACATGGACCTGCCATTGATTTTCACAGGAGTATGATGATGATTACACAATCACGCCCTGAATGTCGCAATGCAGGGCCAAAAAAATAGATACAAAAAGAAAATGTGTCTGGTGTCTCTAAGTGGTGGTGTTAGTGGTGTGGAAAACAGAATTAGCCCAATGAAGGAATTCTAAAAGGGAGAATAATAATAATACAAAGTGGTTCCCAGATATGTCGCTTCAGTGTGGGGCGTCTTACTTATGGATACAGATGATGTCAGAGGTTCAATAAGGGAGTGAGAGGTGATTAAAAGAGATTTAAATTTTTTAAAGGCTTCATATGAGCCACACAATGGTTAATAACAACAAAAAAGGAAGTTACCTACACATCAGAGCTGTCAATTATGATAATAATTATGATGATAATAATTATGATTTTGGCTTTTGAAGACAAGATAATAAAGAGGTAAAAATATTATTTTGAGGCATTCTGTTTCACAATAATGCTTTCGTTTTGTGTTGTGTAATTTTGTGACTCTTTTGGTCATTTTAAGTCCTTTATTAGGAACTATTTTCTTGATCAGCTGTAGCTGTCTCTTTTTGGTAATTATGTGTCTTATTTGATAATTTTACGTATTTTTGGGGTAATTTTGTGCCTTTTTTAATAATTTGGTGTCTTATTTGATAATTTTACATATTCCTTTGGTAATTTTGTGTCTTTTTTGATAATTGTACGTCTCTTTTGGTCATTTTGTGTCTCCTTTGGTTGTTTTCTGTCTTTTTTTTTGATCATTTTGTGACTCTTTTGGTCATTTTAGGTCCTTTATTGGGCACTTCTTTACTTTCTTGATCAGCTGTAGCTGAACTGGGATTGATTTGTTTTTTCTAACATATTTTAGTGCTGAAAATGTTTAATTAAAAAAAAAACCCTCTGGTGAACTATCTTCTCTTCAGCGTTAAAAATACAGTGAGTGGCTTTCCTACTGTAAATTTAAATGTAGAATCAGCAAAAAGTCATTTAGACTGAATAATCACTTTTTTGTGCCATTTTATCCCTATTGTGTCTCTTTTTGGTAATTTTGTGTCTTATTTGATCATTTTACGTATTTTTTGTAATGTTGTGTCTTATTTCATAATCTTACATATTTTTTTGGTAATCTTGTGTCTTTTTTGATAATTTTATGTATGTCTTTTGGTCATTTTGTGACTTTGACTTTGTGAGTAATTCTGTGTCTCCTTTGGTTGTTTTCTCTTTTTTTGGGTCATTTTGTGACTTTTTTTGGTAATTCTGTAATTCTGTGTCTCCTTTGGTTGTTTTCTCTTTTTTTTGGTAATTTTGTGACTTTTTTGGTAATTCTGTGTCTCCTTTGGTCATTTTCTGTCTTTTTTTTGTCATTTTGTGACTCTTTTGGTCATTTTAGGTCCTTTATTGGGCACTATTATCTTGATCAGCTGTAGCTGAACTGGGATTGATTTGTTTTTTCTAACATTTTTTAGTGCTGAAAATTTTTAATTAAAAAAAAACCCTCTGGTGAACTATCTTCTCTTCAGCGTTAAAAATACAATGAGTGGCTTTCCTACTGTAAATTTAAATGTAGTATCAGCAAAAAGTCATTTAGACTGAATAATCACTTTTTTTTGTGCCATTTTATCCCTTTTGTGTCTCTTTTTGGTAATTTTGTGTCTTATTTGATAATTTTACGTATTTTTTTGTAAAGTTGTGTCTTATTTCATAACTTTACATATTTTTTGATAATCTTGTGTCTTATTTGATCATTTTATGTATTTTTTGATAATTGTATGTCTCTTTTGGTTATTTTGTGGCTTTTTTGGTTGTTTTCTCTTTTTTTCCAGTAATTTTGTGGCTTTTTTGGTTGTTTTCTGTCTTTTTTTTGGTCATTTTGTGACTTTTTTTGTCATTTCAGGTCCTTTGTTGGGCACTATTATCTTGATCAGCTGTAGCTGAACTGGGATTGATTTATTTTTTAAGTGCTGAAAATGTTTAATTAAAAAAAAACCCTCTGGTGAGCTATCTTCTCTCCAGATAAGCTGTCTCCATAAGAACATCGCCCATGTTGAGAACTCTTGGATGCTAGTCCCCGTGTCCCCTCCTGCACCGTGTCGCTGCTGCCCAGTGTGAGCCACAGGGCAGCCTGGGCTCAACGGGGCCACGAGGGCCAGACGAGAGGAGAGGAGCTGAGACGAGTATAGCTCCCTGCCCCGGAGGCTCACTGTAAGTGGGCTGAGGAGGAGACGGTGTGGATGGAGGTGGGGGGAGGAGGAGCAGGAGATGACTGGTTCACTGGCCGCCTGCAATGTACTGAAATAATTCCCTTAGCTGCACAATTGGCTTGGACATGAAGCATGAACCAATGTATGCCTGCAGACTGGGCGGGTTTCTTTGTTTTTGTTTTTTTTATTGGTGAAATGACGTAACAAACAAGGTGACATGAGGGACAAATGCACTACACCATGTGGAGCACAAGTAGAGACAGCAGAACAACAACAACAACAACAAAGAAAAACATAAATGATAAACGATTTGCCAGACTCCTTTGTCAAAAACACAAATTTTACCTCTTAGAACACAGGAAATGTTGGTCCTGAGGCCTCACTCTGGTATTCTGTTTGTTTGTTTGTTTGTTTGTTTTGTTTGTTTTTTTGTTGTTTGTGCTTACAAATGCTAAACTAGGGAAGTGTTTCCAACTCCTCTTGTGATCTTGTACGTCAGAGTTTTGTGGCTCTGACGTTCATTGACAAAGTAATGATTTCTGGGAATCTCAATCACATCAATCAATAAAAATGCGATCATTTCTGTGTTTTTCCTAGGAAATTAAACAAGATTTTAGGGTTGTCAAAAGTATCGATACTCAAAAAAGGATCGATACTAAAACGTTGTATCCGGGTATGATACTCATTTTCAAAAGTATCGAGTATCTGAAGCTTGTTATCATAGTTGCAGTTTATTTTTGCACAACTGTTTTTTACTATAAATATTTAACCCGTGGTTCTGTTCATTTTTACACGTTGCATTTTTCTTGTTAATAAAAAATATTTCTGTTAAATTTTGGGGTCTTTGTTTTTATCCTTGTGGTATCAAAAATGGTATCGAGTATTTTCCTGAGTATCGGTATCTAGTTGAAAATTTTAGTATCGTGACAACCCTAGTCTGTGGATGAGGGGCAGATGCTACAACATATATATAAATATATATAACATGGCTCACTTATATGTATAACACAATGAAAATAAATAGGCAAACAAAGCAAGAAGCACTAATGCGAGAAGAGAGGGAAGAACAATAACAAATAAATAAGAATAAATAAAATACAAGATAATAATATTTAAAAAAAAATAATAATAATTATATATATATATATAATTGTGGTAGTGCACTACAACAAATACAGTGAGTGGCTTTCCTACTTTAAATTTAAATGTAGTATCAGCAAAAAGTCATTTAGATTGAATAATCATTGTTTGTGCCATTTTTATCCCTATTGTGTCTCTTTTTGGTAATTTTGTGTCTTATTTGATCATTTTACGTATTTTTGGTAATTTTGTGTCTACTTTCATAATCTTACAGATTTTTTTGGTAATCTTGTGTTTTATTTGATAATTTTATGTATTTTTTTTGGTAATTTTGTGTATTTTTTGATAATTGTATGTCTCTTTTGATAATTTTTCGTATTATATATATATATATATATATATATATATGTATACATATACACATATATACATGCGTACATACAAAATAAAAAATAAAAATAAACAATATATAATATAATAACACAGGGGGCGGGTTTCTGTTGTGTAGAGGTGTGTGTGTGTGTGTGTGTGTGTGTGTGTTTGGATGCAGATGAGTAAATAAGATGAAAGAAACAGAGATGAGAGGAAGAGACTTCCTTATGGCTGTTTGAAGGACGTTGTGCTGCTCAGTGACCACAAGAACATTCACCTCTTCTTCTCTCAGTGAAGCCTCATTAAGTGTTCTGCCCTCATCACTGTGTCTGCCAACATTATGATGTCTAATAGGCTTGATTGGTCTTAATTGGCCCTGATAAACATTGAGTGGCTGTTGACTGACTCTGATAGCATCCGCTGTGGATTGGTAATGAATTGACTGAATTGCATCTGTTTTTCGAGGTAGGGATGCTTGACTGGAAATTGCATAAAAATCATTTGTTTAAGCCTCCACCTGCAAACCAGAGTCAGGACAGAACTAAAACACATTCCTATCAATTATCTTATGGAATAAATATAAGCACAAGTGCATCAATTTGCACATGAAGACATGCACAAGTTCTCCCTGCACTGCAAAAAAGGTAAAAAACAAGATAAAAACACCAAATCTGAGGGAAATGATCTTGCTGCATGGACAGATAATTTCACTTGACAAGATTTCTTAAATTGAGATTGTTAAATCTAGAAATAAGCATGTTGAACACTTAAAATAAGAAATTAACTCAAAAAATTTGCAGTGCACTCTGCTCGGGCCAGTTCATCGCTGCTTGCAGTTTTAATATATCTTGTTTTAAGAGTTAAATTCTTATTTTAAGCGTTTATTATTTATTGGGGTACGATGTGATCATGGCGGGGACTGGTGCTGAAATACATTTTTTAAAAAAAGAAAAAGAGAAGGAAGAGATCTTGTGAGATTTAGTTTCTATATGAACCACAGAGGTGCTTGAAAAGACCGTGAGACCCATTTCTCTAGTCCAAATAAGATGAAACTAGTATCTAAACTGCACATTATTTGTTCTTACCCAGATAGAAAAAGAGAAGATTTAGAAGTGTTAGATAATTTATCTTGTTTTGAGAGTTAAATTCTTATTTGAAGTCTTCAACATGCTTATTTCTAGATTTAACAATCTTAATTTAAGAAATCTTGTCAAGTGAAATTATCTGTCCATGCAGCAAGATCATTTCCCTCAGATTTAGTGTTTTTATCTTGTTTTTAGACACACCTTTTTTGCAGAGTAGTTTTGGATTTTTCATTAGTTTTAGTTTTAATTTTGTTGTGAATTTTCGTTTTGAAATTCAGTCAGTTTGAATTTGTTTTTAGAGTGAGTTTGCTAGATTTAGTTTAGTTTTTATTAGTTTTCGTTTTTTTGTAATGGTTTTTGTAATGGGGTATTTGTTGGATGCGAAATTCAAAAAGGGTCATAATACATTCTGCCTTTATTTCCTTTTATTATCCATCTTAGCCCCAATAAGGTGATTAACTCTTACAGTTCCGGCTGTGAAATTATCAGTGAAATTATCTGTCCATGCAGCAGGATAATTTCCCTCAGATTTAGTGTTTTTATCTTGTTTTTACACACACCCTTTTTTTGCAGTGCACAAGTTCTTCCTGGTGCAGTGAGTGGCTTTCCTACTGTAAATTTAAATGTAGTATCAGCAAAAACTGTCATTTAGACTGAATAATCACTTTTTGTGTGCCATTTTTATCCCTATTGTGTCTCTTTTGTGTCTTATTTGATAATCTTACATATTTTTTTGGTAATCTTGTGTCTTATTTGATCATTTTTTGTATTTTTTGGGTAATTTTGTGTATTTTTTGATAATTGTATGTCTCTATCTTGTTTTAACACACCCCCTTTTTTTGCAGTGCACAACATCTTCCTGGTGCAGTGAGTGCATGCAATTTCCACAGTGCAGTGGCGGCGTTCGTGCAGGATGATGCATGGTGTATTATGACGAGACATTAGCCTATGCACAGACACTCATAACAATGAAAGTGCCAAGCTAGGACATCACAATAGCTGCAATTCATTTCCCGGGGAGTCCACCACAATAGCCCGGCAGAGTGGGATCTATCTAAACCACTGCATTAGCTGCCTGGCCCATTACTCTTTTGTAATGGCTGCACTGTATCTGTGCCTTTACATTAGGCCTTTGCATTAACGTGTGCAGTGCTTTGTGTGCAAATCTCTGTCTTTGTGCGTGCTCATAAGCTTGTTTGCTCACCTGTGTCACACATAAAGCGTATTTCCCATGCATGTGGCCATACTACACACCTCGGAGTTTCTGATTGAATCTATTGATTTTCCGCTGTTTGTTTACTGATACATCAAGCCACACTTGGCCAGCCAATAATACACAGCGAAGATCATACTATCCATCACGTGAGTACTTCAGCATGCGTCAGCTTGTGTGCCTCCCTAATTGGCTTCTAAGCCTCTTAAGTAGCTGCCACTACTCAAGTGGTGGAGGCTGGCCTGGATAAACAACATGAAAACAGCACAGAGTGTACAGAACATCACAGTGTCCAACATCAGCCAGCATTACTGCCTCAGACGCTACACTGGACTACACAGGCTCAACACTCTACCTATTAAGGACATGGAGAGGCTTTAAGGGTTCTGCACACACACACACACACACACACACACACACACACACACACACACACACACACACACACACACACACACACACACACAGGGGAGGTGGGATGAGGTGTGGCTCCCCTGGTGCTCAGGGAGATTTGGGTTACTATAGGGAGCAAAGAGACACAAATCAGGAGAGCACAAATATCACAACAACAACAAGCTGACACTTCAGCAGCAGAGAACGCACCTGAGGGACTGCTGACAAACACTCACACACACATACATGCGTTTGTTTTTCCAGGATCATATGTCAAACACAGATCTGGTTAACAGAGAAGCTGCCACACAAATTAAAGTAGTTATTCAAAATGTTGTCTCCACTGAGTGACCAAGGTGTGAACGGTATAAAATGTTCTGTGCAGAGATGGCATCAAACATGACAATGGAAAAGATAACATACATTATTCCTATGCAAAATTCCAATGTTTTTCTGAAAGCTGAGAAGTTGCTCCTACAGCCAATATGGTGTCATTACGGTAATTTCACTCGCGCTTCTCCTGGAAGCCCACAAAGCAGGAATACATACACTTGTTTTATATGAAAAAAGTTGACAAAGACAAAAACGAAGGACGTTTTCTCTATATTTTTAGTTAGTTTTGTAACCACACAATACAGTTTCAGTTAGTTCTGGTTTTTTTAAAAATCTGGTTTTTATTTTTATTTTTATTTCAGTTAACAAAAATGTTTTTTCAATTCTAGTTTTCGTTATTTTGTTAGTTTTCATTAACTATAATAACCTTGGAAGGGACGTGCATCTGCATTTGTTGGACAGCCGATAGGAGCACTGTCTCTCTGAAATGTGATTGGCCAAAGTCTCTTGTCGTGGGCTTTATTTACAGGCTTTAGAAAAGGACGTACAGAGCTATTTTTTTCTCTGAGAACAATTTTATTAAAATGTGCTCAAAGGTTGTAATGAATTTTTTTGCCCAATGGCACGAAAAAAAAAAAAAAAAAAACTGCTTACAGTCAGGATTTACTTCATAGCATGGAGAACTAATCACCAGTAGCATCCTACAGCGGTTACCAGAGGATAAAAAAAAATCAAAAGAATATCTTCCGAGATATTTAATTGTCCAGACTTGAATGACATGAGGGACGTACTGTACTGAGAGCCTCTGTGTTCCTGTGCATGTATGTTTGTCTGTGAGAGAGCATAAGAGGCTGCAGTGAGACAGGAGGGGTCATGAAGGAGTGGTAGCCTATTTGGCTGCGGCTGGCAGACAGTGAGACTCTCAGCAGGGAGTACTCTGCTCTGGCTTGATAAGAGCCACGGGGGCATAAGCCTCATCTAGCAGTGGCTGATCAAAAATGAGCACCCAGCCACAGAGGACTGGCTGGAGATCACACTCACACATGCAAATCCACAATCACATGCACAAGCTCAAACTGAAAAAATACATTATTTGTGACATGGTTGCTGGTCACAGAAGAAGTATGTAGACTGTCAAATCCATGTTTTAGCATCACTCTCTATGGGAAGATATGGTGAATTAAATCATGTATTAGATTCTTATGGTTAATTGAGTGCTCTGTCAACCTGAAGAGGGCAGTATTCCTATTGAAAAAAGTGGAACATCTATCTATCTATAAAAGCAAGAAGCGTCTGTGTGTGTGTGTGTGTGTGTGTGTGTGTGTTTGTGTGTGTGTGTGTGATCTGACCTCAGATTTCCTATGTGTCTTGCACATGGCATGAAGGTGTGCATCCTCGACTTTGAAGATTTTTGAATTCATTTTTCAAAATATCATTATTTACGTAGGACGTGTTGCAGCATTGCACTGTTTCCGATCGGACGTCTTTTAGGGGAGCTCCGCCCCCTTTTAGTGGAGCTCCGCCCCATTGTGTGATAGGCCTACACCTGGTCAGTAACACAATTCACTCTGGATTTACACCCTGACTCATCTCATCTGTAAGTCTATTTAGCCTACCTATCTTTAGGAGTTTTAAAGTGTGCTACAAGGTTCGATTTTCCAATAATATTCAAATAGTTTCCAGCGAATATCAATGTTCAACGTGTATGTGCTGGATGGTGTGGTACCTTATGAAAAGTAAGTGTTTTATGGAGTTGCAGACGTTGTTGTAGCGTGATTAGCATGCTAAGCAGAGATTTAGCTTTATTCACTTCTTATGTTGCATTACTATGTAATTCAGGGATGACATTCATGTTGCTTAGCGTAATGCCCATAATCATTTGATATGAGATACTTACATGCAATATAGTATGTCAGCTAATTGGGTTCATGTTAATGTACTTTTAGTGCAGCATACTGCGTAATGTGCTATCTCGCCATTAGCATGCTAAGTGGAGATTTAAGCCCTTTCTTCTGCATCAGTTTGATCCATTGAAAACAGTAAAATACGGACGGAAAGATAGCGTTTATGTGTTATTTAAGGTTACACTAGCAAGAAGCATTAGCATTAGCTACAAAATACAATCTCGCACTACACGAATACATACTTCGTACGGGCACTGCACTAGTTATTACAAAAACACAAACATTGAAATGTGTAGGGAATGGCAAAAAAATGTTATGCAACTTTGCAATAGAATGTACCTGAATTCTGATTGTTTGTACAGGACATATCTCAATAATATTACCTTAGAGGTAATTTGTTTGTCCTGGTCATAATCTGTAAATGTAAATCCATAGCTGTACTGTATGTACAGTAAGTGTGAGCATGGTGGGTGTTAGCTCCAATCCTTTGATAATGTCAGTGGTATGCATATATATAGATATGCATATAGTAATGAGGGGTTTTAAAGACACTAAAGAAAAGAGAGAAGGAGGCAGATACAGGGGTGGAAACGACATGGATAACCCATTCTTCCTCCAAACCTCAGCCCTCTTTTCCACATGGCAGCCCCTGCCTGCATGCAGAATTCAGAGCTTAATGGAGGGGAGCTAAGTCCTTGGCCACACAGCGGATAAACGCTGTACTTTCTCCGAGAGATGCGGTGGCAGTGGCTCTGTGTGTTGCTTTCGTGGGATTCATTCAGGCAGAAAGCACAGAGCGAGCACCATGACGGCATGTTGCTGGTGGCCTGACTGTCACAGACAAAGCCCACTCCACTTCAACTCACTTAACCTTTCTGCTTTAGTGTTAACTTTTTTCACTTTAAAAGGACAATTCAGCCCAAAAATATTAGAGGTGGGGGAAGAAATCGATACAGCATAGTATCACGATATTTTGCGAGGCAATATTATATCGATTCATGGTTGCGGTGGGTATTTGCTGTTTTTGTTTGTTCAGGAGGTCAAAGCGGACTCATTTTTAGGTGTCATATGAAACTAGAAGACCTAAGGAATCTATTGGCTCCATGTGCGTCAGGATATCGTGTTGGGAAGTTGTCGAAATAACGCTGCAAAGTTTTTTTTCCTAGCACTACACGATAATTCTACTCCTTAAAGAATTGTCACGAGCACTTATTGATGCACTAATAGCTCTTACTGCACTATACCTTGATTGTTTGCTTTTATTCTTCCTGTAAGTCGCTTTGGATAAAAGTGTCTGCTAAATGTTCGGCTTTTTTAGGTTTCATTAAAAAACCTTCAGAGCAGTGAAGCTTAAAGTTTTTGAAAGTTTGATAAAATGCTGCAGTTGTTGTCATCCATACTTGATTCATAGCAGTTGAGTTCAGTTGACTGAATACTTTGTTGGTCAGTCTGTGGGTTTGACTCTCATTGTGGAGAAATAAAAACACTGAAGTGAGATGAACAAACTGAGAATTTTCTCTGATTGGACAAAACAATTCTTGACTGAATTTAATTTTGTGAACACAAAATGCAGTTAAACAGTTAAATCGCATTATATTGTATCGCAATAGTCACCATATCGCAAAATGCTTAAAATCCCAATAATATCGTGACTCTGCTGATTCACACCTCTAGTAAATATTATACCTGCTAAACATCAACATGTTAGCATTTTTAACATGAGCATGTTAGCACGCTGACCTTAGCATTTAGCTAACAGCACCACTGTGTCTAATCTAACTTTCAGCATGTACTGCCTTTAAAAAGAACATTTGTGTCTTACCTGTAGTGCTATTCATCAATCTAGATTGTTTGGTGGAAATATCTGCTGTAGAGATCAGGTGTGACTAATAATTATTCTTGTAAAGCTGACCAGAAGAATTTACTCCATACTTCTTGACTAAATCAAGAGATCTTAGTCTGACATCACCTCAGATGCACATTTTAAATGTATACACTCTTGGATTTCAGATGGTGTTTTCCCACCAGACTTACTTTTGACATTGAGGTACATGGACTTGCTGACGTCAGCTCCGACGTCGTTGCTGACTCGACACAGGTAGAAGCCGCTGTCTTCTTCCAGCACGTGCTTGATGAACAGAGAGCCGTTGACCAGCACCTCGATACGAAAGCCTGAGTTGAGGGCGATGGGTTTGAACTGAGGGACGCCGGCGCCTTCAGAGAGACAGAGAGAGTGTTGATCAGACATAAATACAGGAAAACATGAAAACTACAGAAATATCTGAAGGTTTAGAGTCAACCTAAACACAATCACTGTGATTCAAATTAAGTTATAAAGAAGATAAGTTGGTAGGTAAGGTACAGTGGCAAGATGTTGGTAATTCTAATGATGGTAATAATGTTATTGTGACTAGACAGTATGTATAATAGTAATAATCTGTAATAGTACAGTATATATATAGTATAATATATATTATAATAATATTATAATATATATAAGTATATATAATATATATATATTATATAATAATAGTAGTATATCACAGTATATGTATATAATAATAATAATACTATTAGTAGTAGTAGTTAGAATAATAATGAAAGCAATGTGTCATATATTTAGCCTGTGCAGGGTGTGCATACATTTATAACATAATATATAATATGTAAACATGTATAAATATATACATATATATGATATATTGTACCAGCATTATATATGCATATAAGTACTTGACTATACAAGATATACACTAGATAGACAATAGATAATATACTAAGAGTATAAGAATATGTAAATAAGTAGAATAAATAAGATAAGATAAGATAAGATAAGATAAAATAGAACGTTTAGTAATCCTGAAGGAAATTCTGCTTCCAGATTGCTCCAAGTTACAAAAAAAGTTACAAAACAATCACAATATAGGATAATACAAGAAAAATAATGAACAAAACAAGTAACAATAACAATATATGATATAAATATGAATATAAATATCTGCTATAAAAGTTGTGGTGCATCAGTGTTTATGACCTTATCAGGTTTGCCAACACACCAAAACCAGATGGTCTTACATTAGCATGGGGGGAAACACACTGTGAGGTGTTATTAAAGAGCAGTAACAGAATGAGGACATGTCTTGTTGACAGTTTAAATGTTTTTTTTTTATCAATAAGAAAATCCTCAGTCAATGCCACTCGACTCCAAGCTGAATGGCTGGGCTTCAATAATGGTTCATGTTGTAGGCTGAATGACTCATATTCAGACTTTCAGGACACCGAGACCTGTTTCTGAAAACATGGAGCCATTCTAACATTTACAACAAATAGTGACTGTGACCTTCTCTTGAATCACTCAACATGTGCACTCGCTGTACCTGCCTCACACACACACAGCTGATGTTACTACAGTTTTAGTTTTCTAATAGTTAAGCCTATTGTACATGTACATTGTATTCTTTAGTAGAGAAATACTGTCATACAAAGTCTAACTGCAGTAACTCACAAAGGATAAAACTGAGAAAAACTGCTTTAAAGTTGTTGTTTTTTTATCGTTTTTTAACTGGCCAGCCATGTATTACAGGTAGATAAGTGTATTATAAATATTTCTACATGTATTGATGATGTAATTTTTATGCTAAAAAATCATGATTTATTTGAACTTTGACCCCAAAAATGTAGTTACTGCACTCTGGTTTTGCTGAAAAAAGTTCTAATATTGATGTAGAAACAAAGTGCAGTAACTACAATGTTGCTTTCTTTCAGCTTTTATATTTTGTTTTCAGTAAATAAACATTTTCAAAAGGTATAAGTGTATTGTTATAAGTGTATTTACAACAACTGCATTCAAAGATGCGTGTATTTTAGACTTAATATTATAAAGTAATGTTATATTTTAGTCTTATTATAATTTTATCTCACTTTTTTACTTTGTCACTATCTAGATAATTATTTCACTATCAAAAAAACGTATTATTTCTTCTATTCTTGTCTTCACTGTTTAACAAAATGAAGAAATACAAGACTACACTGTATCACAGTCAAAGCAGACAATTTACTGCAGTCTGCTTTGGTTTTATGTTTAAATTTGTATATATATATCCAAAGCAGACTGCTGTAAATGTAATTATTGCTTTGGTTTTGAGTTGGATTTTGTAGTTACTTCAATTTTTATATCAGTAATTCATACTAGCAAGGTTTGATACGGTAAGATAGTTTTGCTCAAATTAATCCTCTTGTATTTCTCTGTGTTTTCATAATTATTATTGCAACTTTCAGTTTGCAAACTGTAGCTTTATCCAACTTAAGTTCAGTGATACTGATACGCAATCATGGATAAAATTCAAATAAAAAAACACACAGATCGATTAAAAATTCCACATGATCGACCAAATTCTTAACGACCATTAATAGATCATTGGTTAATTATTCCCATCCCTAGTATATATATATATATTTATAACAAAGATGCATGTCAGTATTTATCATGTTGGTTCACCAACCTGTTTGTAATTTAAGCCAAAAAGAAAATGATCTGAGTAAAGTCCGTTAACAGTAAGTGTATGAGATCCATATTGTGTCCAAGAATCTGCTGTTATTGCGTCCAGCCAGGACGGGATCATGTAAGTCTAGCAGTTACATAATCTGCCACCTATTTCCTACTTCCAGAGAAGAGAAAAGCTCTTCCTTGAACTGCTGCTGTGTCTCATCTCACAGTGCTTGTTTGGACTGGGAGCTAGGTGGGTGTTATTATGCATTCAACCTCAAGGCTGTGGACATTATGTTTGTTGTGTTGGCATTCGTAAAAAGATCATGTACCACAGAGGATAAGCTTGCCGTTGGACAAAAAAAATCTAAACATACAACTCAGCATGATTGTCAAAAGAGAAGAGTTGTTGTTGGAAACTGTGAAACACACTGAACCTGAAGAGACATGTACTGGATGTTATGTTTGTGTGTCTGCAGGGGCGCAGATGGGATTTTTGAACTGTCACCAACTGATTTCAACTCAATTAGTTATTTTTCCACTCCATGCCTTAACCAAAATATGTTTTATTTTTAAAAAAATGTAAATGAACTGTAGTGTAAACAACAGCCAACATATCTACATAAATAAAAAGAAGTTTGTACATGAAATTTCCAGTGCAGCCAAACAAGTTTACTGACTTGAAGCTGACTCAATGAAGGACCCAAAAACATCTCTCCTCCTTTCATTACTCTGAACATACTGCTGGGTGATTTCGTGTCCGTCAGGATTTTCTGAGACTATGATGGGGGACTGAAACAGAGTAGGGGGGAACATTTTTGCCCTGAAAGCCTAAATTTGGTGCCTCTCGCACAATCTAATGCCACAATTCCATCTTAATGATTGCATATTTTTATATGCATATTTATGAATTATTGTAAAGGAGAATAAGGGTTCTTCTATGTTTTATTTAAGGCGTCATATTCTGACAGTCTTCTTGCAAATTCTGTGGTGGACTCTGCTAACACATCCATGTGCTCTTATTTTGAAAGCTACTTGTGTTTGCTTTTATTTTGAAGGTGGGTCTAACACATTCTTACCGTAACGCCTTACGGTGTGTTTAATTTACACTGAAAGTCGGAACTTGGAGCTCTGAACAACGGTAAAAATTCTGATATTCGTGTAGACCTTGAACGCACCATTAGCCGCCAGACTCTCTATGTGCGCTGCAATGTAAATAACCTAACTAACAGAACATTAATCCTGTTTTAACAGCGATGTTTGTCGCTGAAAGTAGGGGGGACGGATCGGGATCACTATGAATCTGGAGGGTAAATATCCCTTCCACATAATATAGTATGTGGCAGGAAAGTATATTAATGTGTGTGTGTGTGTGTGTGTGTGTGTAATGCTGTGTGCTTACCTTTGGAGTACTCCCACTGGATGGTAGGAACAGGATAACCTTCAGCTGAACAGTTCAGTATCACTGCCTTCCCATAGATGCCATCCTGGTCCTTCGGTTGCACCACAAACTTGGGAGGAACTGAAAAGTGAAGTAGCCATTAGATTACACGTATACAAATCTAAACAACGATAAAGGAATATTACCTTATTGATAATAGTTGGTGAATTACATCATGCCTTTTATTATTATTATTATTATTATATATATTTTTTTAATTAATTTAAACAAAACACAATATAAATCACCAATGGACAAACACAGTAAAAAAAAAAAAAAGAAAGGAAAAATAACAACAACAACAAAATCACAAAACCAACCTAAATAAATAAAACAAAAATAAAGAACTTTAACACATTAAATAACATTAAAACTAAACTAGACACAAACAAACATCAAACATAATTACCACATAAAACATACAGTATATCAGTAAAATGAATAACCTAAAAGAAAATAATAAAGGGTTAAGTTAAATGCCTGCATCATGCCTTTTATTTACTCCTTATCACCCACCCATTTTTGTGTTTTTTTTCATATAAAACATTAGTGACAAACTGGCATTTAAAGGGTTAAAATCCTCAAAATCTTTGAATGTTTAATAGTTTTGAGCAGGGCAGAAGTTGTTTAAGAGGTTCATGCAGAAAAAAGTAGACAAAAATATTAATCTGTAAAGTTTTTATAGCATTTTTTTGGAGGTGGGGATTTTCAGCCCAAATGGCTCGAAAGGGTAAATTAAAGTGGGCCCAGAGGGTTAAAAACCTAAGAGGAAATAACAAAGGGTTAGGTTAAATGCCTGCATCATGCCTTTTTGCCCTAAAAGCCTAAATTTGGTGCCTCTCGCACATTCTAATGCTACTATTCCATCTTAATCATTGCATATTTTTTTAATAAATTATTGTAAAGGAGAATAAGGGTTCTTCTATGTCTTATTTAAGGCGTCATATTTTGAAAGCCTTCTTGCAAATTCTGTGGTGGACTCTGCTAACACATCCATGTGGTCTTATTTTGAAAGCTACATGTGTTTGCTTTTATTTTGAAGGTGGGTCTAACACATTCTTAACGTAACGCCTTACGGTGTGTTATATTAACACTGAAAGTCGGAACTTGGAGCTCATAACAATGTTGAAAATTCTGACATTTGTGCAGACCATGAACGCACCATTAGCCGCTGGACTCTCTATGTGCTGCAATGTAAATAATCTAACTAACGGAACATTAATCCTTTTATTTACTCCTGAGCTCCCCCCTCCTCACCTCGGACTATGAGCTGGCTCTGGTGCTCCACGGCGGCAGCTTGGTTGCGGGCGATGCAGGTGTAGTTGCCGTTGTGCATCAGTGTGAGGTTGGAGATGCGTAGGGAGCTGGTGAAGTCTATGTTGTCAATGGTGACGCCCAGGCTGGCGGGGATGGGCCGACCGTCCTTCTGCCAGGTGATGAAGACGGGCTGGTCGCCGGACATGACCACGCAGGGGATGAAGACCCGCTGGCCGATGGAGAACCGAGGGAACTCAAACGGGTGGATGGTCGGTGGAACTGGGGACGAGACGTTCAAATTCATTTTCCAACTTGGTTCGTTACATACAGTCGCTATATGCACTTCATGTGTTTTTTATGCACACTGTTCATTGCACCTTATTTGTTTCACGGCACCAACATTTTTATACTGTATATTCATATTTATTCTGCACTGGAATTCTACTCCTTAATACATACTCCTTCTTTAGACACTTTATTTTAATTGTTATTTATTGTATTTTTATATTTTATTGCTTGAAGTATGCATAAATTGTTCTTATTTAATTGTGTTGTTATTGTCTCTGTGTGTTATACTGCTGCTACACTGTAATTTCCCAGCTTGGGATAAATAAAGTCTATCTATCTATCTATCTATCTATCTATCTATCTATCTATCTATCTATCTATCTATCTATCTATCTATCTATCTATCTATCTGTCTATCTATCCATCTATCCATCTATCCATCTCAGGCATTTTGCTTAACCCTTTATCAGGCGAAGAACTATCTTTGGTAACTTCAGGTAATATTTCGAGAAAAAAGTTGCAAATTTACTAGATTAAAGTGGCAAATCTACGAGAAAAAAAGTTGCAGATTTAAAAGATTTAAAGTGGGAAAAAAGCAACTTTTTCCTCCCAGATTCACCACTTTAAATCTCATAAATGGGAGCATTTTTTTCTTTTGGAATTTGGAATTTGCAACTATATCAATGAGTGCCTATTAAGGGTTAAAGTGGTGAATCTGGGAGAAAAACTTGCTTTTTTCCCACTTTTTTCTCGTAAATCTGCCATTTTTTTTCGCGCAGATTTGCCACTTTAAATCTCTTAAATCTGCAACTTTTTTTCTAGTAAATTTGCAACTTTTTTCTCAAAATATTACCTGAAGTTACCAAATATAGTTATTTCCCTGATAAAGGGTTAACAGCAGCAAATGTGGCTCAAAATCAGCCACCATTCACCCCTCCCACAGCAACTCATTAGTCACACTGTCTGTCACTTTGTTCCCAATATTAAAAACATGATTTTTTTTTTCTCCAGGAATTATAGAAATATTTTATTACCTCTGCCCACGTACAGTGTCTGAATCCTCACTCATAAAAAAACATGCATATAACATTCTCTCTCACTGTCTTTTGCTCTCTGGGGACGCTGCAGCCATCGTGAGAACCAGATGCTTTGGAAAATTAATGATTTAAAATAACATTGGAATAAGCTGCACTTCAGCGCTTATTTAATTCACAACAAAATAGGCATAATAGGCTCCTGGGGATTCCCTCTCGGCAGCGCTGGAATGCTAAGCAGCCGAGAGGCAAATTAGCCGAGGCGCAATGGCGGCATAGCTTTGTCTACGCTGTGTGATTTCCCCCTCGCACACTTGTTAGCACGTCAGAGAGAAAGAGGGGGGTTGTTGCCCATCCGACATTTCAAATTATGCAGCGTCATTGAAGAAAGAAAGCCATCTGAGGTTATCATCATCTGGCTCAGCTCAAAGCCGCTGAATATTCAGATGAGCTGCAGATAAGCTGGCCTGGATGATGGAGAAGCTGCTCTGCTATCAGTGATGTGTGTGTGTTTATTTTACAGGTTGTGGTGTACAAATATCCCTCTGCATATCTGTGTTTTCCGCGACAAGGAACGGTAGATACTAAAGTGATGCTTTAATGTATCTTTTAAAGGCGATGAGCAGCATGTACGCCAGATGGAGAGACACGGGGTCAGCGTGCAGACTGATAAAGTGATTCTGTGTTAGTATGCACAGGCACAGAGGAGAATCTAGTCTACAAACACTGAGGTATGTGTATGTACATTTAAAATAAATGGCCTAAGCTGCTTACTGTGACACTTCAGATTGGTAATAATCCTGATGGAGTACCCATGATTACACACAGCTACAGCTACTAAATCTTATGCTATTTTTCTAAATGTAAAAGCCAGGCTTACTACCCGGTGTTGAGTCATGAACTAGAACTGGAGATGGATCAGACTGAGGTTTATACCTTTCACAGTAACATAAACACTCAAAAACGGTCATTTCCACCTTTATTTTTAGGGTTATTGTGTCCTTGTGATATTATAGTGTTTGTCTTTTGATTTTGTGCAGAACTTGTGTGTTTTCTACAGTTTCAAAGTTTTGTACTTTTCCTAGATTTACATTAATTAAAAGCGTACAACGGCAATTTTGAATTTTACGCATTATATCTAATGCAATTTGATAGTGTTTTACTGTTATTTCTACAAACTTTTTTTTTTTTACAGTGTAGCTTCTCCAAAATAGACAACAAAGATGAAACAAACAAAAATTATTGTGTTCTCATCAAAGGATATAGAAAGCTCAAAACAAAGTTTATTTATCTAATTTTTACTCATTTCTTTAAAGATAAAAATGTAAGGGCAACCTAGCCAAAGTAGTTTCATGCAACCAGGTAGTGATGCTGATACAGCATCTTATGCTCTTTTTCTAAATGTAAAACCCAGGCTTAGTACCCAGTGTTGAGTCATGAACTATAACTGGAGACGGATCAGACTGAAGTTTATACCTTTTACAGTAACAAACACTCAATGTTTAAATCTAAATGTTAATATTATCAAAAACTAAAAAAAAAAGCAAAACCTGCGCTTGCGTCCCAAAAACACTTTCTGTAAATATTCACTAAACAAGCTTAATTTGGCAGTGTTTTACTTGGACCTATTGTCTCCTAAGTATATGTATAAATGTATTAATGAATTAGTTCCTTAACTAAAACTAAATGTCACTTGCAGCCATTTTTTCCAGCGCTTCTCAAACTGGTGCGCGTACAGTTGGTACTTACGTCCTAACAGGACTCAACGTAACATATGTCACTTATTCTTGCTAATTCTTGTGTTGTTTCTTGACTTCATGCTTGCTTGTGTTATATTAACTCTCAAATGAACGTCGCTTTGGATAAAAGTGTCTGCTAAATGACATTATAGCTTGCAGATTGTAGATAAGTGGAGACAGATCAGACTGAGGTTCCTACCTTTCACAGTAACATAAACACTCTGGTGTGTGGAGAGCTGAGGCTGCACCAACACGTTGCAGGTGTATTCTCCTTCATCCACGTCCTTCTGCACGTCGAACAGCTTCAGGGTGCCGTTGTTCTCAAAGGCCCGCTGGCGGTGGTTGTATGGCAGCAAATTGGAGTCCTTGTACCACTTGATGGAGTAGTACGGGTAGCCAATGACACGGCAGTGGATGTACATGTCCCGCCCAGCGATGGCAGTGAGGTTCTTCATTGGTCTGATGCTGGCAGGCCCTTGAAGGACACATTGGAGAGACAACTCTCTTAAAATGATTTTGAGGTGGGGGTGGTGGCATAAAAGATAGCTGTGCTGTGTTGTGTGTGTTTTCGAGACACCACAAACATGCCTTTTGCATGCCTTGATTCATTCTGATAGCAAGAAATCAAAACAGTGTCGTGATATATTTAAGAGTTTCAGACTGCCTGACTAAGACGTCCCTGCACTGACTCATTAAAATCATCACAAGTGGACTCTTTCTGCTCTGTTTTCCTTCACACCGAATGTACTTTTTGCCACGTCAGAACCAGGAACTAATGCACCCTTCTGTTTGAACCTGAAGTGAATATTACCTCTTCGGTGCTGGCTGTGATTGCCTCTGACAAGCATTAGAGTGGAATGTTCCCTTTCTCCACTCATGAAGCTATTATCAGAACCATTACTCATGTTGCCAGCTTTCACACACACTTGTGAAAAACCAACAGCATAACCAATAGGCTTCCATAGCTTAGTGTCTATCAGGGAAATGGACTATTAGGCTTCTCTTTAAAGCACTATAGAAGACAGTTTAACTAGGCTCTGTAGTGTACTTTGAGCACAAGCATATCCTGGGTTGCTACTCTCTTTAGCACGATTAAGGAGCCAACGATGTGAGAAACAGTCATTACACTTTCTCTGCAATGGCACCTGTGGAGATTTATCTTCATTGCTTGGCTGCATTCGGCATCCACGGACCCTCGCTTAAGGGCTAGAGGATCGCCCTATTTAGCCTTACAACATGCAAGAATGAACACAATCAAATTAAACCAATCAGTGTACAGAAAGTACCCTACCCTCTCTGCAATAGAGAAATACTAATAGCCTTGCACCGAGCACAGAAAGCTTGAGTGCCCCAGTATTACCGCTACATGACAACAGCAACCCAGCCAACCATGTCCCTGTAGAGGGAAGATAGCACCACAGTCATACACTGGAGCTAACAGTAAATCACCCTAATGGTGTCCCAGTATAAAGCTATCAGCAGGTGTTGGGTAGGAAGCGGGGCATTAGAAAAGTTAATGCTGACACCACTGAGTGATGATAAGAGGAGCTAATGCAGGAGGCTGGAGAAGAATCCGTCGTGTTCTGAGCTCTTAAGCTACAGTATCAGGTTTATAATTGGAAAACAACCATCACATCTGACGACTAGAAATAAAAACATTTATTTATTTATCTTGTTATCGCGGGAAACAAAAACTCATCAGCTGCTAGTTCAACACAGCTAGGCTAGTAGTTTCCCTCCATTTGCAATCATTATGTTAAGCTATGCTAAGAGTTTCCCTCCGTTTGTAGCCATTATGCTAAGCTATGCTAAGAGTTTCCCTCCGTTTGCAGTCATTATGTTAAGCTATGCTTAGAGTTTCCCTCCGTTTGCAGTCATTATGCTAAGCTATGCTAAGAGTTTCCCTTCATTTGCAGTCATTATGCTAAGCTATGCTAAGAGTTTCCCTCCATTTGCAGTCATTATGCTAAGCTACGCTAAGAGTTTCTCTCCGTTTGCAGTCATTATGCTAAGCTAGGCTAGCAGTTTCCCTCCGTTTGCAGTCATTATGCTAAGCTATGCTAAGAGCTTCCCTCTGTTTGCAGTCATTATGTTAAGCTATGCTAAGAGTTTCCCTCCGATTGCAGTCATTATGCTAAGCTAGGCTAGCAGTGTCCCTCCATTTGCAGTCATTATGCTAAGCTACGCTAAGAGTTTCCTTCCGTTTGCAGTCATTATGCTAAGCTATGCTAAGAGTTTCCCTCCATTTGCAGTCATTATTTTAAGCTATGCTAAGAATTTCCCTCCGTTTGCAGTCATTATGCTAAGCTAGGCTAGCAGTTTCCCTCCATTTGCAGTCATTATGCTAAGCTATGCTAAGAGTTTCCCTCCATTTGCAGTCATTATTTTAAGCTATGCTAAGAATTTCCCTCCGTTTGCAGTCATTATGCTAAGCTAGGCTTGCAGTTTCCCTCCGTTTAGATAAACTTAGTCAGGCATTCTGTCCACATCTGCACACCCCTTAAGGCACTTTAAGGGTAGCCAATTAAAACAGAACAAATCAAGACATGTTGATGTGTATATGTGATGGTGTGTTGGAAGAGTTGATCTGACAAGCACCTCTTACGTTTATTCGCGCCTGGTAGGAAACTGTCCCGGCCGAGTTGTTGCAGATGCAGCGGTACACCCCTCCGTCGGGCACCTGGGTCTGGCTGATGTTGAGGTGGCTGACCGCGTGGCCCTCGGTGTTGGTGTAGTGGGAGATGCGGTGGCGGCTGTCTCGTACCACGGGTTCGTCGTCTAGCGTCCACGTTACCCGGGGCTCCGGCGTGCCCTTTACCGTGCACGACAGCGACACAAACTCGTTGATGTTGTAGACCTTCTCGCTGAATGAAGCCAGGATTTTGGGCGTGCCATCTGGGCAGTGGAGGGAGAAACACAATGTACATTTTATTATTCTGGGACTAATTATTGTAGTCAGATCCTTTACTAAAGTAAAACCCAGATTCCAAAAAAGTTGAGACACTGTGTGAAAGATAAATAAAAACAGAAAGCATCAAATTCAGAATACGGTATACATTAAAAATCTGCCATAAAAACTGCCATACAAAGTCTAACTGCAGTAACTACGATAAAACTGAGGAAAAACTGCTTTAAAGTTTTTTAACCTTTTTTGTGCCAAATGGGTTATAGGGAGGTACGTTTTTTATTTCTACACATATTGATTATGTAATTTTTATACTCAAAAATCATGACCATTTATTTGACCTTTGACCCTAAAAATGTAGTTACTGCACTCTAGTTTTGCTGTAAAAGGTTCTAATAGTAATGCAAAAACAGAGTTATTAGACTTAATATTATAAAGTAATGTTATATTTTAGTCTTTATATAATTTTATCTCACTTTTTTGCTTGATCACTATCTAGATATTAATTTCCCTGTCAAATAAACTTGTAATTTCTATTATTCTTGTCTTCACTATTCAACACAAAGAAGAAAAACAAGGCTACATTGTATCACAGTAGATTTTATCATTTCTCTGAAATAAAGCAAAATTGAAATCTAAAACTTTGTCACAAGATAAAAGAGTTCATTTTTTTTAGTTATTACTCTATTTCAATCAAAAATGTAGCTACTGCAGTTAGGCTTTGAAGGGCAGTTTAGGTTTCAGTTGAAATAAAGCAAAAAGGATTAAGAAATTATCACATTCTGTTTCTATTTGTGTTTAAGAAAACGTCCTAACGTTTTCAGAATAGGGGTGGTACCACATTGTTCATTTTACAGGTAAAATTCCTGTTTACTTAAGAAAAAATATGTAAGTAAATAATAAGTAACCAAAGATGTGAAATAATTGTAGTAATGTCAAACAACCCCAAACCTACTTAGGTATGGGTAATATAGTCAGTTATAATCCACAATCCAGTTATGAGTGTTGTCATAAAAGACCCTTTTCTAAATGAGGGTCTATTCAGAAAGCAGACTGATTTGCTTTTTCATTGAAATACATTTATGCGTGTTGTATAAAAAGGAGAATCAGAGTGTAAAGCAGATTAATACAGCTCCTTTCTCTGGCTCAGCAACATCATTGATTATCATTATTCTCCTTACATTGGTGTGGTCATGGGAGGCAGACACTGCAGCAGCCCAGCTTGTGTAACAGTATGCAAGCCTCTTTCAGAAAATCTAATAAAGCTGAGCTCTACAGCAGCACTCAATCCCACATACACAGACGCACCGTTTGGATTCACATGTGCACACACACACACACAACACTTATTATGCTGCTGCACTTATAAAGAACAGGACGATAACCGGGTGATTCTCATGAACATGGTGCAGAAATCCAAGAGCATTGAATACAGATTTTCTTTAACCCTTTATAACATATACAATCTAAGGTCACTGTTTAATATGAATTTAGAATCTTTTTTTTTTTTTTTATTAAGGTATTTTCTTTTTTTTGTTGTTTTTTTCTTGCTCAAGGGTAGCTGGTATGACCAAAATGATTTATTAATTTTTTAACGTTTTTTAATTGACAAGCCAAATGGGTTATTGGTAGGTAAGTGATATGACACTTTTTTCTACACATATTGATTATGTAATTTTTATGCTCAAAAATCATGACGATTTATTTGACCTTTGACCCTAAAAATGTAGTTTCTGCACAGTAAAGTCACTACAATGTTGTTTTAAAAGTGTTTAACAACTCTATTTAAAGATTTGTGTATTTTAGACTTTAGAATATATATTTTCTTTGGCCCTTTATAACATATACAATCTAAAGTCACTGTTTAATATGAATTTATAATGTTTTTAAAATAATTTAAGGTATTTTCTGACATTTTTTGAGACACTGAGAGCAAAATTCATTACCATAACACAAGTTTAAATATAAAAAACGATGAAATGGGGTTTTTTTTTTTCTTGCTCAAGGGTAGCTGTTTTATCAATTTTATTAAAATATACACATATTTTAATGCAAACGATTCTATCATTACCGTAACATTTAACCATTTTTTTCTCATAAATTTTCATTCAGATTTTGTTCTTTATATACATTGTTTAAAACCATTATGTTTGATTACATTCTGTTAAATTATTTATTATTTATTTTTTTAAAGTTTTTTAAATAAATGTATGAATAGTAATGAATTTGAGAATCAAAAATATATTTAAAAATATAGAAAATATTCTTTTAACACAAAACAATGAAGTGTGCCTCATTATGGCTATATTGTTCATTCATATAAAAGTGAAATATATGTAGTTTAATAAAGTATGTCCTTATAATCTTCACAGACAGAACTTAGACTGGCTTCATGAGAATCACCCAACTGCTCCCAACCACACATTCCCAGTAAGATCCCTGTGACCTCTGACCTTCCAGTATGACTTGAACAAAGTCCTGGGCGGACATCTTTCCGTGTCTGGCGAAACACTGATAGGCTCCTCCGTCGCTCTTGGCCATACCAGCCATGACCAGGTTCTCCCTGTTCTGGCCTGTCATGCGGACGCTGTTGCTGGGATAGATGAGCTCTCCGTTGCGGTACCAGGACAACTGGTACTCCTCGGAGCCGGTAACGCTGCAGGACAGAGAAACCTGGCTGCCCACGCTGCCCTTCACCTTCCGGGGGCTCACCACCACCTTCAGGGGCTCTGCAGGGCAGAAATAAGAGTGAAGCAAGGTTATAATACACTGCAAATTATTTGTTTCTTACCAAGACAAAAGGAAGGAAGGGGAAGGGGAGTTGAAGAAGAAAAATAAAAATCAAGCAGCTTCTTTCTTTTCTCTCTTCTGTGACTGCTTATTTCTTGTATTAATAAATAACAGATTGTACATTTCTAATTTTTAAATTAACTTGAGTTGTAGCAGGGTAGGTGTAATAAGCTATGCTTCATCATTTGGACCGAATATTTCTTTCTCTGTTTACTTATTGTTTACTTTTATCAATGTTTTTTTCTGGTTCATTACTTCTTTTCTGGGTCTGGGAGGTCCAGTCTCTGGTTCATCACTATTCCTGCTACAATTGTACCATGAAGACAAAAGAACACTCCAAGCAACTCAGAGAGTTTTCACTTTGATATAAAAGAGGGGTTTTTGCAAATTCTTTTTAAAAAGGCCAAATTATATTGACCATGATTTCATGTGTAAAAGCTAAAAAAGGGTGAAACATCCAAGGGGGATGAATACTTTTGCAAGCCATAATGTATGTATGACAAAAGTTGACAAAGATGAAAACGAAGGACATTTTCACTATAATTTTAGTTAGTTTTGTAACCATAAAACACAGTTTCAGTTAGTTATTGTTTTTTGTTGTTGTTTTTTTTTCAGTTAACGAAAATGTTTTCTCGATTCTGGTTTTCGTTATTTCTAGGGCCGGGACTCGATTAAAAAAAAAAATCTAATTAATTAGAGGCTTTGTAATTAATTAATCGAAATTAATCGCATTTTAATCGCATATAAATACCCAATGACATGAGTGGCACTGACCTTTGACCAGCAGCCTGCCAACCACCTCAGCGTTGCCGTAGCCGTTCCACACTTCACACACATACGTCCCCGTGTCGCTGGACTGGGCCCTCTCTATCAGCAGGCCTGTCACACTCTGTCTGAAGCGAGTGTCGGGCTCCAGCGGCCGGTTGTCCTTCAGCCAGCGATATTTGGGTGCCGGGTGACCGGAGGCCTTGCAGGGCAGCTCCACTCGATGAGACGCCATCACCTCACGACGCTCGAAGCTGTCCAGGATGTGGGGTGCTGAGTTGGTGGGATCTACGTGGTGGAAATAGGCTTAAGTAAGAGGTTTGAGTTATTTTTGTAACTTCTGAACACTTTCCAAACCCAAAATGTGACATTCTCACATAAAACGGGAACATCTGCATGACACAGCTTATGTACACATGCATGTTAAAGTTAAGGATGAACAGCTGAGTGAAAATAATATGAGAGCAGGATAAACAATATGATACATATATATATATATATATGGCAGAACATTTTTACTTGTTTCGAGCATGTATTTGCTTAATCCTAGTAATTTACTTCTCATTTTTTCATGTCAGTTGGTTTTTGCAGTGTGTCAACTGTCACATTAATGCCATAACCGCTGGTTGAAAAAATTAAATTGAATCATTAAAAGCCAAGATATCTTGACTTTTAATCTTAACCCTTAATAGGGCACTCATTGAAATACTTACAAATTCCAAATTTCAACCGTAGAATGTGTAAAAAAAAACGGACCCGGGGGAGGGGGATCATATTTTGAGAAAAAAGTTTACGAGATTAAAGTGGCAAATCTTCGAGAAAAACTGTGCAGATTTATGAGATTTAAAGTGGTGAATCTGCGAGAAAAAAGTTGCTTTTTTCCCCCACTTTTTTCACGTAAATCTGTGACTTTTTTTCTTGTAGATTTGCCACTTTAATCAAGTAAATTTGCAACTTTTATATATATTTAATATATAGAAATATTACCTCCCCCCACTGAAGTTACCAAATATGGTTCTTCGCCTGATAAAGGGTTAAATGTGGCTCCAAATAAACAGATCCTATTTATTATAATGCAACTCAATTTGCAAAATTTGCACATATTTTGTACATTGTACGTGATGTTGTTGTTGTTTTTTTGTTTTTTTTTGTAATTCTCTGCTTTTTTTTACATGGGGGGACTACACCAGGGGACCAGGGGACTACAGATGAAAACTAGCCTTCTGGCTAACTCTGGCTTTTTTAACCATGTGTAATCATGTGTTTTGTGAAATTGCACTGCCCCCTTTTAAATAAACTAATAATGTTGTTTTTTGTCTTGTTTGTTTGTTTTTGTTGTTTTAAGTGTTTTGTTTTTTGTTATAATCAAAGTTTTGTTGGTGTAGGCTACTGAAAATCAATTGTATGTGATGTCAGACCATCTTTTTTTAAATTATTGTTCAAGTAGGGGGCAGACAAATATAAGAAATGTTTTCTTCTTGCTGCTCCGTTCCAATCATGAAGGTGTAGAGTGTGTCTCTGTACACATTTTGTTGTCCACTCTCATGAAAGGAACAAAATAAAAAAAAACAAAAAATAAAAAAAAACATATCAGCTCTTAAATTAAACTCTTATCAGCTATTTTTTTGTTGTCCCCTTTCAAATAAACTAATAATAATAATAGCTTCTTTGTGTGTAGCTTCAACCGAGGTAACCCTGATGACATCATCAGGGATAATCTGTCAGACTTTAGACAGCAACAGAAGACATTATATTATGTTTTCATAGGTTGAGTAGTGAACTGATCCTCATGTATAAAGTCGGTCCCTTCGTGTGGTTTGATGTAAGAGAGGGCATTTTCTGTCCTGCAGCCGTCTCCACAAACTGTGTTGGCGCGGCTCTGATGACCTTTATCACATGTCATCTCCTCTTTAATTCATGTGTTTTTCCTGTCACTCTCCATTCTATTCACATTATCTCGATGGTTTCATACAAGCACAGATTTATTTCCATATGGTCCTCTGTCACTTTGCACTAGTTTTGAACCCCGCCACAGTGAAACTAACAGCTAAATGAAACTAAAAAGAAGAAGCTTTAGTGAATATTATGACATTTAGAGGGATTTTGAGGACATGTGATGTATGCCAAATTTGAAAGCAAACTTTTTTTTAATGTTTCATATCAGTTTGTTTACGTGTGTTGTGTAATTTCTGAGTCACACATTTACACTTGTGTTACCTGAGACAATGAGGCGGGCACTATTGCTCTGTCGGGTCTCTCCTGTGTATCGATGGCGCGTCATACACCTGTAGTTGTACAGCCCGTCTTCCATTTGCACATCCAGGATATACAGGGCTCCCGTGGATGTGATGAGAAACCGTGACACTGGAAAAACAAACAGAGAAATAAAATATATTAAATCACTGCACATTATATCCATCTATAAAGCAAGAAGAGAGATTAAGATTTCGTATGTGGCTTGCTCATGGCACGAAAGTGTGCATCCTCGATTTTGAAGATTTTTGAATTCATTTTTCAAAATATTATTATTTACGTAGGACGTGTTGCAGCATTGCACTGTTTCTGATCGGACGCCTTTTAGGGGAGCTCCGCCCCATTGTGTGATAGGCCTACACCTGGTCAGTAACACAATTCACTCTGGATTTCCACCCTGACTCATCTCATCTGGAAGTCTATTTAGCCTACCTATCTTTAGGAGTTTTAAAGTGCGCTACAAGGTTTGATTTTCCAATAATATTCAAATAGTTTCCAGTGAATATCAATGTTCAATGTGTATGTGCTGGATGGTGTGGTACCTTATGAAAAGTAAGTGTTTTATGGAGTTGCAGACGTTGTTGTAGCGTGATTAGCATGCTAATCGGAGATTTAGCTTTATTCACTTCTTATGTTGCATTACTATGTAATTCAGTGATGACATTCATGTTGCTTAGCGTAATGCCTGTAATCATTTGATATGAGATACTTACATGCAATATAGTATATCAGCTAATTGGGTTCATGTTAATGTACTTTTAGTGCAGCATACTGCGTAATGTGCTATCTCACCATTAGCATGCTAAGCTAAGATTTAAGCCCTTTCTTCTGCATCAGTTTGATCCATTGAAAACAGTAAAAACAAAACTTTATTAACTGACAGCTAAGCATAATACGGACAGAAAGATAGTGTTTCTGTGTTATTTAAGGTTACACTAGCAAGAAGCATTAGCATTACCTACAAAATACATTCTCACACTATACATACGAATACATACTTCCTTCGGGCACTGCACTAGTGTACATTTTTAATCAGCTACAGTACAGGTCTATATGTGGGAATGAAACCAGAGTAACATATTGAATTGACAGCTCCCACAAACATGAGAGCTGATACTGCCTGTGGGCGAATCAGCACCAAATATGTCACCTTTATGTGACCTGTACGTGCCTCTGGCTGATCAGTGTAGTGCTGAATATTGTGTTGAGAAGGTTTCACCAGCAGGCCACAGACGCTCTCATGTGTTTTGAGAATCTACAAGCTACAGACAGCTTTTCCAGACCGCAGGATCCATCATTTGCCCTCGTTTAATTAGTCCCCAATGACTCTCCACTTAGCTTAGCTGTCTGTTGCAAATAGAGTTTCAGAAAAAGAATAATAAAGTGTAGTACTTTTATACAACAAGAATTACCACTACACTCATTCTGGATGAACATATTCACCACCATCACCTTGTTTTGACCCACAACACCACACCATCTAACATCATTTCTAAATAACAGCAAGCATTGTTTCCACATTTTATATTGTGTAAAAAAAAAAGTTTTGATGTCAGCAAAAATTATTAGACCACCCTTGTTTTCTCCTTGGTTTCTTGTTCATTTAATGCCTGGTTCAACTAAAGGTACATTTGTGTGGAAAATATAATGATAACAACAAAAAAATGGCTCATAAGAGTTTAATTTGAGAGCTGATATCTTGACATTTTTCATGGTTTTATTGATAATGATTTTGGTTATTATGAAGAAAACCATGTTAAATGTCTAGATATCAGCTCTTAAATTAAACTCTTATCAGCTATTTTTGTTGTTGTTATTATATTTGTCCAAACAAATGTACCTTTAGTTGTACCAGGCATTAAAATGAACAAGAAGTTGAAGAAAATAAGGGGGGTCTAATATTTTTTCCATGAGTGTATCAACAACATTTACGCTAATTCTGATAGATCCCAATATGCTTTTGATAGGCCCCTCCCCTCCCAATATTATTTGCAAACAATATGTTGGTAAAGTGTCTGAACCACTGTGTGTGTGGCACATGAAAGGAACAATTCACATTATAGCTTTTGTTTTGACTATTCCTATTTTTTTTGTTTTGATTATTAGGGACCGAGCACTGAAATACTTTATTATTATTATTATTATTATTTTTCCGGCAAATAAATAGCCTTTTTGGGGCCTTTATCATATTCAAAAAACTCTCCATTTTTGGCATATACATCTATCTTTCTCATTGGATTTGTTTGTTTTTGAGTTTACTTTGTTGTGTTCCTCGCACACGTTCAAAATAAAAGCTGAGATGAAACTGAAACTGAAACAAACAAAGGATCCGTTGCCTCCAGATTTCATCACAGGAGACAACTAGCATTTTATAACAAATAATATCCTACAGTCAGTCAGTCACACTGTGTGTGTTCATTCTTATGCACTGGAATCACTTACACCTTACACATTCTAAAAGAAAAGACAATACAGAAAATCCAATTTTGAAGTCTCTTAGCAAATATTTGCAAGTCAAGTGAGGAACGCAGCTCTGTGTGGTTGTAGTCACCAAACATCTGCTGCAGCCCATTTAGCTCAGCACAGCTCTGAGGCGCTGTGACAAGGCTGTGTGTTGTGTAGCGGTGTAACACAGCTCGTTATCATGTAGCTCATCGCTCTCTCTCTCTCTTTCTCTCTGGGGGGAAACTCTCTCTCTCTCTCTCTCTCTCTCTCTCTCTCTCTCTCTCTCTCAGTTTCTCTTTCTTTCTCTGCTCCAGCAAAAGTGCAGGCAGCCAGGGATCACAGAGCGCTTTGATAAGGCATGGCTGCGCAGGTCGGCCGTGCTAATATCATGCTAATGTTATGCTAATTTGTGTGAACACATGAAAGTAGAGAGAGGTAGTCAGTGTTTATGAGGAGTGATGTGTGCTGTAGCCGGTGGCTGCCGGGGTATTTCATGTCACCGATGATGGAGAAGCCAATCTGGGACGGGGATCAAATGGGGCCGGCGTACGGCGGGGGATTCTGGCAATATTGGTAGAGATATCATAATGCAGACTTTATGGGGTGTTGAATTACTCTCATTTAGTCCTGTCATGACCGTTTAACACAGATTAAGGCTGCTGGTGCAGGCAGCGTGCACGGTGCACGCTAGAATAATGGAAAGAGGTGTAAAGTGCAGCAAGCTGTGATCATTGTGTTAACGGCGTTATCTGCAACATCTCAACATTAATCGTTAATTACTGCACACAAGGGTCTCACAGTCAACTTGCATGATAAACACACTCCAATCCAATCCAATCCACTTTATTTATATAGCACAATTTTAGCAAACACAAGGTTTAGTAGATTTTGTTTCATAGATAACACAATACAAAGAGATGTAGTAAACAATAGAACAGTAAAATGCAATAAGATAAAAAAAAAGTAAAAAATGGGATAAAAATAAATAAATTAAAATGTAAAATGTACTGCCCGCACAAAATAAAATATGCATGTATACAAATAAAAACAAAAAATCATAAAATCATAAAATCAACACTCTACAAGACTGCCTTAATGCATTCTGGGATTTTTTTTGTGTTCATTTCAATTGATTTAACAAGAGAATGATGATAATTTAGTCAGATTTTTTTAATATAACAAGCAAATTGGTTTAATATAGCAGTATACTTGGAGCTCCAGACAGGAAACTGTGCTGAGCACAATTAAATATCTGATTTCTTGCAATTAATATTGTTATTACACATTACATGTAATATCTCCTAACTGCATATAATCAAAGGAACATTTGCTCAGATTTCAGATTTATGTTTTGAGAGTCGCAAGAGATTCTGATCTGCCACTTTAGAGGAAAAACAGCTTTTCAACACAATTTTCCAGATTTTTTGTAAAATGAGTAAAACAATCTGAGTTTCTTACGTCTCGGCAGTGAGTGGAGTAAATGACAAAATAACATATTTACAGATTAGAGGAATGGTGCAATAGGAAAGGATGAATAAGAGGCCGAAAACAGAGAAAGAGAATGGAGGAAGACAGTGAGGAAGGTGGGGAGGATGCTGTGTGGAAGTGATGACCTAGTTAGAAATGAGAGACCACGGATTTGATATCCTGAAGGGTTTTTTTCAGCTTGTGGTCGAGATATTCTAGTGTGTGACGGACAACTGGTGGTGAAATGAGAGGACAGGAGAGGTAAGATACACCCATGTGTGTGTGTGTGTGTGTGTGATTATAGTCCTTAATCACAGATATGAAGAATAAGAACAATAACACATTTGAATTTAGTTTGTTGCAAATGCAGTTGATTTTCGAGTAAGGAAGCGATTCAGAGAAAGCAGATATATCAAAAGGAAAACAGGCTGTCTCTGCTGTCTTTCCTTTACCCTTTTTTCTATCCTTTTCCTTCTTCTTTCCTCTGAAAGTTGTTTGGCATCAGAAGTTGACAAGGCAGGCTTATGAAGGAGAGGAGCTTTCATTAGAACAGACTGGCTGTCAGCGTGACAAAAGGCCAGGGCTGGGAGAGAGGAGTAGGCCTGTGTTTTAAATGCATGTTAAAACAGACACACACACACACACACACACACACACACACGTGTTTACATGCATGTGTGTGTGCTTGTCTCTTGTCTACCAACGAGTCAAACTGGCTCTGGATTATTAGTGAATTTCTCTCTGAGTAGAACCGGCTTCGTTTAGACGATGACATGTTTGATATGTGGAACAGTTTTCACTATTGTAACTGACTAATGTGCTTTAAAGGAATAGTTTAGTAAAAAGGAGCAGACAGTAAATGTTTTTATGAGTTGCCAAGATTTAGATAAGAAGTCTGAACACTACTTTTAGAGCTAGAACCAGGAGATGGTTAGCTTAGCTTTAGCAATAATACTGGAAGAGGGGAGAAACAGCTAGCCTGGCTAAATAAAATCTGACTACCGACTCTAAAGAGATATAACTTACCAGGTAACCACTGGTAGCCAATGGTAACCAGGTTACCTGGTCGCCTATCTATCTATATAATAATGTAATGTATATATAAAAACCCTCTACTCTTTCATTTCTTCTCTTCGTTAGCATATAGCACTCCTGTAGCGATTATAGTTGGCTCTTATAGTTATGTACTTACTTGATTCCTGTGGTCTGAGGCTAATACCATCAGGTTGAATGCACTTATTATAAGTCGCTTTGGACAAAAGCGTCTGCCAATGACATGTAATAATTTAATTAGTGAGCTTTAGAAGTGGACTATTTTTAACCTTTGCTAACCATTTCATCTGGTTTCAAGGATTGTGACAATACATCTCTCTCTGGATCGACATTTGTAGATTCAGAAACATGAAACCAAAGCAATCAGAGCAATAAAGCGTATAACGTAGAGCAGAGTGACACGTGCACGTTGGGGCGGTGCTTGGCCTGTTTTCAACCCAGAAGAAAATAGGCCCTGGTTACGAACTTTCACAAGTTCCAGCTAAACAGTAGATTAAAATGATTCTGAAAATATTTGAGGCAAGAAATAAGCAATGCAGTAACATAATCTGCTGAGTTTGACAGTTTGATTTGAGTTTTGTGAGTTGCACTAGATGCTAGGCATTATATCAAACTTGCCCCACACAAGATAAATGGTTTTAAGAGGTCTGGTGAAGGCCAGGTCGGCGGAAAATCTGTCTGAATGGGAGAATGACCAGACGCATCTGCTGGAGCAAATACAACACGAGCACTGCAGAATGGAACAGTTTCCAGGCTGGTTCTGGTTTTCACTCTGCCTCGACTGTGCAAATATAGTACACCATCATCAAGAGCTTGAACATAAAATGCGTAAAGCAGGGATGGGCAACTGGAGGCCCGGGGACTTGAAGTGGCCCTCAGTACAACTACATGCATTTAAGCATGAAATCTTAAAAGTGCAGTGCAAAAATGCACAAAATTACTTCTTGCAATTAATGTTAGTCTGCTGTTCTTGCACTAAAAAAAAAAAAAATCACAGTAAGTGGTTATTTTTGATTTGCTTCACACCTTTTGTATTCCTATTTATACTGTTATACATGCATTTGAGCATGAAATATGTTAAGTTACTGCACTGTAAACATATTTAAAATCGCAGTTTCTCATATCTGGTTAAGTGCACGCTCCTATATGTGGCCCTGTGGTAGTGTCCATGAAAAATTGTGGCCCCCTGCAGCATTTAAGTTGCCCATCCCTGCTGTAGAGCTTCTCAGTGCTGTTTGGTGTCTGACAAATACAAAGAAAATAAATGATCATGTGATAATAATGTTTTTCAGATGTTGTGATGAGAACAGAAGGTGGTAGTGGTCGGTGTTCATTTAAAAAGTGTCCAGGGCACATTGAAAATTAATTACATTCTTGATTTGTGGTAAGATTCCATTTCTTTCTATTCAGAACCAGCTCAAGCTCACCACCAACAAAGTGAATTGATTGCCTCACACACACACACACACACACACACACACACAGACAGACACAGGCTTACAGTTGTGTATTGTATTTGCATGTCCTTGTAAGCTGGGGGCCTTTCTGTGTGTGCTCTTACCACTGCAGTTATCTCAGATCCCACTGGCTTGTGTGGCTGTATATTAAAGTCTTTGTGTGCATGAACACACGTGTTTCTATGCGTGTGTTCATGCAAGTGAGTGTGAATGTGTTTATGCAGCATACTGCTGCATGGAGGAATGGTCAATAATAACGATCGAAGGCGCTCCACTACGCTTTTCTCTGCTCCTCTCTGCTCCACCTACTGCATACTAACAGCGCCGGAGAGACAGCCTCCACTGTTCCTGCAGCGCGGGTGTTAACATGCGAAACATACGAGCATGCGTTTGTGTCCACACCTGGATGTATTAGTGTATATTTCTGAAACTATGGCTTCACTTCATCCCAGGTGGCTCGCTGGACCATCAGTCGTCTCCTCTTCCCGTCCTCGGCCCGCCCAGCTGCTTTGGCATCCATGGTGCCACAAACAAAAGTCCCTTTCTGTGGAGCCACACTCAATAGCTTCAATTAATCCCCATATAAGCCACAGTGAGCCTGCAAGTAGACTCTTTGTTCATTCAAATTGGGAGACTTTGCAGTTTTTCCACTGAAACCTAAATTGCTTGTGAGACATAATAGACACAGCGATTAAAGGCTGAATCACGTCCATGTTACGATGCTTTTGTTACACTTTGCACCAAGGACAGTTCACACAGTGGTGTGAGGATATCTAGACATGTTCCAGGGTTTTATTGATAATGATTTTGGTTATTATGAAGAAAACCATGTTAACCCTTTGATGCACAACATATTGACCGGCTTCTATGCACAACATTGGTCAAAAATGACCCACATTCATTTCCCATGTTATTTAATGCTGCTGTGTGTTTCTGTGCTCTATCTTTTTTATATCAACTCATTTTATGATTGAATATTCCAAGTATTCTTTAAATATCTTGTTTTTGATAAAAACTGCCCATTATTTCCATTTTGCCTCTCATACTTTATGAAGAAAAAAAAGTTTTTTGAATTATTATATAGCTAACTACTTGGCTAAGTAGCTTGCTAAGCTAACTACTTAGCCAAGAAGTTAGATAAGTAGTTAGCTTAGCAAGCTACTTAGCTAAATACTTAGCCAAGAAGTTAGCTACTTAGCTAACTACTTAGCCAAGAAGTTAGCTAAGTATCTAGCTTAGCAAGCTACTTAGCTAAATACTTAGCCAAAAAGTTAGCTAAATAGTTAGCGTAACAAGCTACTTAGCTAACTACTTAGCCAAGAAGTTAGCTAAGTAGCTATCTTAGCAAGCTACTTAGCTAAAAAATGGATATGGGTAATTTTTGACCCATGTTGTGCATTAGAAGAGTAGTGACACAAAAAGGGATTTTATAAAAAAATTAATAAAGGAAAACATAAAAATGAGGATGTATGATGATCAAAAACAAACTAATTGAGGAAAACCTGGAATACTGAATGATGAAAATAATTTATTGCAAAGATAAAGAACATAAAAACTCTGTCGGGTCACTTTAGACCCATGTTGTGCATCAACGGGTTAAAACCTGAAAACCAGAAAACCTGCAAAAGCTATTTGTGTTTAATTCAGAAGATGAAAATCATAGAAGAAGATTTGATTTTAAGCACCAAGTTGCTCGGACTACTTTGAAACAAATGTGTGTTTCGGTTGTAGGTGTAAAAATACGGAATTCCCAACTACAGGAGTTAAAAGGTTGTACAGATATTAATATATTTTAAAAAATGTACAAATTGTCAATTTGTACTGGAAACTTAAACTGATTGTTTACGATGAGTTGTTTTTTGGTCTTTTGTTTTTGAGATGTAAACATGTACATGTTTGGGTTTTTGTTTGTTTTTTGTCTTGCTTGTTTGTTTTTGTTGTTGTTATAATCAAAGTTTTGTTGGTGTAGGCTACTGAAAATCAATTGTATGTGATGTCAGAACATCTTTATTTTTATTTTTTATTGTTCAAGTAGGGGGCAGACAAACATAAGAAATATTGGGAGAAAATTGGGAGACTTTGCAGTTTTTCCACTGAAACCTAAATGGCTTGTGAGACATAATAGAAACAGCGATTAAAGGCTGAATCACGTCCATGTTACGATGCTTTTGTTACACTTTGCACCAAGGACAGTTCACAGTGGTGTGAGGAACATGTTGTCCCTGGACACGCAGGTTAACGTGTGACAAGGACTAAGAGAGAAGGATTTCCGATAAGGTTGAACACAATGACACACGTTGACATAGCTGAGCCCTTTGACCCGCCCTCGCTGTGTGACCATCTGCCTCAAAAAAACTGCTGAAAGAGTTACTTCGGTTGCCTGAGTCATTTCAATATTCTATAATTGAGACATGAGTGGAGGAAAGATGAGATCGGAGGAGGGGAGAAGAGAAGAGAGAGAGAGAGAAAATAGAGGATCAAGAAGGAAAGAGCACCTTTGGGATACAACCACTCTCTGTCATCTAAAATGACTTACAAATTAGCCTACAGCTATTCGCTCCCAGTGAAGGGAAAAAGACACAACTTTCATATGCTAATTCAGATCATGGCTAGGCAGAGTAATTATAAAATAAAAATGTCAGCCATGTCTGTCTGACAGGTCTCAACAGGAACCCACTACCTGTCTCATCTCAGTTTCAAATCCAACATGCTGTTGCTAAAGCAACTACTGTAAATAACATGATGTAAACATATAGTGACGATGATAAACAACAGTATATCACTTTAAAGGGGACGTGTTGTGATTATTCCCAGGTTCATGCTTGTTTTTTGTTTTTTTTACCTAAACGTGTTTACATGCTTAAATGCTAAAAACGCATTCATTTCCCTGTGCCATCTGTCTGAATAAACCTGTGTTCACACTTTTTAGGGCATTTCTCCTTTAAGTGTGCCTCCCACACAGGCGGCAACCTCCGGGTCTGAGCAGGGAGGCAAACCAGGAAGTGCCTTAAGCTGCATTCTGCCAAAAATTCCAGAAGGGGGCACTAAGTTTGGCTGAAAAAGCATTTGGGTCCCTTCATTTCAATGCAAACTAAGAAAACTTCTTACTTGATTTAATAGTGTAAATAATGGCCCCATTAAGAACAATATAAAAGATAAAGAGTCATATGATTTGGGGCGGGGCTACCTTTGATTGACAGGTCACTAACAAGGCGAGCCGTCATCAGGAGAGAAGCAGAACAATGCGTATCCACGGCAACGTGTCAATAAAGTAATGTATAACGTTATATAGATATAAAAAAGGACGTTTACCGATTTAGTCTCATAACTTTGACCCTTTCACTGTATTTTCACTTAATGACAGTTTATTTGAACGTTTTGTTCATCAAAAATGTCTTGTTCAGCGTTTGGTTGGACTAACAGACACTCCAAGGAGTCGCTGTTCACTTTTCTGAGGTCAGTAACGTACATTTTGTTTTTGTTTTTTGCTAGCCAAAAAGAACATCCCTGTTAATGCTACAGTTAATGGTAACATGAATCACTCAGGTTGAGGTGTAGTCAGTGATCAGATCCCTCTCGCTCCTCCACAGTCCAAATATGGTCTGCTTCCTGTTTCCGGAAAAAAGATGGCAATGCAAGATGGCGACGAGTGTAGCGCTGAACTCGATGTTTCCAACAGGCCACAAACCAATGGGTGATGTCATGGTGAGTACCTCCATTATTTATATACAGTCTATGGTTTCTACACTCATGCAGTTATGATTATAACGGCATTGTACCAGCACTTCTTTACTACGGTTGTCACAATAGAAAGGGAAAAAATCAACAAAGAGTACAGCACTAAGAGGTTAAAAGCCTGAGAATGTTCGTGCTCAGATACACAGTATCTTGGTCTCATTTACACACATCCAGCTCCTTTTGTTAACTGGTAAATATTGAGAGATGGATTATTTTCTCTTCTGACCTTGGACACCTCAACCTGCACTCCTGTGACTGTGAAGAACTTTGAATGGTCTGACCTATCAACACCAACAGTCTGGACGCCACTTACAGGAAAGCCATGGAGTCAGCTAAACAATGCAGATAAAAATTGCTTCCTCATCACTCTGCTGGCAGTGTCCCCACTGTGCAACTGTCTTGAAGTGTATTAGTGAGTGGAGTGTGGTCCCTGGAGACAGCCAGGGCCCACAGTGTCACCGTAACCTTGGCGACTCAAAGTCATACAGCCTGACAAAAAAAAAAAAAAAGGGAAGATAATGCATGCTGCTCGTACAGTAGCACATTAACAAAAAAACACCTATCTGCATCTAGATTTGAATTTTAAAAAAATGGTGTGGTGGTGAGGGTTTGATGGTATATAAAGTATTGAAAATGTATGTAATTGTACATATTATATACATTTACTTATCTGCAGTATTCAAATTCAAGAGGTTTTCTACATTTACTTGCATTTGCAACAGAGTAGGGCTGGGCGATATGGACCAAAAGTCATATCCCGATATATTTAGGCTGAATATCGATATACGATATATATATCCTGATATTTTTATCGCAAAGTGAGAGCAAATGTTCAAGTCAAAGCCAAATATGACATTTCACAAGTATTGAAACTGTTTATTTAAGTGAACATAAATACTGTATAACAACAGGAGTAACATTTTTTTTTTTTTTTTTTAAATCAAAGCTCCATAAAGTGTACATTTAAATAAAAAAATATCTTAAATAAAAATAACCAATGAAATAAAATAGGCCAATCTTTTTCTGAAATAAATATATTTATATAAGAATAGAATAACGAACATTACAAAATAACTAAATATGACAAACCCCAGTAAGGCCAGCATATATATATATATATATATATACTTTTATATACTTAAAAGTACTTAAAACAGCAGTTTCAATCCAGATTCAGAGGCGTTCAATTCAATGAAAATAGAAAATTACAAAAAGTACACAAAAATAATTCTCTATGTATATATATATATATATATATATATATATACATATATATATATATATTATATATATATATATATATATACATATATATATACATATATATATATATATATATATTTAAAAAATTCTTAATAGGGTTTGTCATATTTAGTTATTTTGTAATGTTCGTTATTCTTTTCTCATATAAATATATTTATTTCAGAAAAAGACTGGCCTATTTTATATATATAAATGGAACTACATCCATATATGCGATATGGTCTAATTAATAAATAATTCCATATCACACTTAAAAATGATCTCGCTATATTTTTACATCGATATATCGCCCAGCCCTATACTGCAGTATTCAAATTCAAGAGGGAGGTTTTCTACACATACTTGTGTTGGTTTCAAGTGTTTATTACAACAGAACAATTGTTCAAACAAAAAAAAAAAACCCTTTTCATTCCTTTAAGGGTCATTGTAACTGACTATAATACTAACTATTGTGTAATACTATATACAATACCATGTGTACATCTCATATTGTCAGGTAGCCTAGAGGTGGTGAATCAATAGAAAAACAGACTGTGTGTTGGATGATTTGGTAGAGGAGCTTATGTTCTTCACATAAAATATGTTTCCTTTGAAAATGTTTCCTACTACCAAGGTCTTTTCATTTGAACACAACAAGCTAAATGTGTGGTTGTGATGTTTAGAAATAGAAAAACATGTATGTTTTGTAAGGATTCTTTTGTTATAAAGGCATACTAAATGTTCAAAGCAACAATTTAGGTTATACAAAGATTATTTCTGTTGTTGTGATCACACAAAAGAACAAATACATAAAAAAAAAAAAAAAACATATCTGGCTGATGATTACTGTTTGTTTGTTTTTATTATTTTGTTGATGTAACAAATACAAATTAGCCAAATGAATTGTGGAAAAACATTTTTTTTAATTATCTAAAACTGCAGCCATGAAGCCACCATATGTGATGCCACATTGTTTCCCACTATGAAAGTGTCACACAGTGACTGGCGCCAGGATTGCCGGTGTAGTCTGTGAGTAATAATGAGTGTATGATGAGCCCAGGAGGGCCGCTGTTGTAATTAGGCCTGGTCAGAGTTATTGGCAGAGTGACTCCAGTTTGATCAGGCTGGGATAAGCATCTCTATGGAGAGGGGGATCCCACCAATTTAGAGCCCCTCTAATAAAAATCATTTGTCATTCTTACGGGAGGCACACTGACAGCTGCTGCGGTTGGCATGGCAACACACAGGCCACCATTCGCTTACCAAGCAATATTCCCAGTACTGTAAATGGTGGAGAGGTGGAAACACACACACACACACACACACACAGACACACACAGACACACACAGACACACACAGACACACACACACACACACACACACACACACACACACTGTCCAGTCAATTGTTTTTCAAGGCTCAGACACATGCACTTTAAATATATATAAAGACATTTTTGAGATAAATCTTTGTCTACTTGCTTCTCTCCTTAAAAATATTGAATGTATTTGATTTTAGTTATCAATTCACACATGGATTAAAGTAAAAAAATATATCTTCTGACTGAATTTTTTTTTCCACGCTACAGCCTTAAATGCTCAACCAAAACTGTTTTACAGGAGGAGGATTTTAAACAGCTCTTCTATTGCATCTATTGCATTTTTTTTTTATCTTTTCAATTATTTTTTTTTGTCTTTACTCTCTAAAATGATCAAGCATCTACTTAACTTTTCATTACATGTTTTTATGTTCTTATTATTTCAAGTGGGCCTTTTATATATAAGAAAAAATAAATTAAAAAATACATCAACAAACAGCCTCAGGGTTAAATAACAATGGGTGCAAATCTCTATAGTGCTTTGTCTTATTAAAAAAAAAAAACAACAAACAGAACAAGCATCAAACAAACAACACCACAATTAAATCACAATTTCAACCTCAAGTGTCACTTTACAAAAAGGCTCATTTTTGCTTTTTGGCAACAAAACCATATGCCTGAAGCTTGGTTACGGCGAAGGCACGTTTGAGTGGTAGTACTGCAGTAGTATTACATTTTATTATGTGTAACACATAATGAAATGTAACAAAATGTGTATCATAGCCCTTTTTACAAACTGCCCTACTTATTCATTCATATACAGTATGTTTAAAGTCTGCATTCAGTCATGCAGATTTTTCATTTTACATTTCTTATTTCTACCTACACATCTATAGAAAAAGAGATTCCTCCTGTTGTTTTTACTGATGGTTCTTCCCTTTTTTCCTTCTTAATGGGATTTTTCTGAATCTTTCCTTGTCCATAAATGCCATAAATCTCTCTCTTCCTTCCACAAAGACTCTGCAGTACATTGGGCCCCCATAAGTACACAAAAACAGGAATACAGAAACACACACACACAAACCAAGCACCTGCCCTAATTTGTCATCACACCTGGACTACAAACCTGAAGCAGCCTATCTGGGTCTAGAGTCTATCTGCTGGCTACAGAGTGGAGTCAGAGAAGAAGGCTGAGATTTTTATTACCGCTGCTAATCAGTGGCAGCATCCCTCTGCTCATTAACTAGACACACGCTAGCCCGAGGCTAACGGCCTCATATGTCAACCACAGATAAAGATGTCATCTTCTGCTTGACTGAATAAACCGCTATTAAAACTAGATGCAAATAGACATTGAACGATATTCAAATCAGGAGGCAACAGGGAAGCTTAAACCCTGAGGCGCTTGGCCTCAACGTTGCCCCACATTCCTCTGTCGTGTTAAAAAGGAGGAGCGATGCTAGATACTGTCTGTCTGCAGAGTGATGTTCTACAAGACATCCCACATCACCATGAAACAATACAAGGAGGAGATGAATCAAAAAATCACTAATGATACGTGATATATTCGGATAGCAACTAGGGATGGGCGTTTGGAAGGAGAGATGTTCCGATACCAGTTTTTCCCTTCAGATATCGGCTGATACCGAGAACTGATCCGAACTTCCTACCCCCTTTCGAGCTTGCAGAAAGTGTCTGTTTTTTTTTCAATTTTTTTTGCTTTTTTGTTTTGTTTTTTATTTATTCATCTATTAATATTTAAACTTGTTTTTTTTTATTGCCTGCATGTTCAAAATAAAGACAATCAATCAATCAATCAATCAATATCTGTATGTTATAAAATAACATCATGCTACACCTGCATGACTGTGATATGATAATCATTGTGGTTAGGCCTGGCTCAGGTTAAACCCTTTGTAAAACATGAATAAACACAGCAAATTCAAGCCATTTATTTTTACTTTTTTTTAACCCTTTATCGGGCGAAGAACTATATTTGGTAACTTCAGCGGATATCCAAAATGGGGTCCCCATGTCTCTCTGTTTGGTCGTAGAACCACATGGATTTTTCTCCCAGCTAAAATTGGGTTTTTATTTTCGAAATAAGTTGTGTTTTCTTTTAATGTAAAAAAAAACGTCTCGTCACTGCAACATTTTTTATCTGTGTTGGATTACGGAGATCTTTTGTACATGAATGCTGCTGCTCAATGTCTTAGAATGATTGATAGTGTTTATCAGCTTCTTTGAGGTTCATTACTAACTGTAAGATGTCCACTCACCATTGTGAATTATACTCTCGGGTAGGATTACATTACATTACATGTAATTTAGCAGACGCTTTTGTCCAAAGCGACTTACAATAAGTGCATTCAACCTGAAGGTACTAGACATAGACCACAGGAATCAAGTAAGTGGCCTGCTCTGGCCACTCCAAGGGCTAGTCATTGGTATACTTTCATTTATAAGGCAATATTGGGACTGCTGCCTTCGTACATTTGCACCTTAATTACTGTGAGAAATGCAGGATCTTATTCTCTTCGTTCACAAGATCAATTGTTGCTTTCTGTCCCTTCTGCTCATACGGAGTTGGTTCAAAGGGCATTTGTTTACTCTGCACCTTATGCTGGAATATGCTACAGAAAGACTGGAAACTAACTGACTTAGTTTCTTTGAGCACTTTTAAATCAAAACTGAGAGTTATTGAGGCCAATTCCACAACAAGCACTTGTTTCTCATAACGCGTTTAAGTCTGTGTCTTATGTAAATATGTAACTGTATTTAGTGTTTGCTGCCTCTTGGCCAGGGCTCCCTTAACCCATTGAAGCCTGGAAAGCGGATAGGTCGTTTTGTAGTATTTGTATAAGCTCTCAAATACTTTTTGAATTTCATTTCTATCTGCTACAGAGGCTGAAAAATCTATTATTTAGTAGAAGAGTTGACACTTTTTTTTCCAGAATTTCCAGAAAATTAGAGGCTTATTTTAAAATGTCCCAGTGGTTTTTCAGGCCTCAATGGGTTAAAGAAAAAGAGGTTCTTAATCTCAATGGGATATTCCCTGGTTAAATAAAGGTTAAATAAAAAAAATAAAATATCACGATCACTAATCGCGATCATATAATCGCCCAGACTTACTTTGGGCCCAACCAACGCTCAAGTGAAATCACTACAGGCAATTCATCAGATTTCACACAGGTCCCACTAGAGACACAACAGGTCCATGTTCCCACTATGTAGAAGTACTCCCACACCTGTAAGTTCCACTTTAAAGTCATTGTCAGCAGCTTTGTCCATTACGAACCACTGCTCCATGTTCACTGTGAGCACAACTGCCTGTGTAGACGGAGCAACGAAACTCTATCTCATCAAACATCAACAGAATCAAACAATGGGCAGAGTAAGAATGGGTTTTATTTGTACAGGACTTATTTGGCAGACACTGACATACTATGACAGGATGTCTCTATTCTCCGGCAGACTGTTTCCAGGCAGCTGCGTGAGCACTTTTTCCTACCAGACAAATGTTTGTCTGCTGAAGTCAAAACTAAGGAGGGAAATCTCCACCACAATAGCTTTCAAATCTGAGCCTGTGTGTTTCTAACAGCGGTGTGTGTGTGTGTGTGTTTATTGCTGCATGTGCGGCGTAATTAGCCAGTAACTGGAGTCAAGCTATTAAACCCCTGATGGTTGTGTGTTTACAATGCTATCATTGGCCTCTCTCTGGCCATCACTAAATGAAGCAGTGTTGAGCCTCAGCTGTATAATCATGAATATTCATCTCTCTGTCTGTGAGAAGCTCTGTGTGTGTGTGTGTGTGTGTGTGTGTGTGTACTGGCAGGCATTAAGGAAGCTATTACTATCTACTCAATCACAATCCGTCACTTTGTCTGCATGATAAGTCAAGCTGACAACAATCGGACTTATCGCCAAGCTCCAACAAAACAACCTTTGGTAACACTTTACAATAAGCATCATTTATAAATGGTAAACAGATAGTTTATTAATGTTTAATCGTCATTTATAAACCATATATAGGCCATTTATAATGGTGAATTCATCATTTGTTAATGTTTAACTAACTAAATCATCTATAAATGACAAATAGATGGTATATTAATGTAAGTTTATAGTTACTTTATCTTTAACAAACCAATAAATTATAGTCAATAGTTTATTAATAGTTTTAGTTGCACTCATTTTAACATTTTGAACACCATATTAAGTATGTTAACCCTTTATAGGGCACTCCTGGAAATTGAAAATATCAACCCTGAAGTGATATTGGACGATATTGCAAGACTTTTTGCAAAATGTTTCATTTTTATATTGCAAATCGAGGTCAATTGAGTCATTGTTATGATTATATTTATTATAGTCTCTTTCCCACAGCAACCCTAAATAGACAATAACACATCATCTGCATCCATCATCACTTTATCTATTACCTCTAAACTATTTATTATCTTTTTAGACTACTTATTACATATGCGTAATGTCTGAATGTTTTTTTTAAAGCACCTTATATATGAGAAGCACACGTAAATTTAGATGTATACTATTTTAATACAATGACAATAAAGGAACGCTTGAATCTTGTGTGATTTACTGATTGGCTCAAGTTACCAAATATGGTTCTTTGCCTGATAAAGGGTTAATGATTTTGGTAACACTTTATAATAAGGTCCTTAATAACCATTAATTAACAAGTAATAAGGCATTGTTCTCGCTTTAGATCCGGTAGTTGCAAAAAGCATAGTTAACTTATAGTTAACTTATAATAGATGAGCAATAAAGTATATTTTAATATCAATAAGCAAACAAAATAAGATGAATAAAGGCATGGCAAAGACATAATGGGTGGGTCATGGGTGTTTGTAATGCCATTATTAACACTTATATAAGCTTATAAACACACAATAATGTTAATAAGCATCTTGTAAGGACTTACAAGGGCCTTATTACTTGTTAATTAATGGTTATTACAAGGACCTTAATATAAAGTGTTACCATGATTTTTAAATGATTCATATACCTTTAAGAAATTGTTTGAAAACATTTAAAGATTAAATATGTATATAGCACTTTGTTTAAGTTGGTTAATAACTGGTTCATAAACCATCTATAAACATCACTCAGATGGTTATTGTAAAGTGTTACCCAACCTTTGTTTTGGGAGTGAAAGCAGAGCAGATCCTGTATTCAGTCCTGCAGCTTTTAGCTTCAAAGAGCCTCGTAGCAGCAGGTCAGGAGGATCTTAGTGGGTCCCATGCAATCCTTTCTCACTATTTTGTTTGTTTGCACACACACTTCATGCTTCCCCTTTCACCTGCGCTTGATCAAAGCTCAGGATGGAAGAAGAAAGGAGAAGCCACCTGGAACACAAAGTATCAACTGCAACCAACTTGGACACACATGCAGGAATTGTTTGTGTTTGAAGCTGTTTTCAATGCAGGTTTCATGCATTTGTACACATCTCAGTGCGCTAAATGGTGATAACCTGAGTGTCAAAGTGTTTTTTATTACTTTATTGCAGGTTATGAGATTACAAATATTAGCAGCTTCATCATATATTCAACTCATCCTGCCACATTTATGCATTTTTTACAAGAGGCAGTGCCAAAAGAATAAATAAATAAGTAAATAAATATTCATGTTTAATTGTTTGCTTATTCAATTAATTATTTCATTGAGGAAAAGAAAGAGAGGAAAAGAGAGAAACAAATGTATATATAAACAGTTCTAGTTTTCCACTCCATTTATTTCCATTACCCATTTACTCCAGTTTCTTTTAAATTCTTCTTCTGTGTTTCTCAACTTATAGGTGATTCTTTCTGTGTTTATGAGAATATATTTGTATGTACATGTTGTTTAGATATGCATACGTGTGCAATGCGTGTATGTGTATGTAAGTGTGTGTGTATGTATACATGTATAATTTTGTGCAAATCTACCTGGTGTGAATGGGTGTGTGTATGAAGGTTTGGGTTCTGCTCTGCATTATTTATGTATGTTATTGTTTACTTTTTTTTGTTTGAATTTTATTGTAAAACTTGAAAACTAATAAAAATATTGTTAAAAAAAAGGTGATTCTTTCCATTTCCTTAATCTCATCTACTGTTATTTTCCATTTGTTGATGCATGGTGAATTAACGTCCAACATGTGCTTGATTAAAAAGCTCAGGATGGAAGAAGAAAGGAAAAGCTTTAACCCTCTGGGGTCTGAGCATATTTTCCCTTTATATACCACATAATATTTACTATCCTCATGTTTGGTATTTGGTATTTTCTCAGCACAACTTCAACATGATCTGACAATTATTTTTTCACTGATGAAAGCTCAGGATGGAAGAAGAAAGGAAAAGCCACCTGGGGAACACAAAGTATCAACTGCAACCAACTTGGACACACATTCATGCAGGAATTGTTTGTGTTTGAAGCTGTTTTCAATGCAGGTTTCATGCATTTGTACACATCTCAGTGCGCTAAACGGTGATAAAAGTGTAAAAGTGTTTTTTATTACTTATGAGATTACAAATATTAGCAGCTTCATCACATATTCAATTCATCCTGCCACATTTATGCATTTTTTACAAGAGGCAGTGCCAAAAGAATAAATATTCATGTTTAATTGTTTGATTATTCAATTATATTTTTCATTGAGGAAAAGACTCAGTACTCCAGTTTCTTTTAAATTCTTCTTCTCTGTTTCTCAACTTATAGGTGATTCTTTCCATTTCCTTAATCTCATCTACTGTTATTTTCCATTTGTTGATGTATGGTGAATTAACATGTGCTTGATGAAAGCTCAGGATGGAAGAAGAAAGGAAAAGCCACCTGGGGAACACAAAGTATCAACTGCAACCAACTTGGACACACATGCAGGAATTGTTTGTGTTTGAAGCTGTTTTCAATGCAGGTTTCATGCATTTGTACACATCTCAGTGTGGTTGTTAATTACGTTGCCTAAGTGTGAACAAGACAACCCTTCAAACCTTCGCTAAACGGTGATAACCTGAGTGTAAAAGCGTTGCTCCCGTAGTGCCATTCCCTCGAGACTTCACGGCACCACATTCCCGCTTATGGAAAAGGACTTAAATACAGTGCTCATTGGTGTTTCATGGTAATTTGCGGTGGCAAGTGGAGCAGGCGATGCTGCTCTGTGAGTAAAGCAGAGGGGGCAAGAGGAGGATTAGATAATCAAACAGTGTGCCACTTTAAATAATCTCTGGCTCCTCTGGGGGAGGTGAGACTTAAAGCCGGAGCCCTTCTGATTTAATTGTCTGATTTCCCCGTCATTACGGTTGAGGGCCTCAGTAATTCAGGCTTATTAAATATTCAGGAGCAACACTGAGGAGGGGAGGGAGGGAGGGAGGGAGCGGCGGGAGAAAGATGAAGGTAGGGAGGAGTGGGAGAGAGAGAGTGGGAGGAAGTTGTGGCCGATGTGCTCCGCTTGACAAAGATTCAGACAGAGATACACTTTGATCCCCGCGGTGAGGGAAGAGCTCGTTTTATTTCATACAGGAAGTCTGTTCAGGGAATGTTTTCGCTGGTAATGATCACATGTCCTCACTTCATTGACGTAGCTTTAGGTACATTTTGGGACATGTCCCTACAATTCTACAATTTCCTTTAGCAGACGCTTTTATCCAAATTGACGTAAATTTGAGAGTTAACACAACATAAGCAAAGATTCTGCCCTACAAAGTCTAACTGCAGTAGCTACTCAAAGGGTAAAACTGAGAAAAACTGCTTTAAAGTTTGTTTGTTTTTTACGTTTTTTAACTGGCCAGCCAAATAGGTTATAGGTAGGTCAGTGATATGAGACTTATTTCTACATGTATTGATGATGTCATTTTTATGCTAAAAAATCATGATCATTTATTTGACCTTTGACCCCAAAAATGTAGTTACTGCACTCTGGTTTTGCTGTAAAAGGTTCTAATAGTAATGCAAAAACAGAGTTCAGTAACTATAATGTTGTTGTCTTCTTTCAGCTTTTATATTTTGTTTTCAGTGAATAAACATTTTCAATTTGATTTTGTTATCAGTGTATTTAAAAGTGTTTCACAACTCTATTCAAAGATTTGTGTATGTGTATTTGTGTGTATTTCAGACTTAATATTATAAAGTAATGCTATGTATTAATGTAAAGTAATGTTATTTTAGTCTTCCATATCAAATAAATTTATAATTTCTATTATTCTTGTCTTCACTATTCAACACAATGAAGAAATACAAGGCCACACAGCTCTTAAATTAAACTCTTATGAGCTATTTTTGTTGTTATCGTTATATTTGTCCAAACAAATGTACCTTTAGTTGAAGCAGGCATTAAAATGAACAAGAAACTGAAGAAAACAAGGGTGGTCGAACAATGTTTTCCATAATTGTGTATACATGCATATATATATATATATATATATACATTCTATATCTTCTGGATCATTGAGCTCAATAATCAACAAAGCAAAACCTAAAAAGCACCAAAATGTGTTGATATCATACCAAGAACTATTTAAGTCAAAAGAGAGAGAGAAGAAGAAGAAGAAGAAGAAGAAACGCAAAAGAAAAGCAAGAAACTGTTGGTTTTATGTTAAGTTAAATGTTTTATGTCAGATTACAGTGCCAGTGGAGCTCTCCATGGTGCTGAACTAAGCTGACTGGAACTATCCAACATACACAACTAGTGTAGTCAAAGTTACACCTTTAAAAAAATGTATCAAACAGAAGCAGGACTGTCCATACACTCAGTAGATAGAGACCTGGCCTGTTATGTTAAATTAGATGTCATTTAAAGACAAATTCATTCACAAATTGAGAAAAACATTTCCCTCTGCTCTGCACTAAACTGACAGCACTGATCTATTAATGGATCAAACTGTGATTGTACTTACTAATGGAACTAGTCTAAAATTCAAAAAAGAAGTCCTGACAGGTTAAAACCACTCTGACGAGCCGTGGCTATGAAAGTCTATAAATGAGAAGACTGCGAAGCACATTATAGTGATTATGTAGAAGGAAGTGAAGAGACAGAGTGCAGCTCTCTAATGAGTCACCCTGTCTGATCATGGCCCGCAGCTACAGCCTCCATCCACAACATTACACAGACTACATCTTGACATGACATTTACTCCACTATTCAGTCGGTAAAACCCCATTTTTCATCAAATGAGAGTCTGCCATCATTTTACAAATCTCAAATGCAAATCAGCTTATTTAAAGGATTTCCTTGAATCCAATTATTGTTTCATTTATTAAAAGACATACACCTGTATATGATCAAATATCTGTACATACAAACATGTATTACATTAGGGGGCTCAAACTCAAATTATATTAAAAACTAAATTACTTTAAAACACACAAAATGACCAAAAAAAGACACAAAATGACCAAAAAAGACACAAAATGACCAAAAAAGACCATAAATGACTGAAAAAACACTTAATTACTTAAAAAAGACACAAAATTATAAAAAAGACACAAAATGACCAAAAAATAAACTGAATTACCAAAAAAAAGACAGACAATAATTGAAAAAAGACACAAAATTATTTTAAAAAGACACAAAATGACAACTTTTGTAAAAAATGCTTAACCAATGATGTCAATGTTTTCAATATGAAAAAATCATAAATAAAGTTGTAAAAAAAAAAAAAAAGACAAAATGACCACAAAATACACAAAATGACAGAAAAAAACTAAATTACTTAAAAAAACAACAAAATGACCTAAAAAAAGACACAAAATTACAAAAAAAAAAGACACAGAATCAAAAAAAAACCCGCAAAATTATTTAAAAAAAGACACAAAATTATTTTAAAAAGACACAAAATTACCAAATAAAGTAATTAAAGGGACCTTCCACACAGTAAAGTGCCATTCATATAAAACTCACATTAAACTTTCATATCAAGGTGGGGGCCACAAAATATCGTCATGAGGGCCGGGAGTTTGAGACCCATGTCTTACATAGTGGACTATTATCCCTGATGACATCAGGAGCTAATGTGAATTATTCTTATAAAGCTCTGGGTAGTTCAAAGACCATTCATGGTCCGCCCACACAGGAAGTTTCACTTCTTTCACCTGATTAGACCTTTTCTCGAGTCGGTGTGGGCGTGTACCGACTGAGCTTGATTGACAGCCCTGTCTAGCTGTGGGAGACATAACAACTTCTTATTAGTAAGAAGAGTTTAAGATCCTCATGTAAATCCCAACATACTGCAGCTTTGCACAACCTGCAGCTCCCATCCCCAAAAAAACCCCTGTGGGTGTACGCAGGGGCTGTAATCTGTATTAATAATAATGCACCATACTTTATAAGTTGATCATATATTTTGTTTGTTGTCAAAGCAATTAAAGCTGAGTGGTGTTAAAAGTGCAATATAGAAGTATAAAGTTACATAGAGTAATATGGAAACACTCAATATTCTCAAAACTGTACTGAGTTACTTTTCACCACAGTTTTTGTAATTATTTATTATTTTATAATTTTTTTTTTTACACTTTTTCTAAGAAATTATACAACGCCAAAGAGATTATCCTTTGAGTCAGTTGGTGCAAACAGTGATCATTTCCTGGAAATACATTTCCATAAAGGTAATTTTGGAATAAGTTGCTGATACTAATGAAATTCTATATACGTTTTATATTCTGTGGATGGTTCAATTTAATGTATAACACATTGTTTTTATAGTAATTATTGATTTTTAAAATCTATAGCTATCGGATGAATGTAGTTGAATCAAAAAGTGCTCTCTGAAATGTAGTGGAGTAGAAGTAGTGGATTTAAAGACTCAATTAAAGTGCAAGTACCTCAGAACTGCAGTTAAGAACAGCGTCGGCTAATTAATTAGTTGATTGACAAAAAATAATGGATATTTTGGCAAGCGATTTATAGATAGTGGGGGTTTTTTTCGTGCAAAAACTGTCAGAAATTGTGGTTTTCAAGCTCCTAAATACGGAGATTTCTTGTCATTTTCTGTTTTATATCATATTAAACTCAATATCTTGTGTGTACCCAAGAAATATATATATATATATTGGGTTTTGGACAAAACAAGGCATCGTTGGGGATAGACATTTTGATTGATCGAGAATTACTGTCATTATACTCAATAATGAAAAAAAATGCAATTGTAGCCCTAATTAATAATTTAAAAATGTAAAACTAATATTTAAGTAATTGTTCTACATACTATCTGCTATCATGATAAATGCTGACTCACATACAGACACTTAAAATCCAATTGACTTTCACTAACCCCTTAAAATATTTGTAATAATTTACAATTTTCTAAACAAAACCTCACAAATTTTTAAATTATTCTACACTGGTAAAGCTCATAATCATTTCTAAGGTTTTAGTGCTCCACATTATAAATGTGCACTCTCTAGCTGTCTGTGTAAACTAATGAACACAGCGTTCTATTACTCACAAAGAGCAAGACAGAGACAGAGCAGAGAGACACTAAGTGGGCATCTTCACACCATCTGATTACTGTTGATTATCAAGCTTATTATTGTTTATACAAACTGCTGCTCAGTTTACCTGCTGCTGATTAATGATGATAAAGCCTGGAGCTGCAGAACAGCCAGTATTTATGAGGATCTGTTGGAACATTATAATTGCATATACGTGTTGGAGTATTATGAATGTTCTCGGAAAAAACAAATAAAAGGTGTTGTCCATGAGAACAGAGTGAGGAAGGTTCCTGCTCCTCTCAGCACGACTGGCTTTTCACCAACTTCCCTGTAAAGGTTTCAGAATTTGGCGAAGCAGCAATTAGATTACAAGGTTGTTTCACTGAGACCTACATTCATTTATTAATCCAGGTGGATATTTATGGCCAAGCCACGCTGATACACAGGAACCTGCAGATTCACACAGCAACACTAATTTCTGGTGCACATTAGTGGAAGAGAAAGATTTTTTGGGGCTGCAACACTGTGCAGCATGTGTATGTGAAACAAAACATAATACCTTAAAATCAAACAAAAAACTAAATGTATATGGGCAAATAAAAACGTTTTTGTAGAACCAAACTCATGTAATAAAGAAAGCAATGCTGTTTTGATGTTATGATAAAATGTTATGTTGTGATGTTGTATGTGATGTTGCATTTTTTCTTAATTGTATCGTAAGTGTTTGTATATGTATTTTGTATATTGCACGTGTTTTGTTTTTGTTTGTTTGTTTTTTGTTTCGTAATTCTCTGCTTTTTTTACATCATGGCCAGGGGACTACAGATGAAAACTAGCCTTCTGGCTAACTCTGGCTTTATGAAATTGCACTGTCCCCTTTTAAATAAACTAATAATAATAATAATAATAATAATAATAATAATAATAATAATAATAATGCTTTTTATTGCTTATTCAAGAAAAAAAAACATTCCTACCAAATTAGAAGTTATAGAAAAATCCATTAATCTGTGTTTATTCATTATCGATCTGTGTATATGTATAGTCATGGAAAAACATGTTTTCTTCAATTTCTTGTTAATGTTAATGCCTGGTACAACTAAAGGTACATTTGTTTGGACAAATATAATGATAACAAGCCATTTAACATGGTTTTCTTGATAATAACCAAAATCATCATCAAGAAAACCATGTTAAATGTCTCGATATCAGCTCTTAAATTAAACTCTTATGAGCTATTTTTGTTGTTATCATTATATTTGTCCAAACAAATGTACCTTTAGCTGTACCAGGCATTAAAATGAACAAGAAAGTGAAGAAAACAAGGGTCTAATATTTTTTTCCATGACTATATATATATATATATATATATATATATTCACACTGCAACACAAAGCTCTGGTGCACATCAGTGGAAGAGAAAGATTTTTAATAGAGATTTAGACACCGATAGGTTTTGGACAAACAAATGCTGAGGGCGAATGTTTTGTTATTTTTCAAATTGGCCATTTTTATGTCAAAGAAAACGACAAAATGTCCCAGTAATGAGTGACGTCTCATGCAAATTCACATTACAGAAAATTCAGGCCAAGGGCCTCAGGCAACTAGAGTGATATGGCACAAGAGAATAGCAGATTAAATAAACTACATCATGTTAACTAGGACCAAAGCTAAAACACACATCAGCTGATTAGCATCAGTGCAGTCTTTAACCACCTGACTCCTCACTGGGTTTAATGGAGACACACCCCTCGTTTAGAAGACAACTCCACTACCACGTAATCTAATTCTCACAGTGGCACCCACCTTTCCTATAGTGGCTCAAAATCACAATAAAAATATCTCTCCTTCCCTTTATATCATGGCTTTTCAATCCCATCTCCCTCCCCTCCCCATCTCCGTCTTTGTCACTGTCCCCTCTGTCTCCTTGCTTTTCATCTCTTGCCTTTTCCTTGGTGTTTCCCTTCCCTCCTCCTCCCTCCCTCCTCCCTGCCTCCCTCTCTCCCTGCAGAGCATTAGCTTGCAGTGGTCAGGCCGCTTGACAGCTGCTCCACCTGAAGAATATCAATCAATGTTGCTGTGGAGACAGAATCAGGCTCCCCTCCTTTATTTTCCACCCTGTTTTTTCCCTTCCATCGACTCGGTCTTGCATGTGGCTGTTCATGGACTGGACATGAGCCAGTGTTTGTTTGTTTCTCTACAGTGGGAAAGGATCATTAAGCGCACACAAGGTGTGAATATTTAGATATTATTTAAGATCTTGAACTGATCTATTACAGCAGCATACTTTGGCACCTTTCGCTGCTAATTTGTTTGAGGTGTGACTAATTGAGTTGCGCATGCAAACCCCGAGATGTCTCAGACTATCACTCCAGATGAGCCAGGCAGACAGGCGTGGGATGGAAGTGTCTATCACTGCTAACACATGACAGAGAGTGAACACTGTACAAATCATGCTGCTCAATAAAGGACCACACTCAAAGCGCTACTAATCACCATTAAGGACTCCTCTGTTCATCCATGCAGGAAAAAGTACCTTTGCTATATATTTCTGTTATATCTTCTTAGATATTGTGCATTGGGTTGTTTGTGGGAACCCAGCTACACCCAGTTTGAAAATAGCTTGTTGTGATTACATCATCTAGCAACAATTAGCCAAAGTGTCAAGAGACCAATCACATTCTTCCCTCTAATTGCTCCAATCTACCTTCCCATACGGCACACACTCCCACTTTGAGCCTGTCCTCAAACATGGCCCCAACCCTGCTGCTATACATAATACTAAGCAGTGAAATGACTCCCTGCAGGCCCATCGTCAGTGGCACTAGTGCCAGGCCCGCCAGCGGAGGGTTAAGTAAATATTGGGCAAAGCAGCTGCTCTCAGAGTACCATCGTCTGCCTGTGTTGCCGCCTGGTCCCAGCCTGGTATAAATCACACACAGCAATTAGTGCCACGCTGTCCCCCTGCCCTCGTTAAACAACGCTGCCTGCTGACGAAGCCCATAAACGCCAGACACCAGCCTGCTGGATGGAGGATGGATGGATGGATGGATGGATGGATGGATGGATGGATGGATGGATGGATGGATGGATGGATGGATGGATGGATGATTGGGTGGGTGGATGGATGGATGGATACAGATTTGAATGGATGGATGGATGGATGGATGGATGGATGGGTGGAGAGTTGAATGGATGGATGGATGGATGGATGCAGAGTTGAATGGATGGATGGATGGATGGATGGATGGATGGATGGATGAGAGTTGAATGGATGGATGGATGGGTGGATGGATGGATGGATGGATGGATGGATGCAGAGTTGAATGGATGGATGGATGGATGGATGGATGGGTGGGTGGGTGGATGGATGGATAGTTAAATGGACGGATGGATGGATGGATGGATGGGTGGATGGATGGATGGATGGATGGATGGATGGATGGATGGATGGATGGATGGATGGATGGATGGATGGATGGATGGATGGATGGAAGGAAGGATGGATGGATGGATGGATGGATGGATGGATGGATGTAATAGCATTACCATTAAGTTATGAAAGGTAATATGAAATCTAGTTTAATAAGAAGCTGCTCATATAGCAACAATTCAGATGTGTCCTATTAGCTACTTAGATAAGATGAGGATGTCTATGATAACTAGTGGTTACCACAGGTTGTTTATGGAGCACAACAGAAACATTAATACAACCCAATATTTGATGTCTGTCCAGAGTTCAGTTCAGTTTGAGGCTTGGTATGCCTGCGTTTTTTTTCTCCATATATAAGAAGCTGGAATCAATTTGAGATGAGGGATAACTGAATCCAGCAGCAGGTGATTCTTCCATGGCTACCTTTTATTCAGACCCATTAAGGTGTGCAGCCATCATCAAGTGTCTGGCAAAAGATCAACTGTGCAATTAAAGCATTGGTGTGTGGGCAGAGTGGCTGCACTTTGTTTAGTAAATACCTTTCAAATCAGTGTGCTCAGAAAGAAACTTAACCGAATGAGAAAGGTCCTCTGAGACAACTGAAACATGCAGCGAGGTGTCCAAAAAGAGAGACAAAGACAAGTTATAGCTGGGACACTAAATCCTTTTCAAGTATATTAAAATAACAAGAGTGGAATATTGGTAAAAAGCAATGAGAATGAGAATAATGATGCAAGGATGAGGATTCTCTTCGATATCAGGATTCATGTCACAATGCCAATTCAATACTTTTTCCAAATTGTGCAGTACGCCGGTAAAACAGAGGATTAATGTTCCGTTTGTTAGACTAATTACATTTCAGTGCATGGAGAGTCCGGCAGCTAATGGTGCGTTTAAGGTCTACACGAATGTCAGAATTTTCGACGTTGTTCCGAGCTCCAAGTTCCGGCTTTCAAGTTACGACTTTTAGTGTAAATTGAACACACCATAAGGCGTTCCAGTAAGAGCCTTCAAAATAAAAGCATACACATGTAGCTTTCAAAATAAGAGCACATGGATGTGTTAGCAGAGTCCACCACAGAATTTGCAAGAAATAAAACATAGAAGAACCCTTATTCTCCTTTACAATAATTCATTAAAATATGCAATGATTAAGATGGAATAGTAGCATTAGAATGTGCGAGAGGCACCAAATTTAGGCTTTCAGGGCAAAAATGTTCTCCGGGGGAACATGCTCCCGGACACCCCAACTTTGTTTGGGTCCCCCATCATAGTCTCAGAAAATCTTGTGGGAAACACTGGTTCTAAAGGCTTGACAGACTGGACACACATGAAAAATGTCCGGCAGTATGTTCGTAGTACAGCTTCGTTCCCCCCAGTTAAAAAATCCCATCTGCGCCCCTGGTTTCTCTGGTCCTCCGGCTTCCTACCACAGTCCAAAAACATGCAGCTTAGATGAATTTGTGACCCTAAATTGGCCTTAAGTGTGAATTTGAACATGAGTGGTTGTCTGTCTCTATGTGTCTCCCTGTGATAGTCTGTGACCTGTCCATGGTGTACCAATGCCAGCTGGGATTGGCTCTCGCCTGCTGGAACCCTTGTAAGAATAACCGACTACTAATAATGAATGCAAATTCTCCTAAATCACTTGTACCAGCCACTTAAGAACAAATCTGTTTGCATGAGTGTTTTTTTGCATGATGCTCAATCTTATTTGGAAGTTTAAAAAACACATTATTAGGATATATTTCATCTTAACTGTGCACAGATTATTGCATGTGTATATATGTATTTATTTGACATATAATATATTTAATAAACTGATAAAACAGTGATTAGTTCTGAGCTTGGCAGCAATAGCACACAGATCCCAGATTGTGCATTTAAGAGCCCCGCTCTTCTTATTTAGCTTATATGAATAAAACAGCATGAGCCAATGATGGTCTAATTTATGATGCATGCTCTGAAAAGTGATAATCAATGATCACTGAGCTGATTTTTATAAATTATCAACTGTGATACCCGTGATCTAAAATAGCCAATTAGACCTTCAATGTAATTTAGCCGACAACAGCTCGTGAAAGGACAAAAACAGCGTCTGGTGAGAGGAGAAATAGCCATCAGCACCCCTATTACCATATTGCTCTAAATTACCACAATCACCGGGGGAGCATTTAACATGCCACCACCCAGTGGAAAAAAAAAAAAGTCCCACAAATAATGTCAGAACGAATGTAACTGATTTACATTCTGCTCTCTTTGTGATTGTGCTACCAGTTGCTGCTGTGTCCAGGGTAATTAGGAGGTAATGAGAGTGTAATTGGGCATTGGGCACATTTAGAAGCAGGGAGATGGTCACAGACAGACAGACAGACAGACAGACAGACAGACAGACTTGTCTCAGGCATGACGCTGTATGGGCAGACTCTCCAGCACCACCACCTGAGTGCCACTCACAGACGACAAGGCAGAGGAGAGGGGGATGAAGGATGTGGGAGGACTGATATGGAGGAGGGGGATGGGGAAATATGGCTGGAGCAGGTGGAGGATGCTGGTTAGCAGGGGTGCTTGTAAGAGGGGGGAGAAAAAAAAGGACTGTTTGGTTTGTACACATGTGGTCTCCGCAATATTCTTATTGAGAATTCTCTTTTATTTTGTGTCTTTATTCCCTCCTGTTTGTTTTTTTCCTTGGTTCTTTTTCTCTTGCTTTGCTTTGCCTTGTCTGTTCTGTTCTGTGGTGCGTGCATAGATAAGAATTGTAGAAAGGAAGACAATTGTGCAACAACAATCTTTCTGAAATATGCCTCCCCCCCCCCCCAATTTCCCTTCTTTCTTTCTGTCTGACTGAGACAGATTCTCCAGTTTAGGTGCATTGTGAGAGGGAGAAAGACGGAGGGAGAGAGAGAGAGACAGACAGACAAACAGAGAGAGAGAGAGAGAGAGAGAGAGGTGAGCTGGTTACTGTGGCAACCAGGAGAGTGACTCTTAGGCAATGGCATATGCATAGGGGGGAGAGGGAGACAGAGAGAGAGAGGAGAGGGAGGGAGAGGAGGTGTAGAGAGGAGAGTGGTGGTGAAGGGATGTAGTAGAGGGAGGGGAGGAGGAGGAGGAGGAGGTGGTGGTGGTGGTGGAGGAGGTAGAGTGCAGGAGGCAGATCAGAGGGAGGTGTCAGTGGGTTACTGCGCACAGAGCGATTCACCCTCTTTTTCTACCCTGGCAGAAGAAAGGGAGGCAGAAACAAAAGGAGCTGTCTTTTGAATGGTCGCTGTGCTGGATTGGACTGTCAGCGCTTCCTGCTAACAACCTCACTTAGCTAGCTGCTCCCACTACCAGACACTTCCTTACTCTGTCTCTCTCTGCTTCTCTTTTACAACACCACACGCTCCTTCTATTGCAGGTGATTCTCACTGTGAACATTTACAGATGATACATGTTAATTGTTGCACATCATCGGCTGAAGTTAAGCATTAACCCTTTGAGGCACAACATATTGACCCCTTCTAATGCACAACATGGGTCAAATATGACCCACATTCATGTAATTTAATGCTGCTGTGTGTTTCTGTGTTTCTATCTTTTGATATCAACTTATTTTATGATTAAATATTGCAAGTATTCTTTAAATATCTTGTTTTTGATAACAACAGATCATTATTTCCATTTTGCCTCTCATACTTTATGAAGAAAAAAGTTTTTGAATTATTACATAGCTAACTACTTTGCTAACTTCTTGGCTAAGTATTTAGCTAAGTACCGCGCTAAGCTAACTGCTTAGCTAACTTCTTGGCTAAGTATTTAGCTAAGTAGCTCGCTAAGCTAACTAACTAGCTACCAGCTACTAGCCAAGCTAATAAAGCGGCCAATAAACGGCTCTGGAGGATCGTAAACCACGCCTCCTCTACGGAAAAATGTATAGGTGGTCTCCAGACCATATCTCATTTGTGATATAGTCTGGCGTAAGTCAAGTTTGTTTTGAATCAGTTAGTTAGTCGTAGCCGATGTCAGGTAGTTAGTAGCAGACAGACATAAAAATAGAAAAATGGCCCAAGCAACAGACATCACAACTTGTGTGGACTGCATTTTGGACTGGTTATTGTTGCTTAAATTGCTCTGTTGATGTAACAGTCTGCGAGTGACGATGATGGAGGGGTGTCTCATTTCTTAAAGGACTGTTCTTACCCCTAAAACCATCAACTCTGTATTGAGGGGCCAGGACTCAGACAGACGGGTAGGGGAAGAGGTGGTAATGAGATTCAGCCCAACTGTGAGTGTACTTTTTATTTCCAAGAAGGTGAGTGTGTCATTTCTCACTTCAAAATGAATGCAGGACAATTTGACCATTACAGGTTTTGCCCCATTTGTCATGTAAAGTTGCCGTTTTTGCTTAGATAAGGGCAATTAACCTTTTAACTGGTTCCAGAGGCGTTGTGACTTTGCTGGCCTGTTGTGAAGACAAGAGGAGGATGATAGTAAGTACCCTCTGACCTTATGACAGGAGCCCACAGAGAAACAGCCTGCCAGAGACAAACAGAGCCATGGGGTGGGTGTAATGAATATGCTGCCCCCTATAGTGGGGATGACCTTATAAACAACAACAAACTGTCACTATGGCCAGGCCTGCTGGGAGCTGCCCTCTGTGCAAGGGCAAATGGCCTGGAATCCACTGGACAGGACTGCCAAGGCTCACACAAGAGAGAGTTATTAGATACACAGCACAAGCTTCTCCACCGCATGGCTTTATAATACACTGGTTATAACAATCAGTCAATCTCAGTGAGAAATTAAACATTTAAATCCATCCCTCAAACAGCTTAGTGCAGAGAGTCATAAATATGGTAATTTTGTGTCTTTTTTGGTCATTTTGTGTCTTTTTTATAGTCATTTTGTGTCTTTTTGTGTCTTTTTTGATCATTTTGTGTCTTTTTTTGGTCATTTTATGTCTTTTTGTGGTCATTTTTTGTCATTTTGTGGTCATTTTTTGTCATTTTGTGGTCATTTTGATTCTTTTTTGGTTAATGTTGTGTCTTTTTTGGTCATTTTGTGTCTTTTTATGGTCATTTTTTGTCATTTTGTGGTCAATTTGATTCTTTTTTGCGTAATTTTGTGTCTTTTTTGGTCATTTTGTGTCTTTTTTTAGTAATTTTGTGTCTTTTTTGGTCATTTTGTGTCTTTTTCTGGTCATTTTTTGTCATTTTATGGTCAATTTCATTCTTTTTTTGGGTAATTTTGTGTCTTTTCTGACAAATTCCAAAGTATCAAGTTCTTACTTTCCAAGGAGTCTCTGGCTTGAAGCTGACTGTTACACACTCAGGAGGTCAGAATGGACCTTTAAACTTATAGCAAAGGACTTAGATTAAAAGTAACAATAAAATATAAAAACAGAGAGTTTTATTTGTCGTCTGCTTCATTGTTTGTCCAACCACATGAGCTCCGTGTTGGCTGCTGCACACATCAGTCATTTTTTTCCCTTTTTGCAACGCAGCACATTACAAACAGAGGATGGCACGTCATGAGCTATTTGTTGTGTTACCCAGGTAGATCATCAAAAGTCTCATCGATGCTGCTGTGGTAAACGTGCTCCTACGGTGTCGTGTAACGCTAAGTGACTGCTTTTATTATACAAGACAAGCTACGCCTGCAATCGCTGTGATCTCAGCCAGGCGTTGGGAATCAAACAGCAGAGGAGAGACATCCCCGTGTTTTCAAGGGGGACTTTCATGTCACCATGAAGGAGACGGGGAAGAAGAGCGGCGGTGGAGGGTTAGAAGTCAGAGCGAGGCATATGGCATCTTGAATTTTTGGGCAACGAGAACTGACAGGTTAACTGAACATTTGGCGGGGGGAGCGAGTGGTAGGGGTGCATGGGGAGAAAAAGGGTAGAGGAGAGGAGGTGTGTGTGTGTGTGTGTGTGTGTGTGTGTGTTTTGGGTGGGAGGGGTATGTGGGTAAGGTTGCTAAACACTCCCATCTGTTCGTATCCCGAGGCGCTACTAGGCCAGTTAGCTACTGTCTTATGCAGATGAGGTGTTGCTGTGCCGGCTCCTTTCCTCTAACAGCAGATAAATAATGATATAAATATATAAATATATTTGAATAATAGGAATGGCAGGAGAGGGAAACAAGGAGCAGCAGGGTCAAGCTGTTTCCTAGGGAGCGTTTGCTTTTTAACCATCTGATGATCACAGCTCTCTCAGGATGTGTGAGAGCTGTAACTATGTCCTCATTAGGGGGTTTTTTTTTCTTCCTCTGGGCCTCGGCACCGTCCCAGGAGAGAGATCTGCTTAACAGGGGTCCTCTATGCACATTGACATGTATTATATGAGCTATGAAGGAATGGTGAATTCTAAGCAACACTGAGAGTAACACCGTGCACTTGATATGAGTTAAGTGCTAGCATATGGTACCTCAAGACAGGCAATTTACAAGATGGTAATACAGCGTATAAAACCTGTTTGGGTTCTAACCAGTTATATAATGTCTCAGTTTATTACAATGAGCCTGTAAGCAGTCAATGAAGCCGTTTACAAGTGTTATTGTAATCAAGAGGTAAGTGGTAGGTCTTGGTATGAGGAAAATCTTTGGAAGTGAGACATTAAACCTCTGAAGTCCAGGAGATTTTGGTTCAAATGTGTCAACTTCCTATGCATTCATTTCTGTCTCTGTTTAGCATCTTTCAGTCTGTCCTTACATCACATGCTATCAGTCAGATTTTAATTTAAAAGTTTAAAGTTGCCAGGAACCAAAAATACAAACAAAAGACCTTTTATTTTCTGTATATCTAAAAAAAAAATGTCTTGTGATTGTTCCTGCTCTGTCTCTTATTGTTTTTCTTTTAATGTAAGAATTGTTTTTAGCCTTATGGCATCATTCTCACTGTGATTAACTGCTCTCTGTAGAAGCACTTTGTAAACTGCTGTTTTTAAAATGTGCTATATAAATAAAGTTATTATTATTATTATTATTACGTTTTTATTATGATTACTTTTTTAAATTTATTTTATTCAATAGTCAGTTTGAACAGTTACAGCCAGCAGGTTAAAATACCATTTCAGAGAATGTCACAAATGAAAAAAAAGAGCGTGATATATTGGATGGCCAATCGTTTCAGTGTAGATAATGTGTTAATGATCTGTGCTGATATGAAAACTTATTTTTTTACAGAACATGCACAATGCACAATTGTTAGGGTGATTTAGACAGGGTGTCTTTATGTCATTACATTTATCTTTATTTATTCTTTATTTAAATCATTATAAATTGACTGATACTGAGCACGCAGTACTGCTGTTTGTTCAGGTGTTTTTAGTTTTATTTTCTTAGTTTTCATCTCTAGAATAAAAACCTTTTTATTCTCCTTGGTGTTCAGTCTCAGATAGGAAAGAATCCTTGGCTTTTTATTTTTTACTCTTTTATTTCCTTTTTAACTCTAACTCTGTTATTTTAATTGAGTTTTTTTATTAGTATTTTATTGTTTAAGTGTTATTTTAGGATTATATTGTTGTTTTCATTGTTTTTTATTTATTACTATATTCGTGTATGATTTTTATTGTATTTTAATAACTGTACAGCACTTTGGTCAACTGAGGTTGTTTTTAAATGTGCTCAATAAATAAACTTTGACTTGACTTGACGAGCATTCGTTAACATTTTAATACATTGTATTTGTAATGTATAATAATGTATTTTTAAGAAATGATTTCTTAGATAAAGCAGCCTCCTATATCTCTAATTAAAAAAGGTGGTGATTGCCATTTTATAAATTGGAGTTTGCTTTATAGCTCCTCTGTTCATTACATAAGTAAAAGACGGAAAATGGATTAGATTTATTTGTATGAACACACAGTGTAGAAACTTATTATAGCCACATTAGCTTCTGTCATAGTTGCTAATCTTTGTCCTTGGATTTCTTCTGATGTCTTTAGTCCCATAAACACTCATTTCCACCTACACTGGTATGGACTTTTCAGACTGAAAGGGGTTTTAAGGGGTAATTGAGCGAGATTCTTGCATCACCCACGTGCCTGTTCTCAGATACAGTCATGTCATGTGTGTGCTCCCACCGAACGATCGCATATTCAAATGAGGATAAGGAGCTTTTGATGGAATGAGGGGGATAGGAAGAGAGGAAAAAAAAAAAAGGTTGAAGAAGTGGAGGAAGGAGAAGCAAAGCCCGGACTGATTTGAATCTGGTAAACTGTCAGAGAGAGGGATTACGCCACCAAATCCCTGGCGAAAATAGAGGCCCGAGTTATTTACTAGCCTTACAACCAGCTGCAAACCATCTGTACTTAATTGTAAGACACAAACTTTATGAAGATCAACTGGGGATTTGGCTACAAAGCCTCTTACGCTGCTGAATTGGTGTCCCTGCTTCGAGGGAGAGTATGGGCGGTGCTGGAGACACGTCACATGTTCTCTGGAGGACATGGACTCCACTGCTCTCTCTAGTATCTATCTATCTATCTATCTATCTGTCTATCTGTCTATCTATCTATCTATCTATCTATCTATCTATCTGTCTATCTATCTATCTATCTATCTATCTATCTATCTATCTATCTATCTATCTATCTATCAGGCCCATCTAAATACATAGAAAAACCTTGTGTATTAGATAAGGTTGCCAAAAGTATCGATACTCAAAAAAGTATCGATACTAAAACGTTGTATCCGGATACAATACTCATTTTCAAAAGTATCGAGTATCTCAAGCTTGTTATCATAGTTGCAGTTTCTTTTTGCCCAACTGTTTTTTATTATAAAAGTTTAACCTGTGGTTCTGTTCATTTTTACATGTTGCATTTTTCCAGTTAATAAAAATATTTCGGTAACGCTTTATAATAAGGTCCTTAATAACCATTAATTAACAAGAAATAAGGCATTGTTCTCGCTTTAGATCCGGTTTATAGTTAACTTATAATAGATGGGCAATAAAGTATATTTTAATATCAATAAGCAAACAAAATAAGATTAATAAAGGCATGGCAAAGACATAATGGGTGGGTCATGGGTGTTTGTAATGCCATTATTAACACTCATATAAGCTTATAAACACACAATAATGTTAATAAGCATCTTGTAAGGACTTAAGAATAAGACTAAAAGAATATCACAATATTTCAGGCTATTTTTGTGATAACGATTATTCTTCACGATATTACGAAATACTTAAAAAGATATAGAAAATATGTTTAGTCTGTATAAATAAATAAATACAAATCTAAAATGTAGTGTGAAGTGCAAATCTCAACAGTTGCCAAATACAAAAACGTTTACTCTTGACTTGAGTATGAGCAAATAATAAAAAATTACCATTTAGGGGTTTCAGGGGCATATTTTAATGACATTTTGTAAAGGAGAATAAAGGTTCTTGTATGTTTTATTTAAGGCATCTTATTTTGACAGTCTTCTTGTAAGTTCTGTGGTGGATTCTGTTAACACACCGTGCTCTTATTTTGAAAGCTGCATGTGTTTAGCGACAGAGAGTAAGTAGCTTTTTGTGAATAAAACAACTTTAATTGTTAGCCTTACGCCACTACATCAAGAAGTAGGAATGCTGCCAATATCATGATATGCATTTTTTTTAACCATAAAAAAATATACCGATATTATCGTGACCGATACGATATGGCACACCCCTGATGCTAACTACATTAAGTAAATCACTTCATCTGTAACTTCCTTCTGTTCTTTGATCATGTGAGACTGAAGGTAGAAAGTTTATCTTGTGGAGAGAGATTGCTGAGACTCTCTCCGTGCGGCACGTAACTAACGGCTTTGATTGATCACACCGGCTTGCTGCATTTTTCTTCAGACTTAGACTCAATACTCAATATTTTGGGAAGAAACTGCAACTACAGCGGGGAATCAAGACATGCTTTACAAAGTCTACGTGGACCACCTCTGCCTGCTTACACAAGAAGCTCAAAGACACAGACACATGAACTTACACACACACACGTATACACTTGACTGGCCATCAAACCATTTAATTGGCTTGATCCTGAATTCCTTTTAACATGAGGCCAGACATGAGATCCCAATTAGGCACCTAATTGACCCAGTAACCTACACTGAGACGTGGAAATCAGCAAGACAATAGCTAAAGACACTGGCTGGGTACAAAAGCCTGCATGTGGCATTGTTTAATGTAGGTTGCTGTGCATTATGTTGTTCCTGGCAGCCATCTGAAGACAGGAGATAAGAAGTCCTGTCCAAGCCACTGACTGGCAGGTAGCCAGCTTAATCCTATTTAACAAGATCTGGGCTGAAACTGGGGTGGGGCGTGTTGGTGGGGTCACACGAGGAGCCCGGCGGGGTCAGCCTGTGGCTTTGTGGGAGGTGTGCTCCCGGACTTTTATGCATCTTAAAAACAATACCAACCACACACTTCTCTGTCCCTAATCACTGAAATACATGCACTACATTTTCAAGTTCATTGAGCATATTTATGGTTTTTATTGCAGTAAATCGTATCATTTTTCAACTCGGATTCCATGATTTTTGGGCTAAATATGTTGATAAAGTAGGTTAAAGTGAGAAAATAACTGTCAGATCATATAAGTGAAGAAAAAATGCCAAATATGGATATATTGAGCCCAAAAATCATGAAATCCGAGTGGAAAATGTATTTACTACAATAAAACACCTATAATATAATATGTTTTTATGGGACGTTTTTGTATGTCGTTTTTTTTATATTTAATTTTTACCTTTTCATATGTTCATATTTGTATCCTATGTTTACATTTTCAAGTTCCAAAACAGTTCATTGAGCATATTTATGGTTTTTATTGCAGTAAATCGTATCGTTTTTCAACTCGGATTTCATGATTTTTGGGCTCAATATGTTGATAAAGTAGGTTTAAATGAGAAAATAACTGTCAGATCATATAGGTGATAAAAAATGGATGCCAAATATGGGTATAGTAAACATTTTTTTATGTGGTACATGAAGGGCAAAATCAAAAGTATTCAAAACGGCCAAAATACACTCTAAGAAAAGATTCAGGAGGTTAGTTAGCATGACTTAAAAACATGAGCTTTTTCAGCATAAAAAATACAATTTGTTACATGTCCATTGTTTTATTAAGTTGATAACTTATTTCAAGAAGTTGATCAAAATTAAAAATGAAGAAAGATGTCTTAACTCAGAAATATATTGATTTTGGAGAAGCATTTCTGCCTTCACTTAACAAGGAAAAGTATTAAGGTAATGAAACTTAATATTGTATCACAATATGTCTGACTTAAGTGAAATAAGTTACTTATACTCAATAAAACTGAGGTAACAATTTGCATGGGCTCTGCTGAGTAGAAAAAAAGTAAAATAAAGGAGTTATAGTAACTTAAATAGAGTCATTTGACCACTTATTAACACTAAAACGTTGATATAAAAATTGAATTTCAAGATAATGAAGCTTGTAGAGGACAAAACAAATCATGTTGGTTGTAACTAGACTATTTGAGTTAGTCCAGCTATAAAAGTCTCATGGGAAATACTCAATAATGTCTTAGTTGGAATTACTTAAAAAGATAAATGCAAATTGTTACAACTATTTTTTTTAAAGTTGAGCCAGTGTCATTTCTTTAGAGTGTGCATACAATTCAAGCATTTTTCAAGGACTTTCAGGGTAAATGTTCAAGCTTTTCCAGTATCTTACACCTGTTGTAAATTGCATGTTTTAGATGAGTACTTACATACTAAAAGGGGGAGATTTAACGTAACCATGCCAACAGTGATGCTATTACACTTTTAGGAGGAACGGTCTTCATTTCAGATAGGCTACTCATTATTTTTTACATTGAACATGTGATTATCTAAAGTCTATAGATGGATATAGTCAGATTGCAAGAGAAATACAGTAAGAATTCCAAGCATTTACAAGCACTTTATCCAAAATCAAAGCACTTTTTAAACCTTGAAAAAAACCCATTTAAATTCAAGCATTTTCAAGGATTCAAGCACCCGTACTGACCCTGATACTACGATCTTGTGGACAGTTTAATTAAACTGAAGTGCACAAAGTGTCTGTTTTTTCTGCAAGAACAAACTAAAGAAGAAAAGGCTTTTCCTCCACGAGTGCATCACTTCTAAGAAACCCACAGAAGGGTCATCCAGGAACAAATATTGTGGGATCTAAGCTGCTGGCCGCTTTAACTCATTTATTTTCTTCCACTGCGCTAATTCCTTCCATCTCCATATGTTAAGGGTGGAGAGGGAGGGGGGAGTGCGTGTGCGTGTATGGGCATAGGGGGTGGGGGTGTCAGGGATTAGGCCATCCTGTCTGGACATACGCCTTGTGTAATCATGCTGGAAGGCCTGGTCATTGTGTGTCTCTGTCCAGTAAAGGTCTGTGGGCTCTAGGATATGCTGTCATAACAATGAACAACCCCCCAGGAAAGAAAAACTAACAGAGGATGTATCATGTTGCACATTAATACACAAAATATTTAAGTAAAAACAAAAAAAGAGTCAAGAAAACTAATTGACCCCTAAACCTAAAATAAGCTGCAAAACTGTGTCTTTCTGAGCATAAATTCTGAATTATTTTGGATTTTTCATGTTTTGCATGTGAAAATTTGGAAAAATATGTCAAGATTTGCATTGACTACACTGCAAAATAGCCAACTTGTATGTTTTGGCCTAAAACAGTGATTAAAGTTGGTAAAACTTGGAAATATAAATTATTGACATTTAGGACAAGAATGTAAGTTAGCACAACAAAGGAAGCCAGTTGTTTGCTCAAAAACACGTTTGTGAGTTGTTGTTACTTATATCTTTAAGTTGGGGTTCAAAACAAGGGACAATAGTTCTGATAACTCTTATTTCTTTGTTGTGAAATGCGGGAAAGCAGTGAAATTCGGTCATTAGCGAAAGCTAGCGGCCAACTGATGCTAGCGGCTAACTGATGCTAGCGGCGCTGCTTGTTACAGCTACAAGAGTAGCCATTAGCGTATCAATGCTAACTCAAAATTGTGGTCGCAACATTAGCTGACATTTCATAGCAGCGTTACAATCGTGCCAGAGAAATTCAGAGTTGAGCAAACTCAAAAACAAAACTTAAAATATTTAGTATTCTGCTTTGTCCTCCACTTGGTCACATCATAACTTGTAATAAAGCTGTAAAACTGTGTCTTGCTTAGCATAAATTCTGAATTATTTTGGTTTTTCCATGTTTTGCATGGGAACATTTGCACAAAATATGTCAAGATTTGCATTGACTAGGAATAATTTCTCTCACCTCCCTCCAAAGAGTTTCACAATAAAGCAATCTGCATCACAGAAGCTATAAACTTTACAGTAAACAGCCTGTAAATCACAAATAAACTCTGTTAAGATGTTAACCACAATTCAAGAACTGTCAATTTATAACCCAAACAGTCCCATGAGTTCAGCCAAGGACCTGGAGTTTTGTCCTCCACTTGGTCACATCATAACTTGTAATAAACCTCCACCCCCCCCCCCCCCTCCCCGCCCACTCCTCCACCCTCTCCCCTCTTCATTAGGACGTATAATCCCTGATGGCCCATCTGCCAGACGCCAAAGCCACAAAACACAGAGCAAACAAGGCTGGAAGGAGCCGGCCATTATGGGGCCTCTCTGAATGGGCCGAGGGATCACTTACATAGATGGTGTGTGTTTGCTCAGGCCCTGCATGCGCACACTACAGCGCCACTATTTTCACACAGATAAGGAACTATTTGAGCTTTAGGAGAATGATTGTAGCGGTGCACCTGCCTCTGAAGAGGAAAGGTGTGTGTGTGTGTGTGTGTGTGTGTGTGTGTGTGTGGAGGGGACTGAAAATACAGCCTCCATACTGTAACATGAAATAAACAGAGGCCAAACCTTGATAGGACGATGCTAATTTCCCTCAATTTTTTGTTCTTAGTCTTTGCTTGTTGCTCGGTAAACCAAAAATTCAAAATTCAATCGTTTGTGCCAGCCTCCATTAAACTGCTGAATAATGTGCAATAGAGCAACATGCAATAAACATTGAAGCACTTTAGCACAGGCACTTTATTTAACATACAGCAATGTGAAAAATATATATATACATATTAGCACGCTGTCAGTAACGGCCTTTTCCTCTTGTGAAGTAGTACCATGTTAATGCTTCTCAGGTTCTTGTCAATATAATGTAGGGCTGGGCGATATGGACCAAAACTCAAATCCTGGTATTTTTTCGGCAGAATGGCGTGTACGATATATATCGGTATTTTAGGCTTAGGTTTAGGTTTATTTGCACAGTTAGAATTACATAAAATGACAAAGATAATATATAGTGTAAAGTGCAGGGAGAGGCAGAAAACACAGATGGTCTTATTTAAAGCCTCCACCTAAAATTTCATAGTTATAACAAAGTAATAAACTGATTTTTAAAAAAAGCATATGTATACCATCGACAAGTTATAATGACAATGACAAAAATAATTAAAAAAACAAAATGAACATGATATATTTGTGTGTGAATTAGAATTTTAAAACAGCAGTTAAATGGGCTTTTAGATATCTTTTGAAACATTTTATAGAGATGGAATTCTTTGCCAGATGGGAAAAGGTATTACATAATTTAAATTCAATTCAATTTCTTCAATTTTAACCAAAACGTGTAATGCCTTTAGTTTAACTCAACGCCCAAGTACTCATCATCAGCCTGTTTTATTTAAAGATCTAATAAAATTCAAAACCTTCCACCTTTTGAAGTAATTTCATCAGATGCTCTTCATCTGCAATCTGAAATATCTCAAAATTACAGAACCATTGTTTTTTCTTAGGAACTAGTTATTGCTAGTGGTCATAAGTTAAGGCAACATCAAAAGATATTATATATATCGGTATGGGTCTCAACTACATATCTCTTTCTAAATAATATTGGTATAACTCGTATTACCAATATACCGCCCAGCCCTCATATAATGTAATGTTTCTCTTTAGTGTTGTGTTGTTTTTTTATGAAGCAGCAATGCACTGTGCCCAAGCCAAATTTCCCTTTGGGGACAATAAAGTTTAACCTTAATCTTAACCTTGTTTTAGGCAGTTTGGCGTTTGGCGGTGTCCGTGTATCTGATGCTTTGCCTCAACCATCTGCAGTGGCTCCCTGTGGCAGTGACAACTAAATTATAGGAACAGTTATTTCTTTACAGTTTAATGTAAATGCAATTTGTATTTTTCAGTTGTAACAATGTGTCACTTATATACGACATTAAAAAATGTTTTACCATTTTAGTCAACTAAAAAACTTACAAAAGTCTACGGCCTGGTGCTTTAAACTCTGCCAAAATAATATTAAGAAATGCTCATTGTGACCCATTAGTAGGGCTGGGCGACATATCGATATAAAACATATGTCGATATATTTTCAAAGATAATATGGAATTAGACCGTATCGCATATATCGATGTAGTTTATATTTTCCTTTCTTTATATGTAAATACTGCCCTTACTAGGGTTTGCCATATCGCCATATCGCCCAGCCCTACCCATTAGTGATGCTAGCAGACTAATTTAGACTTAGTAGGCTGTTTTATCTTTATTGCAAGGCTGAAAATAAGGTTTGTGTCTCCATTACGACATTTTGTCTCTTTTTTGGCCAATAGTGGCTCTTTTGTTAGTAAAGATTTCCGACCCCTGATCTAAACAAACAGCCTGATACAACACATGCATTCAGCTTCACTTTGTCCTTTACAGTATCTAAAGGGCCTCTACCACAGTAATAATGTGGTATTCTAAGTGTTCTCTTCCAAGCTTAACCCAAAGAACCATATTTGGTAACTTCAGCGGACATCCAAAATAGGGTCCCCATGCCTCGCCATAGAATACGTCACAGATAGTGGTACCATTGCATCTGACCAATCAGTATAATAATGACAATATAAAAATAATAACAATAACAACTCAATTGACCATAATTTGCAACATAAAAATGAAACATTTTCAAAAAAAGTCACAAATGTAAAAGTCTTGAAATGTCCTCTATAACGCTTTAGGGTTGGAATTTTCAAATTCTAAGTATTTTATTGAGTGCCCCAAAAAGGGTTAAAAGGAAGACTTGTTTAGGAGTCCAAAAAGAAACTGGCTTTGTTTTCATCACTCTTTACCAGCTTCTGTTCTTGCAACACAGACTGACGGACACAAAATGGCTGCCTTGGACTGAAAGAGGCAGTGAGCCAGAGCAGCAGCAGCAGCAGCAGCAGCAGCCTCGGCACAGCAAACCTTTTCCTGGTCTCCCTCTTCCTTCCTTCTCTCACTCTTATTGAGAGAAGATTAACAAATTGCCAGTAAACCACCACTTGATTGCTTTTCTTCCCCTCCTCCTCCTCCAGTCGTCCCACAGTATCACCCTCACCACATTTTGGGGCTTGCAGTGTGACCCCCGGGCCGCCCAACCGGGATTACACTGAGGAAATGTAATCCTGGTTTGGGGGCTGAAGGGATCAAGGCACTAGAAGACACAATGTAATCAGGAGGAACGTCTACACCCCAAGAATCAGACGGCAAGATAAACCAGGCAGAGGTTTATCCACAATGTCAATTACAACATATGTTGGGACACATTAATTGACACACGACACACTTACTGAATACTGCTCGCTCACGCATAGAGACAACACCACATGCATTTAAAAAAAAATATATAGTTACATTTATAGATGGACATTTTGAAGTCCCATCCAAAAAGTCATTGTTTCATTAAGAAATTACATTACATTACATTTTTACCATCATTGTCGTTGTTTAATATTCACTCCCTGTCTGTCTATGTTGTATTATTGCACAATAAATAATAAGTAAAAAAAAGAAATTAAATTTTTTTGTATGAATATATTTAATTGTTGCACGAATATCGGAGCTGCAATGATTAACACTAATTGACAGACGAATAATCGCTATTATCATTGTTTCGATTAATCAGTCATTTTTTATGGAAAAATCAGGGAGACAATTCTGTTTTCAGCCTCTCAAAAATAGAGATTTACTGCCTTTTTTCTGTTTTATTCGAAATAAGTGACTATCTTTGGGTTTTTGACCAAAAACTAAGACATTTAAAGGCACCACGCTGTCTAAAAACAAGATAAAACACTAAATCTGAGGGGGAAAAATAAAATATAAAAATAAAAATTTCACTTGACAGGATTTCTTGAATTAAGATTGTTAAGTCTACAAAAATAAGCATGTTAAACACTTAAAAGATGGAAATTAACTCTTAAAATTAACTTACTTTGGTAAGAACCAAATAAATACATAATTTGCTGTGTGGGATGGAGACTGTCCCTATTTTCTGACATTTTAAAGTTATAAAATATTTGATGAATCAAGAAAATAATTGGTAAATGAATAAAAAAAGAACATTAGTTGCAGACCTAATGAATATATGAATGTATCAAAGGTCATTTTTGATACTGAAACAAATGCTCTCAAGACATTAGGTGCAAAAATGAGTAAAGAAAAGCTGATGAAGTGAGGAAAATGTGCACGGTAAAACCAATGTCAACACAACAAAGACAATGGAGTTAACTCAAATGAATCTTGCTATTTGACTCAGTATTTGAAGTTAAAATGACTTTTTGCACAAATCTTTGTTGCATTGAAAAGGAAAAATGAGTTATAATAACAAACAAGCAGCACTGGCTTTTACAGTGTGTGTTTTCCCCCGTGTGTATAATGGATGTGCAAGGTCACATGATCTGGTCTCCATTTTGGAGTTTCTGTGCATGTGTGCAGGAACAGCAGCTTGTGAGACACACCTGGGACACACACACACACACATACACAGATAAACACACACAGCTGTTAACTCCTCGTAGAAGTTTTTTGTCAATTTGTGTCTTTTTGTGTCATTTTGTCTTTTTTTAAGTCATTTTGTGTCTTTTTTTGGTCATTTTGTGTCTTTTATAAGTTATTTTGTGTCTTTTTTAGTCATATTGTGTCTTTTTTTGGTCATTTTGTGTCTTTTTTAGTCATATTGTGTCTTTTTTAGTAATTTTGTGTCTTTTTTAAGTCATTTTGTGTCTTTTTTTTGTCATTTTGTGTCTTTTTTTGTCATTTTGTGTCTTTTTTTTGTTTTTTGGAGTTTCTATGCATCTTTGCAGGAACAGCAGCTTGTCAGACACATCTGGGACACACACACACACACACACACACACACACACACACACAGATAAACACACACAGCTGTTAACTCCACGTAGAAGTTTAAACCTGCACCTCACCAGCACTGAGGTGACAGCTTGTAAAAATGAAGCTAAAGTGAGGAAGAGAAGAAGAAAGTGGCTAACATACAGTGAGCTTAATAGCTGCTGAGAGAGAGGAGCTTATCTTCCCACCACAGCTAATATGAGCTTCTCAATTAGATGAAAGGCTCTCTCCCTTTCTCTAATTTTTTGTTCAATTTCTCCAGGCAATTTATTTAGGGTGGGGGGAAAAAAGAAAAAAAAAAAAAGAGGAGAGGAACCCGAGCAAACCGCATTGGCCGAGCGCATGACGAGTCATAGCAAGCTCCAGCCAATCAGGCGGAGCTGACAGCGTCAACTCAGGCCCTCAGCAACAACATGACTATTTACTGTATGCAAGAGAAAAATCTATTTGGGGTTCATCACTGGCTCGTACAACACAAATCCCCACTGGATTCAATAGTTTTTACACAGGAAAATCATATTTATGTGATTGTAGTTGCTTTTAAAATCTGCACTATAAGTGTGGGGCAATGCTATGTGAAATAAACCTGTGATAATAATAATAATATTGTTTTTGACGGCTGCAGAAAGAGCAGTAGCACCGAAAAAAAATGCTAATTAAACATGTTTCCGCAGTCAGATATTTTTAGACGTTTCACTCTGTATTCTGCATTATGGATTAACGGGGATTATGCAAAGGACCCTTCATGCGTTCACTTATCAGTTAAATTTCTTTGTCCTGTGAATTATTTTTACACAGACTCCCTCCGTATTGTATTTCTCGCTATAGTTTCCGAGTGGAACTAAAGGATTATTCAAGCATCTCCAAAAAAATTAAGTTTCCTCACCTTCGACAAAATAATGTAAAGACTCGCTTGGCAAGCACAAAAGAACATTTTCTTTTATTGTTTTCAACAGCAGGAGTTTGCATTCAGCCATTCAGTTCAAACATGTAAATATGTATTGAACGAAATATTGCATAATTATTTAAAAAAGCATGCATTTAAATGACAGGAAAGCCTTGGTTATTATCACAATATGTAACCCCATAAATACATCTAAATTTAGCTGTTTTAGGTTAAAATGTAATTGAAAGAAAAAAGAAAGGTTTAATAAATTAATACATTACTGATATATGTATTTATATTAAGCTTAATAAATCAGATGAATCCTACATTTTAGAAAAACTGAAAATATGCAGCTTTGCTATTTAGATTTTGGCCTTTAATATGTTACAAATTGCTTTTCATGTATTTTTTTAATGAAATATTTATATATATATACAAACATATGTTTTTCTATTTTGTTAATTTTAGAAATCTTTATTTCCTATCAAATTATAATTTATATTTTAATTAATGTTAAGTAAAATAATGTAATGAAATCCGAGTTGAAAAATTATACGATTTACTGCAATAAAAACCATAAATATGCTCAATTAACTGTTTTGGACCTTGAAAATGTAAACATAGGATACAAATCTGAACATATGAAAAGGTAAAATTTAAATATAATAAAACTACATACAAAAAGAGTCCCATAAAAACATATAATATTATAGGTGTTTTATTGGATTAAATCTTTTAAATCAATTTTCAACACGGATTTCATGATTTTTGGGCTCAATGTGTTGATAAAGTAGGTTAAAGTGAGAAAATAACTGTCAGATAGGTGAAGAAAAAATGCCAAATATGGGTATTTTAAATGTTTTTTATGTGGTACATGAAGGGCAAAATCAAAAGTATTCAAAAACAGCCAAAATATGGCCAAAATGAAGAAAGATGTCTTAACTCAGAAATATATTGATTTTGGATAAGCATTTCTGCCTTCACTTAACAAGTATTGAGGTAATGAAACTTAATATTGTATTACAATATGTCTGACTTAAGTGAAATAAATTACTTATACTCAATAAAATTGAGGTAACAATTTGCATGAGTAGAAAGAATGTAAAATAAAGGAGTTATGGCAACTTAAATAGAGTCATTTGACCACTTATTAACACTAAAACGTTAATAATACGTATAATTAAGGACAAAACAAATCATGTTGGTTGTACTAGACTATTTGAGTTAGTTCAGCTATAAAAGTCTCATGGGAAATACTTAATAATGTCTAAGTTGGAATTACTTATAAAGATAAATGCAAATTGTTACAACAGTTTTTTTAAGTTGAGCCAGTGTCATTTTTTTAGAGTGTAGTAAATACATTTTCAACTCGGATTTCATGGTTTTTGGGCTCAATATGTTGATAAAGTAGGTTAAAGTGAGAAAATAATCTAGATCATATAGGTGAAGAAAAAATGCCAAATATGGGTATATTGAGCCCAGAAAAATCATGAAATCTGAGTGGAAAATGTATTTACTACAATAAAACACCTATAATATAATATGTTTTTATGGGACTTTTTTGTATGTAGTTTTATTATATTTAATTTTTACCTTTTCATATGTTCATATTTGTATCCTATGTTTACATTTTCAAGTTCCAAAACAGTTCATTGAGCATATTTATGGTTTTCATTGCAGTAAATCGTATCATTTTTCAACTCGGATTTCATGATTTTTGGGCTCAATATGTTGATAAAGTAGGTTAAAGTGAGAAAATAACTGTCAGATCACATAGGTGAAGAAAAAAATGCCAAATATGGGCATAGTAAACATTTTATGTGGTACATGAAGGGTAAAATCAAAAGTATTCAAAAACGGCCAAAATAGGCTCAGACCCCAGAGGGTTAAAGGAGATTTGAAGGGAGATTTTTTGTTTTTTCAATGTATTTTTTAACATCTAACATTTTTCCACCATTATGGTATTTATCATTACAAAATCGGCTCAGAGCCCAGAGTGTTAATAAACACATGAATGGTGTGTGTCTTGTCTCTAGTCTCTAGATCTTCTGGTTCAAACTGATTCTTAATCATCCCTTCTCACCATCTGCTCCTCCTCTCTGTTTTTTTCAAGGTTACACATCACAGCTTGAGAAATACTGCTGCAGGAGTGGAGCGATACATGACAGGGCACCTGGGCCAAGATGGCCGACGCATGCAACACGTACTGCTGGGGGAAACCACTTCCCTCGCTGCCTGGACGCCCATCTATCAAGGTGATTTCCCATGGCGACTCGTCATGGAAACACCTTTCCACAGGTCACCTTTATACTCGCACCACTGAATTAATTCACTTCATTATTTGTGCTTTTGATTAGCATCACGGGGCAGAGGGAGGAATCTTCACCGCCATTATCTTCTGAGTGACTTGTGGGACAGCTAAGGTTGTTACACTCTAAAAAAAAAGACTCTGGCTCAACTTAAAAAAAACTGTTGGAACAATTTGCATTTATCTTTTTAAGTCATTCCAACTAAGACATTATTGAGTATTTCCCATGAGACCTTTATAGCTGAACTAACTCAAAGAGTCTAGTTACAACCAACATGATTATACTTATTATTAACGTTTTTAGTGTTAATAAGTGGTCAAATGACTCTATTTAAGTTGCTATAACTCCTTTATTTTACTTTCTTTCTACTCAGCAAAGTCCATGCAATTGTTACCTCAATTTTATTGAGTATAAGTAACTTATTTCTACCTATTTTTATTCCCTGGCTTTTTAACTTTGCGTGAGTTTTGTGGTCCTCTGTGTCTTTTATTTGTTTTACTATGTTTAACTACGTCTTTTTATTTTATTTTACTATGTTTATTTGTTAGATTTTATTGTTTTATCTATATTATCATTTTAGATTCATGCACTTTTTTGATTATCTATTGCTCATTATTGTATTTATGATTCTATGTACAGCACTTTGGAGACGTTTTTGTTGTTTAAATGTGCTATACACTGAAAAAAATTGGCAAATACACAAGTAAATTGCAGATTCACTGATGTCCCTCAATTACATTTTACTTGGAAATATCAACTAATTAAGCCAATGAACTGAGGACACATAATAACAAACAATCATTAAGTAATGCACGACATGAAAAACTGATATTTCAAAGTAAAAGCACTGAATTTGTATTTCTTTGTAGAATTTATATAGATGATTGAAATAATAACTACAGGGCCAAAACAATCTTTTTTTTCAGTGTACAAATAAAGTGGATTGGATTGATTCAACTGAACGTGGAATATATATCCTGCTGAGCTTTTTGCACGTAAACAACCCTGATTTATTGAAATGTTAAAACGTCCGTGTCAACAAAAGGAGGCACCGCACAAACAATCACACGTCAGTCGGCTGCAGCGTGTTGATGTCCAATGACATTTAATTTCTTGCTTGTCTCTTGTTATAAGAACTATCATGAGGGTGTGAAACTGAGGGCTTGCATGTTATGAGTAAGGGTGTGCCATATCGTATTGTTCACGATAATATCGGTATATTTTTTATATATGTATACGATATATATACGATATTGGCAACATTCCTCCTTCTTGATGTAGTGGCGTAAGGCTAACAATTAAAGTTGTTTTAATCACAAAAAGCTACTTACTCTCTGTCGCTAAACACATGCAGCTTTCAAAATAAGAGCATGGTCTGTTAACAGAATCCACCACAGAACTTACAAGAAGACTGTCAAAATAAGATGCCTTAAATAAAACATACAAGAACCTTTATTCTCATTTACAAAATGTCATTAAAATATGCCCCCGAAACCCCTAAATGGTTATTTTTTTATTATTTGCTCATACTCAAGAGTCAAGAGTAAACATTTTTGTATTTGTCAACTGTTGAGATTTGCACTTCACACTACATTTTAGATTTGTATTTATTCATACAGACTAAAAAAAACATATTTTCTATATCTTTTTAAGTATTTCGTAATATCGTGAAGAATAAAAGATATAGAACCGCAAAAATAGCCTGAAACATCGTGATATTCTTTTAGGGCCCATATCGCCCAGCCCTAGTCATGAGTCTGCATTAAAGCTCAAGTCATGATGTCTTTTCCCTTCTTTCTTTTGCTCACTTCCTCGCCGTAAAATGCAGCACAGACGGGGATAGAAAGAGAGAGAGAGGGAGGCTGTGAATAGGCAGAGTGAGTGGCATGCATGGACAGCCCCTCTGTCTCTCAAAGACACTGCAGCAGCTGCATGCACGCGATAAGAGCAACCATTCACAGCCAAACCCCCCTTTTCCTCCTCCTACACACCAACACACACATCAGTACACTCTTCTCTACCACACAAACACACACACACACACACACACACACAGAGACATGTTTATATGCACATCAGCCTCTCTGCAGGTTCCTGCAAAGATGCTGAGATTTTGAGCAGCTTTTGTCGCCAGTTAAAGGTCTCCACTGCAAATCATTTGGGTTTTTTTGTTTTTTTTTCATAATTTTTCTCTGACGTCAAAGTGCAGCAGGGTTGAACGGCGGTGAGCTGGAGAGGTGTGGGGAGGAATCACCTTTCTTTTTTTATCGCTGACAGAGAGCAATCACGTAGCACTCAGCAGGCAACAACACAGGCGTCTCTACAACGCTCAGCTAGCTGTCCGCCACATCCTCCGCTCAGTCTCATCTCAATTGTTGTTTATATATCTGGCATTCTGTGGTGATCTCACATACAAGAGAGGACTGGTTAAATGCTGTCCCATGAAGACAGCCCTTAATACAGGCCCTAAGCTGTCGTTTCAGACTAAAATGCACTGAAAATAACTGTATTGTACAGAGCTATTGTATACTGGAATGGACTTCTGTACTGCTTCATTCTTAAGTGTAAGAAATCAGGATTTAGAAGGGAATTGAATTTTTTTTTACTGATATCTGTAAAGCTGTAGAGTGCCTTATTTTGTATTTTTTTGTTTAAACTTGTACAGAGACAGCTCTTAATGAACTGATCTCTGAATGTGCCTGTGTATGTGTGAGTATGTATGTGTAGGTGCTTGTACTATGTATGTATATACTTGTACTGTGTATGCATGATGCATGTGAATGTTACTGTTATTTGTCTTGCTTTTTAGGGACCCCAGGAAGAATAGTATCCAATAAACAATAAACAACAGCATGATGTTTTAATGACTATCTCTTATCCGTGTGTGCCATAATTTGCAGTGAAGTGGGTAAGATCAACGTCTCTGCACCAGAACCACAACTTGCATTATGTCACCGAAGATATTTAGGCTTGAATGCATCGTCCATGTCAAGTTGCTTCCTCCATTTGAACTAGTGGTCGACCGATATGGGTTTTTTAATGCCGATTATTTTGACATCAGTCTTAACCGATCCCCGATATGTGCTGCCGATTTTTTTGGGCCGATTCTTGAAGCCGATATTGCCTTTTCTCCCTCCATTTACATGATAAAAATGACACAATGATAACAAATGTTACACAAGTCTCAATTTAAACAAAAAAACAAACATGTATTAACAAAACAAACAAAACATATTAACAGTTGGATAGCAAACAATGTGTATGTTGTTCTAGGCCTGGAGGTGGTGGCGCCTCAGATGATCCACATATTTGATGTGTTTTTCTTTTTTCCGGTATCAGCAGCAGCTCACCAGAGAATGGAGATGTTGCACCGAGCCTTGCCTGCTGTTGGCTCAGTGAAATGGGCTAATTGATCAACGAACGCATGCACGTATCAGCCGATGCTGATACAAGTAAAAAACGCAAATATCGGCCCGATATATCACTCGACATCATAAATCCAGGCAAGCATCGCTTCTATAAAAAGTAGCCAAAATAAAATCACCAAAATAAACGAAAAAAAATAAAAATGAACCCAAAAAAAAAGAGTTCATAGATATATTGCAAATTGAAGGACAATTTATTGCACAAAGTATTGCACATTGCGAAGTATGGTATATTTGTGCTTAACATACAGTTGGAGTCCCAGCACTAGGGTTGTCAAAAGTATCGATACTCAAAAAAGTACCGATACTAAAACGTTGTATCCGGATACGATACTCATTTTCAAAAGTATCGAGAATCTGAAGCTTGTTATCATAGTTGCAGTTTCTTTTTTCACAACTTTTTTTCATTATAAATATTTAACCTGTGGTTCTGTTAATTTTTACATGTTGCATTTTTCTTGTTAATAAAAATATTTCTGTTAAATGTTGGGGTCTTTGTTTTTATCTTTGTGGTATCGAAAATGGTATCGAGTATCGAATATTTTCCTGAGTATCGGTATCGAGTTGAAAATCTTAGTATGGTGACACCCCTACCCAGCACTTTATCATACATACATGCACCCACACAACCAATCTGAGCCATGTGAATATCTCTAACCACCAGTGACATCCATGCCAATCACTTTGATCCACTGATAACATCCAGCCCCAAATCCATACAGTCCGCAGAATGTCTAAGTGCCAATTAATTGGTGGCTCCTTCCACGATTAGCTCATGTTGCGCTTATAGCTAATCTGTATCTTGGCAGGGAGCCACGCATGACCTGGCTCCCGTCCAGGTCTGGGAGCCGCGGAGGAAGCAGCCATGAGCTAGCCCAGCACCGCGCTCAGCAGCCTGCAGAAGATGTGCCAAACTGCAGCGGCACAAAGGAGACCTCACTGTTTATCAAAGATTAAGCAGTGTTTAGTATCTCTCCCCCGACCCTCCTCCTCCTGCCTGCACTCAAATATACGCATGCGTCTGCACACACACACACACATATGCACACACACACACATGCACACCACCTCCAGCTCACACCCTAATTGTTCCCAGCCCCCGAGAGTTTAATAAAGAACAAATTGCGGTTATTGGTGAGCAAACAGCACAGTACGGAGGTGGGAGTGTGATCATTGCAGCGCCTAGTGCAGTAAAGAGACAGAAAGGGCATCAGCCAATTTAATTAATATCTCTGTCAGTCTAAGACTGGAGCAGCAGGCAGAGATGTAGCGAGCATACAGAGCACTATCTAATGCTGATGTGTTACAGTGCTGCTGGACACCTTTTTTATCCTTTTTATAATTAGACTGTTATGCTTTTAACCTGTAGCATTTTGAGATTTCCTGTAATGTAAAGTGCATTACAAATAAAATGTATTGTTATTATTATTATTTTTATTTGTGATACATTTGCAACATTGTATAAGCTAGGGCTGGGCGATATGGCCCTAAAGGAATATCACCATATTTCAGGCTATTTTTGTTTTTCTTCACAATATTACGAAATACTTTAAAAGATATAGAAAATATGTTTTTTTTAGTCTGTATGAATAAATAAAAATCTAAAATATAGTGTGAAGTGCAAATCTCAACAGTTGCCAAATACAAAAACGTTTACTCTTGACTAGCAAATAATAAAAAATAACCATTTAGGGGTTCCGGGGGCATATTTTAATGACATTTTGTAAAGGAGAATAAAGGTTCTTGTATGTTTTATTTAAGGCATCTTATTTTGACAGTCTTCTTGTAAGTTCTGTGGTGGATTCTGTTAACACACCGTGCTCTTATTTTGAAAGCTGCATGTGTTTAGCGACAGAGAGTAAGTAGCTTTTTGTGATTAAAACAACTTTAATTGTTAGCCTTACGCCACTACATCAAGAAGTAGGAACGTTGCCAATATCATGATATGCATTGTTTTTAACCATAAAAAAATATACCGATATTATTGTGAACGATATGATATGGCACACCCCTGGTATAAGCATGTTATTGTGTCTGCAAAATCTCCCATTCAGCCATGTTTTCTACCTGTAATGCTGTAATGCAACATTCATAATGTTGCTTGGCTGCAGTGACACCATCATTATACAGTTTTAGCACCAACCGTGACTGACTAACTCCACGTTTCTGAAACGACTACAGCTGTTTGGATTCAAAAGCAGCTGGGCACTGAAGCAAAAATAATCATTACTTATGCTCTGCTCCCAGATAGCACCTCATTTTTTATTTGTTGACAGGTGGACAGTTACAATTATTACATAATTTAGCCACTGAGGTTCACACATGTACACTAACTGTAGTAATAATACAATGCAGTATCGTATTTTAGACATTCTTTTTTATTTTTATCTTAATATCTTCAGTTTATGCCCTTTTAGAGTAATTTAAAATGTACTTTTTTTAGGATATATAGGTAAAACACTTTTACAACATTGAATTAAGACAAATTCAAACAATTTCATTCAACAATAACTGCAGCTGTGTGGTTAGAATAAAAATAATTACTATTAAACATTTACGACAGTCAATCGTGATCATCCTGATAAAATGAATTACAAATATGTAACTATAACTAATAAATTCTTATAGTATCTAGGGCTGCAACTGAATATTATGTTTTATTATTAATCAATCAATTGAGAAAATTATAAACATTTCTATCGAAGCTGATGTCTTTAATTTCTAGTTCATTTTGATATAAAACAGAAAAAAGAAAATCTCCATATTTGAGATGCTGGAAAAAATGCATTTTCTTCCATCTTTTATGACAAATTTACGACTAATTGATTATCAAAATAGTTATTTCTTTGTAGATTGACTAATCAGTTGGTGCACTGATAATTAACATCCATGCACTGATTGTTGCATATCATATCACATGTTTAAGGAACAAAACGTGAAACCGTTTTCATGGCATTTTATCTTCCACCCTATAGCTCATCATGCAGCCTGCAACCTGCCCAGCCCAAGTGTATCTACCCGTCATGTTCCCATAATGCTTTGTGGCAGCTGCAGCTAGATTCAAGCACACAGGTATTGATTTTCTTCCCAGTTTTTTTTTTTCTCCCTTCAGTGCAACCCTTTATTTATCTCGCTAAGCCCCTGCCACTGGGTGTGAGGAGAGAGAACCAGCTCGCAGCTTGTGAGAGGACACAGTGGATTCAACATGAGAGACGCGTTACCACATAACCTGGATTTATTTCCATTTATCTGTTATTTATCTGCCACTGCTGCTCTCTAATCCCGCTCTGTGTGGGATGCATGTGTAGGTATGCATGTGTGTGTTTGTTTGTGCTGTCCGTCCGTCCGTCCGTCCATACAAACACTCCATTCTCCACAGGCCACCTGACCCATTTTTCTGTGTGAATAACAATACTCTAGCCAATCATGGGCAGACAGACAGAATGGCGAATGCTGGAAAAAGACTCTACATCCAGCCTGTCACACGTCAGAGTCCCAACCCTGCCTGTCGACAGAGCGAGAGAGAGAGAGAGAGAGAGAGAGCGAGAGAGAGAGAGAGAGAGAGAGAGCGAGAGATAGAGAGCGAGAGAGAGAGAGAGAGAGAGAGAGAGAGAGAGCGAGAGAGAGAGAGCGAGAGAGAGAGAGAAAGAGAGCGAGAGAGCGCGAGAGAGAGAGAGAGAGAGTTAGTAATCCTCTCTCTTCTCTTCTCTCCCCTCCTTCTCCCTCTACATCTCCACCACAGAGGGACCAGTAAAACCATTACCCACCCACCCCAGCCCCCCCAGCTCAAGGTTGTGCTGCGCCAATGGCTGTGCTTCCTACATAGCATGCTAAGAAAAGGGCAAAACCGACAGCGAGCGAGCGAGCTGCAAGGCTGCTCCCAACAAAAGGCATTCATTATACCACACTACCTCTGGCTAAAACACACACTCACTATATGGCAAATGATTACCTTCCATTCTAGCCTCCGGACAAATGTTTACAGTCAGTTTGCAGCAGTGATACTAGAGAGTCACTATATACGTCTAAAAATACATTTGAGCTGCGAGGATTTAAATGTACATACATAATGTGGCTTTTATTTTTCATTTATGCTGGTTTAACATGTTAATCAAACATTTATAGAAACACTTTCACTCATATCTGCACTGGGACATCTGAGGGTTGACTGAGGCCTTTTCCAAAGTACACTGTGAAATATAATCTGTTTAATTTACGGTACAATGAAAAAGGTATACTATATTTTGTATACCTGTATCAAAATATAGTTCACCAGGAAGTGCAAAATGCTGGAGGGAATGTCTGGAACAAGAAGCTAACATGCACATATTTTTTATTTCTGTCCAGTGTTAGAAACATTCTGGAGGCCAGTTCAGGAGAAAATCATCAGTACATTTTATTTAAAGAAGCCATTAAAACCGGTTAATATTCTTTTAGGTAGTATTATTCCATCAGAAATTGAGAAGAAAAGAGATAAATATCTGTATACAGTGATACTTATAGCTGCATTAAAACAGATCACACGAAATTGGCTGGACGCTAATTCACCATGCATCAACAAATGGAAAATAAGAGTAGATGAGATTAAGGAAATGGAAAGAATCACCTATAAGTTGAGAAACAGAGAAGAAGAATTTAAAAGAAACTGGAGTAAATGGGTAATGGAAATAAATGGAGTGGAAAACTAGAACTTTGTGCGGAGTGTTGAGGTATATACCGGCTGGCCGATATATCGGTCGACCTCTAGTTTAGACTTGTGATGTTTTTCATATTCACGATCAGAAATGTCCTTAGAGCAGAAGGAAGTTGTTAGAAGTTGCAACTTCACTCCAAAAATTGGCTATACATGTTGTAAAGCACTTCAAATTATAAATGGTGGACCCACATTCATCAGAGCAGTAGTATTTATCGATGAAATGTAACCATCTGTTAGAAAAATCAAGGATGTAACGCGTCGTTATCATATGCATCAGGGAATAGAATCACACTGAATCGTCTTGTAGACCAGTGATTCCCAACACTGATTCCCTCTTGATTTTAAGGGGTGTAATAAATCTAATATGTTAAATATATCCATCTTTTTCAATACATTTGAAAAAAAGCCAATCTACAAGCTCACAACACATGCCAAGGCTTTATGCAAGTAAGTAATTTAGCATTTAAGTGTAAATTTAACCTCTTAAAACCAAAAGTCCACACAAACTTGGTGCCCCGTGAAAGCAGAAACTACACTGATTATAAAGATATGTGTCACACACAAAATTGTGGGTCCCTCAAGAAAAAGGTTGGGAATCACTGGACTAGATCATCGTAATGGAATCGAATCGTGAGTTAACACACGGGTCAGATTAGTTTTGCTAACGTCAGCTGTGTGAGCCTGAACTCAGAGACATTTGCATGGCTCCGTAGCACTTTGTAGCTGCTTTGAAATGGAGGGGAAAGAATGGAGGAGAAACAGTGGAAACACATGATAACGTCCAGCAGCCTTTTGATAGTAACTCTTGATATTTGCTTCAAGAACCCATTATACACAGCCAATTAAACCGACATAGTGCGGCTGCCTCTTGTTCCTCTCGGCGATGGCTGCAGGGATCCAGACTGGCTGCAGAAATAACTCCAACACACATCCCAAATGTCAACAAACATGAAAGAAACTGTGAAATGCACAAGATGGCTCAGCAAATGGCCAGACTGAAAGTGTTAGAGCAATCTGCAATATCCTTAAACAACTGTCTCCACACGCTACAGAGCGGCAGTACTGGTGATGGCTAATACAAGATATTACAATATACAAGATATTAATCCTTAGAAGTCTGAGCATTCACATGACTTAACCCTTTGGAGTTTGGGGCTATTTTGTTGGTTATGGACTCCTTTTCATTCTGCCTGTATAAACCAAGACAACCTCGCCTATATGACCTGATTTTTTTTTTTTTTCTTCATTTTGACTTACTGGATCAACATTTTGAATACAAAAAAACACACAAAAACACATAAAAATGACAAAAAACACACAAAAATAAAAAAAAACACACTTAAAACACATAAAACATGAAAAACAAACCAAAAACATGCACAAACATAATAAAAATACAAAAAACACAAAAAAATACAAAAAACAAACACAAAAAAACAAAGAAATTACAAAAACACAGATGAAAACACAAAGACATTTTTTTTTTTTTTTAAAACAGTAAACACAAAAGGTTGCATTACAAATGCTAAATGCACAAAGATAAATTAGAAAAATCTCTGCAAAAATAGTAAAATCATGTTATTACACTTCGAGGTGTTTTTTTTACCTTTGCTAAAAAAGGGTTGATGCATTAAATTGGACATGGAAACTTCTGGAAAAGCCAAAACTTTACAGAAAAACTGACAGCAAGTTTTGATGCTGCTTCGCTTTTACGTTGTGACGTCATGAAGAAGTCATGCTTTTCGGCGCTTTTCGAATCATTCTTATTCTTATTCATTTAATGCTCTTGTGCAAGAAACAGGTAGATGTAAAGGTGTATTTACCTGTGTAACAGTTGATGTATGTGTGTATGAGGCAGCCATAGAAACACTAGAGCATGAGAAGGAAGCGGTGCAGAGATGAGGGAGGACGGAGCAGAGCAAAGAGAATCTGTGTGATGGCCGACGGCCCTTGTGCTCAGCTCGTGTGCTGAATGAAAAGAAGCCCCTGTGTGGGTGTGTGTGCATGTCTATGTGTGTGTGTGAGTCTCTGCAGTAGTGCTGGGGGGTCGGCCCCCTCACCCTACTGCTGCTGAATGCAGAGCAGGCAGCATCAGGCCAAGGCAAATGACTACAAGGCCTCCTCAGTGACTGCAGCGCGGGCTGCACCTGGGGAATGGCCCTGCACAGCAACACAGCCGCAGACAGCCACAGGCCAGCACAACGCAGCCCGAAAAAAGCTACCGAACAGGAAGTGCACCAGCCACGGTCCGCCATTAAAGTAGACAGTTTGTCTGAGGTGATTTTTAAATCTCTTGCTGGTGAGATAGATAAATGTTCATCACTCAAAATCAAATCACAGTGATCAGCGAGGCCTGTATATCTACATCTATATCTATATATATATCTTTATCTATATATTAGGGCTGGGACTTTAACGCGTTAATTAAGATTAATTAATTACACAAAAATTTACGGGTTAAAAAAATTGACGCATTTAATCGCACTTATTTTTGCACCGCGGAACGTTTCTCACTGGATGAGTTTCAGGCGGACCGATTATACTGGAGCACCAACTAGCGTTGATGAGTTGAGACAACAACAAACCACAGTGGACATGAAGGAAGAAGCTGATGAGACCTTTGGTTGGCCCCGTGAATGATGGGACATTTAGTTACTAAAAACCAACGGATGGAAGCGTCGATAAAAGCATGGTTGTGTTGCTATGCAACAAGGAATTCACATATCACCGCAGCACATCCAGCCTCAAGTATCACCTCAATGCTAAACATATAGCAGCGAGCGGCTAGTGTGCTAGCTAGCGTGGATTGTGTTTTACTTCAAAAACCAAAGTATTCTAGTTTACAGAAGGTCTACCTAGCTAAGGCTATATATATATATATATATATATAGCTATAGCCTATAGGTAGGTAGATGGAGGTAGGTATATATATATATATATATATATATATATATATATATATACCATTACCAACACCAACCATTTCAAAAAAGCTCTGGTGGATTCTGTTCAGGACACAGTTTCTCTGCACCATCTCGACATAAAACAACACAATTCTAGCCATTTTTATTAATGAATAATTTAATTTATTAATCTTCTTGCTTATGTGACCAGTTGGTGCACATCTTGCCCATTGATTTCCTTTATGGCCTGAAACAAGAAGGAAAAGTAACAGCTTTTTCTCTAGCAAGTAACTTTAAAATTCACATTAAATGTTTCAAATCATTCATATTTATCTATTGTTGATCCCTGCAACACCGCAGTAGCACATCATACTGGTAAATCAATCTGAACTTTTGTATTTGTCATCAATCAATGACAAAGTCAATCAAAACAGGATATTGACTGATAGAAGCTAAAGATAGCCATCTGACATGGTTCATAATACTATATCAAGCTTCATACTGTTGTGTAATACATGAAAACAACCCGTCTACCTGCCTGGCTCTTTCCTTTCACTGACCCCTTTAATTCTCTTCCTCTGGGTTTTGTCTTCTGTGTCTTCTGATACTTTGGTTTTTGAACTCTGCTGGTCAAATAGCAGTCAGATACAGAGTTCAGTTATCTCTGCAAAGAAGGTCGTGTTTTCTGCTTGGTTTGCTTGTCTCTCAGCAGGATTACAGAGAAAACTACAGGCATGATTTTCATGAAACTCTGTGGAAAGCTGCTGTATGGACCATAAATTTAAAAGAAGCTTGGAGTTATTAAATTGGAGTGGACACCACATGCACCTTGTTGACACCAACAATAGTAGAAATAGTAAGATTAGGAAGTGAAACACACTTAACACACTGAAATCATGCCAAATACACTGTAAATGTACTAAACACCATATATATATATATATATATATATATATATATATATAAAAACATATACTGTAATATACATATACAAGCCATCACTGTAATTTTTGCATTTATTTTTTGTGAAAAATACTTTTTATTACTGTTAAATGTATTAAACAACATATCTTTAAAAAAACATATACTCGGAAGAGAGTTTCCACAAAACTTGGTGATCCTTTATAGAGTTAGTGGCTTTTTAGTCTTCACTCCCCTGCTCTTTTTTCTTTTTTTTCCCATTTCTTTTTCACCATGTAAACTGTACGGCCTTATATATCTGTACAAATGACTGAATGACTGACAGTAAATGGAAGATGTATAGGTAACACAGTGGTAACTTACTATTTTTTATTTTATTTTATTTTTTTTATTATTATTATTATTTTTTTGTGTATTCCTTGTCTGCGTGCTGTGCTATTTGTTTATTTTTTTCCCTTTTCAGTGGTTTGTCATGTGAGTCTTTTATGTGGGAAATAAAAAAAAATAAAAAATAAAAAAAATAAATATTTTTCTCACTGTTAAATGAACTAAACACCATATCTTTAAAAAAAAAATCCGTAATATAATACATACGAGCTATCACTGTAATTTTTGCATTTATTTTTTGTGAAAAATACTTCCTATCACTGTTAAATGTATCTATAGATGCTGTATTGTCAGTGCACACCAATAAAACATGACTCTAACTAACACTGGGCCTGCTTGAAGAGTCTTATTATAAAATGACAGATTTTCCTCTATTGTGTCCACAAATGGTGGTAAACCAGTAAACCCATCACAATCAGACTTAGTCCTGATTGGCTCCTCTCTCTAAACAAAAGCTGAAATCCTCTTAGTCAGGACAGTTTGCAGCTTTTGAACTGATGCCTTCCCCCAATTTGCCTTGATACTCACAAAGATAAATGACTGTTTGCAGCATTTTATATGGTTGAATACAGATGCAATTGACCCACAACTGCTTCCATAGTTAGTCACAGTTAAGAGGAACTGCTCAGTGTTTAAAGCCAGACATTTTTCTGCTCTGTACATTTATTTGTACTTCAGCTAAATCGGTTCAGCTCCACAGTCGTGGCTGAGAGTTCAGCGTAATCAGACATTTTGTGAAGTTGCTGCAGAGAATAGAAAACAAAACATTATCCGTCTTTATTAACAAGTGATTTAGTTTAGTACTGTATGAAATTAGAAAAATGTGTCCAGCTCAGTGAACTAATTAAACTTGTTCCAAAAACAAATGAACTTTTTAAAAAGCTTCTTGATACAAATGTAAGGGAACAAAATACACAGCAAATGTTCCCCTTTTATTTCATTTAACTATGTTTATCTGTTTGATTGTATTGTTTCATTTATGGCATCATTTTAGATTTATACACTTATTATTTATTGCTGATTGGTATATGGAATTGTTTGTTTTATTGTTGATTTTATGTACAGCACTTTGGAGACGTTTGTGTTGCTTAAATGTGCTATACAAATAAAGTGGATTGGATTGATTGGACTGATAAAACAGGTTGTGGAGTCAATATTGGAGCATGAACTGGATCCTTTTTTCAACGGTTCTTTCAACGGTTTTTCACTATAAAACCACTATATCAGACAGCTATTCTACTAGGGTTGTCAAAAGTAGCGATACTCAAAAAAGTTGCGATACTAAAACGTTGTATTCGGATACAATACTCATTTTCAAAAGTATCAACCCCCCCCCCCCCCCGTGCACAGCATACAACCTCAAAATATTGTTATAATTGTAATTATTTATTGTATTTATTTCTTCATTTTTTGCACTACCTCAGACCTGAAACTTGTTATCATAGTTTCTTTTTGCACAACTGTTTTCTATTATAAATATTTAACCTGTGGTTCTGTTGCATTTTTACATGTTGCATTTTTTTTGTTAATAAAAATATTTCTATGTATTTACTTTTTGCCTCCATACCCCTCTGGATGTAGATAGTTAAATTGTATGTCTTTGTTTTTTCTTTACATATTCATATTATTAAAAGGGAATGGACAATGAACATTTGGAACAAGAAGCTATTGATACAAAACCCTTGGCTCTGTACAATTTTGATACTAACAGCTGTAAATCCAATTGTACTTGTCAATTGTTGTGAAATTTCCTAATAAAAAGATAATTACAAAAAACAAAAATATATTTCTGTTAAATTTTGGGGTCTTTTTTTTATCTTTGTGGTATCAAAAATGGTATCGAGGATCAAATATTTTACTTTCGAGTTGAAACTGTTACTATCGTGACAACCCTATATCCTACTACTGTTACTTTTATTGGACTTCCTGACTGAATGCATTTTTCATCATAATTCTCTATTCTTTTCTAATGGACACTAGGGCTCTTTAAGTGGTGCTTTGTTAGTCTACCCTGCAACAACTCAAAAAGCTCCACGTCCAGTGAGACTTGTCTGTCTGACGGCCGCTGCACATCATGCTACACCTTCCAACTGGAAAGCCACTTTAATAATTCATGGCCAAGACAGAAAAGCTATATTTCACAAAGTTTTTTGTTTGAAGGCCAAGTGTTGATATTATTTTTATTCATTAAAAATTAAAATGTCAGAGCTCGGTCATCGAGATGAGGGGTTTAGCCATCTTGCAGCGAGCTGTCAGTTAGTGTGCATATAGACTGAGACGTGGACACGCACACACATAGTGCACTTAAAACGTGTGTAGCAGAGGATGAGGGGAATGGACGGTGCGTCAGTAGGATGCGTGCACTCAGACGTGAATAAAGACCATTTGCTCATGGATTCATAGGCTTCCGTCATCCATTATTTAGCATGGAGAAGAGCAGTGGATTGGTGGCTGGGTGATTTTTCTGACAGCGTTTACATGGCTGATGGCTACAGATGTGATGAATTTTACGGCTCAGGATAAACACTTTGTTTTGACGAGGGAGAAACTTTTTACTCTAAAAAGATTTCCAGAATCCAAAATATTCAGTTTAACCTTACTGTTTCAGTTAACAGGTTCGCCTTGTTAAGAGTTAATTAGTGGAACTTCTTGCTTTCTTAATGTGTTGAGAACATCAAAGGAAAGGGTGGCTACTCTGAAGAATCTAAAACATAAAACATATTCTGGTTTGTTTAAAACTTTGTTTCATATGTGTTCCATCATAGTTTTGATGTCTTCAGTATTAATCTATAACGTCGAAAAGAATAAAGAAACACCACTGAATGAGAAAAAAAAAAAAAAACTTTACTGTAAAACTATTCAGTGATAAGTCAAAAAAGTCCAAACAAACAAATATGGATTGAAAAATGAGCAAATCTACAGTTCATAATCCATCCTTGTATATACCCGTATCTGAAAACAATCCATTTATGGACAATTAAGAGATTGCTATAGATTTCAACATGGCCGATTTCGCCTCAGCGGACAAATGTGAAACGTCAACAAAAAAAAAAACAGTCGCTAGACAGCATTTGCCCTCCATCCAAAAGCAAAATGACATTAGCTCGTGGTTAGGAATCAGGCTTGTAACTGGAGAGTCGCCGGTTCGAATCCCGGTACTGACAGGTATAGGACTGAAGTGCCCTTGAGCAAGGCACCTAACCCCCCTGCACAGCTCCCTGGGCGCAGTAATGTGCTGCCCACTGCTCCTTGCATGGTGTGTTCACTTGTGTGTAAAAAAGGATGGGTTAAATGCAGAGGTTATATTTCCCCATTGTGGGATTAATAAAGTAATCTTCTTCTTCTTCTTTCTTACAGATGTGATTATTTTTACGGCTCAAGTTAAACACTTTGTTTTGACGACGGAGAAACATTTTTGCTCTAAAAAGATCCAGCTTTCCAGAATCCAAAATATTCAGTTTACTGTAAAACTATTCAGTGATAAGTTAAAAAAGTCCAAACAAACAAATATGGATTGAAAAATGAGCAAATCTACAGTTGATAATCCATCCTTGTATATACCCGTATCTGAAAACATGCTTGCGGCAAATCCATTTATGGACAATTAAGAGATTGCTATAGATTTCAACATGGCCGATTTCGCCTCAGCGGACAAATGTGAAACGTCAACAAAAAAAAAAACAGTCGCTAGACAGCATTTGCCCTCCATCCAAAAGCAAAATGACATTAGCTCTTGTCTATTGAGTTTGCTAAATGCCCCACATAAAGTGAATTTGCCCCCCAGGGCTGGGAAACAATCACGCAGGCGAGCGTTCCATTTAAGTGATTTGAATGATCGGAGTGCTGCAGTGCTTCCTATCAACCAGAGAAATGGGTCAATACGCTGAGACTAAGTGACATGGCTGGCAGCCTGCGCTCTCGTGGAGGACCAGGCAGAGGAAAAGGAGCGGGACCTCGCTGTCATTGGGTCAGACAGACGTGGATACACCGACACACACACAGTATAATGGGCCTGGTACAAGCGGGGTCTTTGTTGTGTAGGTTCATGTCAAAAGATTAGTACAGTCGCTCAGACCACACACACCTCTGCTGCCACAGTCAATTCAATTCAATTCAACTTTATTTATAGAGCGCATTTCATGCACAAGGCAGACTCAATGTGCTTCACAATGGATATACATAATTACCAACATGGTCTCACAGGAATCTGTGAAATAGCCACGGATTCGCTTAACTCAAAATCCGTGGAATAGCCACGGAATCACTCAGATTTCCGTGAAACTGACACGGATTTCGCTACAATGCAAGTTAATGACAGTCATATCCCGTGGCTATTCCAACATACAAAGTGATTATGTACATTCACTGAGTGAATATTTAGAAAATAAAACATATATTTCTCGCTAGAAATGTGATCAAAATCCATTTTTATGCAGAAACTAAGTCAAAATATTGATTTTTTTCACTAAAAATTAGAGAACTGTCCGCCATGTTTTTTGTTCTGACCGCCGGGACCTTAAAAGTCACGTGACTTGGAACAAACCAATAGGAAAAAATATCCATGGAATAGCCACGGGATATGACTGTCATTAACTTGCATTGTAGCGAAATCCGTGTCAGTTTCACGGAAATTTGAGTGATTCCGTGGCTATTCCACGGATTTTGAGTCAAGCGATTCCGTGGCTATTTCACAGATTCCTGTGAGACCAGGTTCATAATTACAGTTAAAAAACAAAACAAAACAAAACAAAAACATACAAACAATTTAAAAAATCAATTATGAATTAATTGAAGAGTGCAGGTAGACAAGCTAGGCCATATTCCAGTTAGCTAACCTGCACTGTCTTTTAATTTTATATATATTTAATGTTATGTTTGTGTGAGAGAGCAACTGATTGACTGTGATTCCTGTACCAGAATAAACGGCTGGATGCCAATTGGATCTCTTTGTCTCGCCATAAAATTACACAACGCACGAGAGAGAGAGAGAGTACAAAGCCGCTACGCACGCACACAATTCAACCGAATGCTGTTGAAAAAATGGCTACTGATGTGGCATGTTTAACTGTGTCATCACAACTCAGCAAAGAGGCGAGACAAGATCCTCGTCACTGATGCCAAAATACAAACTTTCAAACATTATTCATTATGGTAAATGGGGTGCACTTATATAGCGCTTTTATCCAAAGCTCTTTACACTACACACTACACTCATTCAGCCACACATTCATACTGGTGGCAGAGGCTACTATAAACGGTGCCACCTGCCACCATTGGGAATTCATTCACACACCAATGAACGCAGCTTCTGGAGCCATTTGGGGTTCAGTATCTTGCTCAAGGATACTTCGACATGTAGGCTGCCATGGTCGGGGATGGAACCACCAACCATCCGATCACTGGGCGAATGCTCTACCAATTGAGCCAGAGCCGCCCCCTTATCGTTACTGTACAAAAAAAAAGATGCTATGACTTACTTTCAGCGTTGATTGACATTGTGTCTTTCTCCCAGGACACAACAGTGATGTAGGCCTCCACTGAGGCAGGGATAATGCACTTGAAGACCGCCACATTGCCTCTCATGGCTTTCTGGTCCTCCACCCGGACAGTGTAGGGCTCTCGTAGGACTGGGAGGAGGGCACAGAGAGGTGTTGTGTATTAGATGAGAAACTGCTAATACTGACCCAAAACAAGCTACTCCTGATAATGGACCATGGTTAGGGCTGGGCAATATGGCCCTAAAAGAATATCACGATATTTCAGGCTAATTTTGCGATAACGATTATTCTTCACGATATTACGAAATACTTAAAAAGATATAGAAAATATGTTGTTTTTTTAGTCTGTATAAATAAATAAAAATCTAAAATGTAGTGTGAAGTGCAAATCTCAACAGTTGCCAAATACAAAAACGTTTACTCTTGACTCTTGAGTATGAGCAAATAATAAAAAAATAACCATTTAGGGGTTTCAGGGGCATATTTTAATGACATTTTGTAAAGGAGAATAAAGGTTCTTGTATGTTTTATTTAAGGCATCTTATTTTGAAGTTCTGTGGTGGATTCTGTTAACACATCGTGCTCTTATTTTGAAAGCTGCATGTGTTTAGCGAAATTGAGTGAGTAGCTTTTTGTGATTAAAACAACTTTAATTGTTAGCCTTACGCCACTACATCAAGAAGTAGGAATGTTGCCAATATCATGATATGCATTTTGTTTAACCCTAAAAAAAATATACCGATATTATCGTGAACGATACGATATGGCACACCCCTGACCATGGTTGTTTGCAACAAAGTGAAGAAATTCATGAGCAGAGAAACTGACCAGCCTTAATGTGGACATCTTGGCTCCTGATTCTCCCTGAGGGGTTCTCCGCTGTGCAATAGTAGGTGTTGTCGTGGATAAGTTTGCTGAAGCTGGAAGGGGGGATGTGGAAGATCTGAAGGGTGCCATTGGGGTGCACATGGCGGATCCCTGGCACATCATAGATCTCCTCGCTGGTGGCCAGGTACCAGCGCAGTGAGACAGGGGGCACGCCTGCGGCGGGACAGGGCACCGATGTCCCTGTGGTGCTGGCAAACACTACCTCTTGCACAGATGCATTGACAAAATATAAGCTGGAACGTAGATCTTCACAGAAAACTGCAGGGAGAGAAAGAAAAAGAAAAACAGAATTGTTAGATAAGTTTTTTTTTTTTACTTCCTTTTAAAAGTTGAACGTTGCACTGCAGAAGGTCTTTAAATAATTAAAGTGATAAACTGTACCCGCTGTTGTTAAACCCCACCACATAACAGAAAAGTATCATATCTGACAGAACTGTGCTATCCTGCATCTCGGTTTTATTTTGAATTTAGGCCGAGTGTGTTTTTCCCTGGTTGACCATTGTGTTTGTGCTCACTGCAGTGGAGGGAGGTTGCAGGAGTGTGTGTGTGTGTGTGTGTGTGTGTGTCTTGTTGTCTATGAAGAGACATTGCAGCAAAGCTCTGGGAGAGCAGCAGTAGATGTGATATAACAGAGCCAGCAGAGAGCCAGACCTGCTTTTACAACATGCATGTCTGTAGCCACACCCTTCCTCTAAAACATGCAAAACAACACACAAAAAACCACACACTGAAACCGTTAAAAGGAAACTTTGTCGATTTTCAACCGGTTTTGTGTTTCCAGTGTGTCTGAAGACACGAAATTCGTTATCGGCAATGTGAAGAGTCAATCTTTTGCCGGGATATGAGCTTGTGGATATGAGCTTCCGCATGCAGGCAACATGGATGGAAGCAAAGCAACGTTCAACCACACATATATATATATATATATATATCAACTATCAAATCAATAATCAATGAATCAATCTTATTTTGGTACGTTCTCTGGTCACAGCATTCGTAAATGTCACTGATGCCACTCAGGGAGGTTGTGATGGTAATTTTCTCACTATAGTCTTTATTATTTATTGCCTACACAATACAAACACGCACATACATATCCACAATCATTTTCTGCACCAAGCAAACAGCTATAAGGGCAAACACAACCCAACAGAGTTCTGGGAAATCCAGTTAGTTTCAGTGGTCATTTTCCAACAATAGAGGCTTTTCATGGTAAATGTATGGATGAAAACCTCATTATTATTCAAGTACAAGTGGTTATCCTGAACACAAATAATCCATGTATAATATAAGTAGCCATATTGTATGAAAAACCATGTTTACAAAATATTTTGGTGTTTAAGGTTTTATTCGTCATTCTTTTTCCACGGTCTTTTGTGTTTGCCCTCACACAGTCAAACAATCACACATTTGCTCATGACAAACTAATTTGCGTCAATGCTTTCATCAGAATTAAAAGCTTTCGTAGCTTCCAAATGGTTTCATCTTCAGTTCTAAACAGGTAATCTTTCATCTATCGTCTTGGCAAACAAAGTATTTAATATTGGTCTTTTTGAACATGCTGTTGGTTGGTTCTCCAATTGTTTTTTTTTCGAGAACACAATCTGTCCAGGTTTCCGGACAAAAGGTGTGCCCCAAGGCTGGATCCTGGGTCCTTTTTTGTTCTCACTGTACATTAATAATGTTTGTGATTATGTATCAAATGCCTCATTTCATTTCTATGCAGATGATACAGTCATTTATTGTTCATCCCCTTCCCTAGTTCAGACCCTTCATTACCTGAAATCTGCTTTTGATGTGGTTCAATCC